>NC_050576.1:366163326-366477737 GCF_011100635.1 Trichosurus vulpecula
TTCTTTGTGAAATGACATGGGGGAGTGGTTTTATCAGTGGATAATCTCTCCACTGACTCATACGGTAATTTCTCTGTGCTTTCATGAGTGGCTGTGTGGAAAAAAAAATCTTCACCCCATAACCATTCTGGTAATGAACTTCTTCAAACTCAACTAGGTTTGTCACTAGTCAGGGCAACAAGCATTTATTAAGCACCTGCTGTATACCAGGAAAAAAGTGATGGAGACACAAAGAAAGGCAAAAACAACCTCTGCTGTCAAGGAGCCCACAGTCTAATGGGGCAGACAATATGAAAACAGCCATGTACAAACAAGAGATATGCAGATAAATTGGAGATAATCTCAGAGGGAAGGCACTGAGATGAAAGAGAACTGGGAAAGACTTCTTGCAGGAGGTGAGACTTTAACAGAGATGAGAAGAGACAGAGTTCTAGGCATGGGGGACAGCCAGTAAAAACGTCCAGAGGCAGGAAATTGAGTGTGCTAAAACTAGATCTTAAGATTCATTGGTTTAGTGTTTCAGAGCCTAGATTCCTTTTTTACCACAATGAGGTATAAGTCTTATTGTTGGTGTTCATCCTTCGTTTTCGAAAAGGACCAATGACAACAGGAGAGTGATGTCTTGACTTGGTAAGTAAATTGGATTTGATGAGACAGAGCTGTGCAAAGTCCTCAGCCTCATCAGTAAGACATAGGTCAGGATGGCTGGCAATGTCCCCTGGTGTAAGTGTAGGATTTCAGTGAAAGGTTTTATTAATATTTTATACAAACAGCCACGGTCAAGATTTTGTCAAATGAGGCAAAAGTCAATTTCTTCTCCTCTTTTGTTTATACGATACAGGTTTGTTAAGGAGGAACATTATGTATTTTATGTATAGTTTTGAAAGTTTAAGAAATAAACAGATAAAAGCAAATTGCTATTTCCAGGGTCAGATTTCTCGGTACCTTCTCCTCATACCAGTATATCAATATTGTCTTGTAGATGGATCCTTCTTGATTTAAACATGGCTTTAGACTGGATTATTTTTGGTCGTCTGACTATTTTGAGTATCTCAATGTTTGATCTAAAGGATATAAGATCCTAGATATATTTTTGAGGCTAAAAGAAGGAAAAACAATTATTTTTAACACCTAACATCCTTAAATTCTTGAGAATGGCTGAAATTCATCACCTTCCCCACAGGGTGATTGTGGGGCTCTAATGAGATAATATGTATAAGGAGTACAGAAGTCTGGTTGCTGGGGAAGGTAGGTGTAAAGCAAAGATGGTGATCTCTACCAAATCTTTTTCTGTTTTGCTTCCTAGATGATTTGCATAAACTAAAGCTATAGAAGGGACATGAGAGAAATTAAAATGAATCACCTCAATGCTGCTCGCCTCATTTGTGATTTTG
This sequence comes from Trichosurus vulpecula, assembly GCF_011100635.1. Taxonomy (NCBI): domain Eukaryota; kingdom Metazoa; phylum Chordata; class Mammalia; order Diprotodontia; family Phalangeridae; genus Trichosurus; species Trichosurus vulpecula. The sequence goes on from NC_050576.1 coordinate 366,164,721, forward strand.
CCAAGTTAAACTTGGATGATTTTCTGATTTTCAGGGACTCAGGCTGGCAACCAAGGAAAGGAGGTAAAAGAAACTCTGACCATAATTCAAATAAGAGTTTAGACAAAGTCCAAGCTGCCACAGAGGAGTTCAATTCAAAAGCCAAATACTTAAAAGGTTCTCTAACTAGCTGGCTGGGTATGTCTGGCTGGTGTCTGGAATCACAAAAGCCCTGAGACTATGAAGTACAATAGCTGAGACCCTAGCAGGTACAGCTGCAATTCAGAAATAATACCATGATATGATGGCAAAAATCATCTTGGTGGAGAGGCCTACAGAGAATAGTAAAGAGCACAGAGCATCAGAGGATTCCAGATCAGTGGAGAAAGCAGAGAATGTCAGCAAATCTGCTGTGTAACAAACAATAGCAATTGAAATGAAGGGTTCCAGCGGGGATGCTGTTTTTGAGTATGAATTGCCTTAGCAATACATGTTTCCCAGGCACATGTATTTCCTGGCTGTGTATGGTCCTTATACATATACCCTTCCATGTATGCCCTCAGATATTTTTGCTTCTCTGGCCTCCTCTCTCACCTAATAACCTAGGGTAGAGTTTACCCTATATGTATGGGGGAATCTTTGTGGTCACTTATTTTACTACTCTATTTAAATTCTTCTGCTTTGAACTAATCTGTCCTCTGGCTGGTAAAAGAAACACATCTGATGGGGCTCCTGAGCTATGGTCCTGAGTGAATGCTGATCCATAACATTCCTCAAACCTAAGGAAGTTTTTTGGGGGGGGCTTGCTTATTAAAGGGATTCTGAGTAACTATGTAATAATATACTATAATACTGTTATCTATTATTGCATAATATATGATATGATATATTATGTGTAATATAATATGTATGCATGCATATATATGTGTATATAAATAGGTTTCATATGACCTTAAAATGCTTTATCCGTGTCAGTTTTTATTATGTGGAGATCCTCCTATACATACACAGCAAATGGAAAATAATACATTAATTTCCTTAAAAATTTTTTTTAGAAACTCCTAAGCTTAACATTTGACTGCTTCCTGATTACTTTTTTTACAGGAGGGAAGGTAGGGCAATTGGGGTTAAGTGACTTGCCCAAGGTCACACAACTAATAAATGTGTCAAATGTCTGAGGGCAGATTTGAACTCAGGTAGTCCTGACTTGAGGGCTGGTACTCTACTCACTGCATACTTCCTGGTTATTAATGAGAAAATGTTCCTGTTTTCAACAAAAGTCTATATGAAGCATCAAAAGAATTCAGTCTATTCTAGATATGGTTTAAAATTTTGTCCTTAGCAGTGCTTATAAATTTGAAGTTGTAAAGAGATAACCTAGGCCAGAAGGAATCAACAATCATGATTGTTCCATTCTGGGTTCTGTCTTTTCCATCCCACTACCACCATTATTCCCTAGGATTAATATTGAGTTAACAATTGGCAACACTATACCTGACCACCAAAAACACATGGTTCCCCCAATCTATCTTGATCCAGGTGTAAAAAATCATTCTCCCCAAAACACAGCCAAGACAAAGTTGGAATTCTCACTAAAAAACTAAGGAAAAGAAAAATAAATTAAAAAGTACAGAGCTAGATGAATTTCCAGAGCAGAGACGTCAATCTAGCAATGAAAATTTAGCCATAGATTTTTAACCTGACTAATGCAGGGGACCTGGATTTTTTTTTCTTTAATTCCTTTTCCTTCTCTGAACCCTGCTTGGGGTGAGATGGTAGATATTACATCAAACTATTCAGATTCTAGCCAGAGGTATGTTTAGATTGGCACTATTCCCAGGTCTGGTGGGATTTTTAAGCCCCTCCCAAAACCTGCTTCTCAGCTAATCTTTCTAGGTATGGGCCCCTTGGTTGAAGATGGCACTTCTCTATCTCCCAAAGATTCCTCCCTTTTACTTCAGATATGTCTATAACTGACTTTGGATTAGCCTAATTCACTTCTAGTCTAAAGGTTCCTATTGCTTTGCCCTGACCCATCTGTCTCTGTTCCATTCCATTTTAGCTGAACCATATTCACTAGTCCATTGTTATGGCTGGTTCATCCCTTCAGTGGAACTCAGTTCTAGGCTACCATTTGGATCTAATCTCACCAGCAGCCACAAGACCTCCACGTTCCTTTCCTGGAGTGTATCTGCATGGCAACTGGTTCCTACATTCTTCTCTCTCCTATTCTCAAATAAAAGTAGGATTCTAAATTGCCTCTGTCTTAGAGATCGTCCAATCATGCCCTCCTATCTCCAGTAGCTCATAAACCAGATCTACATGAGGATCTAGCTTTCCAAAGGAGGTAGACAAGAAGCAACCTTGTTCTGAGCCAGAGAATGAAGCTCCTAACACCGGGTAGGACACATAGACCTACACAATAGGGAGAAATTAATCATTCACAAGTCCATGCCAGACAATAATATTGAGACCACAATATATACTCAGTAATACGTCATTTCAGTTCAAATGCCTACCATGAGTAAGCCACTGAGAAACTGGGAATACAAACATAGATATACTACAACCCTGTTTATAAGGAGCATACAATCTAATAAAAGTTGGGAGATGTCATATACATGAGTAAATATAATTCAAGAGGATAAGAAAAATACAAAGAAAAACTCTATAAAGTGCTATATAAATTTGAGATGGAAGAGATCACTTTTGGTGGGGAAGGGAATGGAGTAGTGTGGGACAGAAGATTCTTAGAGAAACTGGAGTCTAAATAGCACCCTGAATGAAAAGAGGGCCTTCAGAAAACGTTAACAGGATTGGAGGGACCCGTTTTGGGCATGGGAGTTAGCATGAACAAAGGCAGAACAAATATGAGAAATGGACAGTTGTATAGTTAGTCTACAACTTGGAATTTGTGAAGGCAAATAGTCTAATACTGTCTGGAAAGTAGGCTGAAGCCAAATTATGAAGGCCTTTGCATGCCAATATTATGAGCTGGTACTTATTCAGTGGGCAATAGAGAACCAGTTTCTCCAGTAGTATTTATTGAATAGGGGATCTTTGGCCTTATCAAATATTATATTGTATTTGTTTGATTTTATATTATTCTGTACCTAATCTGCTCCACTAATCGATTTTTGTATTTTCTGATATCAATTAGTTTTTATTATTAAATTATTATTTTTATGCTTTCTAGTATAGATTGAGATCTGATACTGCTAAGTTCCTTCCCACTTTGAAAAATGATTACCTTTAAGTATTCTTCCTATTTGTTCCTTCAAATGAAGGAACAATTTTATTCTAGCTCTCCTTTTCTAGTAATCCTTTTCTAACTTATTTGGTGAGATATTGAATTAATTTAGACAGTGTTGTCATTTCTATTGTATTGGTATGGCTCAATCACAACCAATTCATCTCTCTCCTCTTGTTTAATAGTACCTTTATTTCTGTAAAGAATGTTTCATAATTGTGTTTATATAGTTACTGTGTGGGTATTGATAGGTAGATTCCTAAATATTTCGTGCACTCTATAGTTATTTTGAATAAAATTTATCTATCTCTTCCTCTTGGGTTTTGTTGGTAATATATAAAAAGATGATGATTTGTGTGGGCTTGTTTTATGTCTTGCTACTTTTCTGAGGATATTAATGGTTTAAATAAAATTTTAGTTGACATCTAGGGTTATCTATGTAGACCACCATACTATCTGCCAAAAGGGATATTTTTTTCATCTGTGATTATGCTTATTCTCTTAATTTCTTTTTCTTGTCTTAATGGTGTAGCTATCATTTCTAGCATTATTTAATGGTGGTAATAATGGACATCCTTTTTTTTACCCTTGTTCTTGTCCCTTATACTAAAAGAAAGGCCACTAGCTTACCTCTATTACATGTAATGTTGGCTCAGGTTTTGTTGGCCTATAATGGGGCAAAACATTCTCTAATAATTTATTTTTTCTTCATCTGTTATAATTCCTCCATTTTATTTTATTTTACAAAAACAATGTTTTTCTTCTGTGCTTCAATCAGACTATTTTTTTCTTTTAAAACTTCTGATTTTATTTCTCAATTTAATGACTTTTTCTTTTCAATTTTGTTAATTTTTTTTTGTTTTAATAATGCCTATTTTGTTATTTATTTGTATTGTTGATTTTTTTAGTTGGGCAGTTTAGTTTAGCTTAGTGGGGGTTTTTAAGTTGCATGCCCAATCCATTGATCTATTCTTTTTCTCTTTTGTTGGTCAAAATGTTTTAAGATGTATACTTTCCCTTAATGACTGCTTTGGCTGCATTCTAAAAGTTCTTGTATACATTTTTAGCATTGTCATTTTCTTTGATGAAATTATCTATTATTTCTATGAAATGCTTCTTTAACTGACCAATCCTTTAAGATTAAATTTATATTCTCTAATCAGTTTTAATGCTTTATTCAAAGACCCTTGATTGAATATAATTTTGACTTCATTTGGTCACTAAATATGTCAAATATTTCTGCTTTGTGCAGTTTTGTCAGGTTTTCTGCCATAAAACATCAGGAAAATATGCATATTCCTTTTTATTTCCATTCAGTAACTGCCAGATCTATCATATCTAATTTTTCTAAAATCCTATTCAGGTAGTTCTTTCTTGTTTATGCTTTGGTTATATTTATCTATATCTGAAAGGGGTACATTGTGATTTCAAATACTATGGTTTTACTGTCTGTTTCTTCCTGCAATTAAGTATTAAATGTTATGTCATTTGGTACATATATACTGTGTTGATATTAATTCATTATTTGTGGTATTTTAAGCCTAATATTTAGCCTAATTTTAAGCCTACTTTTAAAAGTCAAGTGTGTATTTACTATTGCCTTGTTCAGAATAACAAAAAATAAATATTAGCACTTAAAATGCTGATAAATTTGGTCTTTCATTAGACATAAAATATATTACAAAACAATTACTATCAAAACATTCTGCTATGGAACAAAAATGAAGAAATAAATGAACAGAATAGAATAGATACACCAAAATCCAACCAAATGTATACAAAAGTTTGATGTTTGATAAACCCATAGAAAATTATTAGAAACTATTTTGCCCAATTGTGTACTAAATACAATTTATTATTTAAATAGAATGGGTGACTATTTACACAGTAAGCAGCAATGGCCAGACTCTAACCCAGATTCTCCAACCTTATCCTCCAATAGGACTCTCAAATGTACCATGCTACTTCCCCTTTCCAAACTGATAGGAACTTTCAGAGTTCAAATTCTACTGGTATATGCTTAGAGAGGTCAGAGGTGTGTGTGTGGGGGGGGGTGGTGTTCAAGGAGGACTAGCACTTCAGTTTGAGGGTTTGCCAAGCCCTTGTCAGGGATGCTCATCCATCTTTGGTGTCTACCTCTTACCCAACTCTCACCTGTGACTCCAAGAAGCTATAGCATATACAGCAGCCACACCCCTGTAAAACCATCTCAGCTGATGGGCAAAACTAAATTGTGTTAGGGGGGTGTCCATTCCAAGCATGTGAAAACATCCACCAGCAGAATGGGCAGATGAAAACAATTTGTTCCAATGGCCGTGAAGGTGGCCAAAGCAGGCACTGTGGATCTTGGTCAGACACAGAAGATGCCAAGGTCATCCACTGCATCTCCGACCATCACCAGTTGTCTTGACTTTTGTTCTACCAATGGATTTCAATGACTCTGAAAGAGTGAGGCTAATGACTTTGTGCAACTCTGCTTCACTTAAATCCAATTCATACTCAAATCAAGATGTCACTTGTGATGTCCTTGGTCCTCTTTGAAAATCAAGGATGAACAACAAAGAGAAACCAGCATTACCTCTATAAATATTAAGATTACTTTATGGTTCACAAACCATTTATAGGATGTAATGCAAGTAAATTTTTCAATTTGCAAATAAAATTGAGGTTCGAAATGGTCATGACTTCTCCAAGTTAATATATATAGAAAATGTCAAATGTGGGACTCAAACCCAGGGGTAATAAGACATATACTTTATATGTCTATGATACCATGTGGTTCTTCTTCCAAGGGTATAGATCAAAACTCTCTTATCCTATGTGACTCTTGTTCATGTCCTCAGTGCCTTCAAAACTGTGTTGTCTTCAGAAAGAACCTCATCTTTGTATTCCAGGTCTGGTCCAGCTATTCTTCCCTTCTTTATTTTCTTTATTGACATTTATCCTTTATGTAGCATATAGGGCCATGTTGTTTTTACATTACAACCATTTTCCTTTATAACCCTGTTTCCCAGAACCCTCCCTTTATCAAAGGAAACCACTCAAGCAAAAACAACTAATACATCAACCATAGCAGTCCACATCTGACACACTGAGTTTTCATAGTCTTCTGACCTTTGGATTCAATATTGATCATTGAATTTATTCAATATTAAGTTGCTTTTTTGTGCTCTTTTTTGTCACCACAGTCATTTTATGTATTATTTTCCTGGTTCTGCTTTCTTTGCTCTGCATCAGTTCTTTTGTCTCCTCAGTTCTTTGAATTCCTCATTTCTTATGATGGAAAAATACTTCATTTTATTCATATGCCACCATTTGTTCAGTTATTCCCCAACTTATGGGTATCAATTTTGTTTCCAGGTTTTGTTTTTTTTTTGCTGCTTCAAAAGGTGCCACTTTGTATATGGCATATATATGACCTTTCTTTTTGATGACTTCCCTTGGGTATGTTTCAGTAATGAGATTCCTGCATCAAAAAGTATGAATAACTTGCTAATTTTTTCACATAATTTCAAATGGTTTACTGGAATTATTGGATCAATTTACAGCTCCAATAGTATATAAGATTGCCTGCCAGGTCCCTCTGACATTAACTATTTACATCTTTTATTACATTTGCCAATTTGAGATGTATCAGGTAAAACCTCAGAGTTATTTTAATTTTTATTTCCCTTTTTGATTATTTAGCATTATCGCTACTTATTTACTAATCTGTTTTATGTGACAAAATTGCTTATAATATTACATAATACTACATTGCTTATAACCCTTCATAAAGTTTTGTAAGTGAATTTATATTATAAACTGGTATTGCCTTTGACTACCGTAACATTCTCTTTTGCAGGAAGATAAGTGTTTTCCGGCTGAGGCAATTTCTCAACCCTTTTGGCCAGATCATTGTGAAAACTGCTTTGTATCAGTCAAAGTACCATAGAACATCATAACAGTCCATGTTAATGTCTGTCCTTTTATCCTTCCTTTTTCATTTTTTGTATCCGGTAGCATTTAAATAGGTCAAGTTGGAGCAGTTTTAGCTAAAGATAAAATATTGTACACAGAAAAGTATAACATAAGCTAGAATTTGATTAAATGAATAACATTATACTGCTGACTTGCTACTCTGGTATCTTTCTCATTTCCACTCACCTTCCCTTTCCAAGACATTGTTCTTCCTGAATTCTTCCATTAGAGTTTTAAAATATCACTAATAGCTTATGGAAACAGCCAAAATTATAGGCACGTTTTGAATTTAATTAAGTTGAATAACTCCCACCGGGGAAAAGGAGAGTTTCTATGGCACTTAAATCATATACTTATTTGTAAGCTTTTCTTTTTTCACTTTAAGAAATTCATAGATTTTCCTGCCTCTTCCTTACATAATTAGAAGTACTTGGAGGAATTTCATCTTACTTTCTTTAAAACACACACACACACACACATACCAATTGCCTTGGGACTAAGATCAAGCATTAAAAGTTTTATCCCTAAAGCAAATTTTGGGGAGACAGTTATAGCGTCTTAATATTTATTCCTTTGAACATTATAATTAAGGAATCTAGATGGTGGTATAGATATACTTCAAATGCTCATATAAAAGATCTTATTAGGCACTGTTGGTGGAGTTGTGAACTGATCCAATCAAAGGGCTATAAAACTGTGCATACCCTTTGATCCAGCAATACCACTGCTAGGTCTATATCCCAAAGAAATTCAAAAACAAAAGGAAAAGGACCCATTTGCACAAAAATATTTATAGCAGCTCTTTTTCATGGTGGCTAAGAATTGGAAATCAAAGGGATACCCATCAATTGGGAAATAGCTAAACAAGTTGTGGTATACGGTTGTAATGGAATATTATTGTGCTATAAGAAATGACAAGCAGGATGATTTCAGAAAAACCTGGAGAGACTTACATGAACTGATGCATTGTAAAGTGAACAGATTCAGGAGAATATTGTACACAGTAATAGCAACTCTGTTCAATGAAGAATTGTGAATGACTTAGCTATTCTCAGCAATACAATGATCCTAAAACTAATGATGAAGCATACTATCTGCCTCCAAAGAAAGAACTGATATTGACTGAATACAGACTGAAATATGCTGTTTTTTCCTTCCTTCCTTCCTTCCTTCCTTGCTTCCATTCGAGTCTTCTTGTACAAAATGACAAATATGGAAATGTTTTACATAATTGCACATGTATAACTTGTATCTGATTGCTTACTATCTAAGGGAAGGGTAGGAGAAGGAGGGATAGAATTTGGAACTCAAAACTTTAAATAAAAATGTTAAAAAATTTTTTTAAAAATAAAGGGGCTAGAGATTGAGGGGAGGGAAAGATCTCATTAGTTACTTTGTAGATGTTAATGAACTTCTCACCAACTATGTATGCTATAGAATAAAGCTGTTGTCTTTGTTGTATTTGTTATTCAATATGGTGTCCACACTTAGGAATTTTTGGCATTTATGCCTTCTGTGGAAAAAGCAAACAAACGAAGCCATAATGAATTATATTATCCTTTCCTTTATTGTAGATACATATGTACCCATGGGTTATTTCTAGAATTAGTTTGGTGATCTGTGGTGTATCTGTGTCTACCATATTCCCAGCATCAGCATGGTATAGCAGGAAAGATTTTGGTTTGAATCCTGCCTCTGAAGCTTACTTGTTGTGTGACAAGTTACTTTAATTTTCTGAGTTTCCTTTTCCTTCTCTGTAAAGAGGTAAAAATAATCCCTGCAATATTTATCACCTAGGGTTGCTATAATGATCAAGAAACATAATGTTTGTAAAAGTGCTATAAAATGTTAGCTGTTGCTATTACTCATTTTGCACATATCCCCCTCTATCCTGTACAGGGATTTTTTGGGGGGGAGGGGGTTTAGACTTACTATTTCATTAAAGTAGGAAACTCTTGCTTATAAACTCCCTCCAGCAATGAAACTTGGCAACTCATCTATAATTTATAGTCCTAGAGAATTGCCTGGGACACCAGGAATTTAAATAATTTGTACATGGTCACATAGCCAGTATTTATCAAAGACAGGATTGGAAAACATGAAAAGAAATTTGGGTTTATAATCATTTAGTCAGGTGCAGAGACACTTCTGAAAGAACCATCACAATAGCCACCCAAAGAGAACCCCAACTGCAACTCAAACTTGTATTAGTTGATGATAGAGGTACTGGAAAAACCACCTTTGTGAAACATCACTTGACTGGTGAATTTGAAAAGTATGTAGCCACTTTAGGTGTTGAGGTCCAACCTCTCACATTCCATTTTAACAGAGGTCCTGTTAAATTCAACATATGTGATATAGTTGGTCAAGAGAAATTTGGTGGTCCAAGAGATAATTATTACATTCAAGTTCAGTGTCCCATTATAATGTTCAGTGTAACATCAAAAGTTACTTACAAGAATGTACCTAACTGGCATAGAGATCTGGTATGAGTTATGTGAAAATATCCCTATATTGTTGTGTGGCAACAAAGTAGATATGAAGGACAGTCAAGGTGAAATCAACTACCTTCCATAGGAAGAAGAATCTCCAATACTATGGAGCCAAAAGTAACTACAACTTTGAGAAGCCCTTCCTTTGACTTGTTAGAAAATGTATTAGAGCTCTTAATTTGAAGTTTGTTGTCGTACCTACTCTTGCACCTCCAGAGGTTGTCATGGATCCAGCACTGGCAGCACAGTATGCACAGGACTTACAGATTGCTCAGACAACTGTGCAACTGAAGATGATGACCTGTAAGTAAATGAAGCTAGAGCCAAGAATCACAGGTCTAGTTTTGTAGTCAACTGTCCTCTGATGTCAGTGGTATAGCATGTTTGGCACTTTATTACATAGCTGAGCAGAACATGTACTTACTCTCTGGGATGCTGAAGGAGATGGATGGGATTCAGAGTTAATATGGCAGTTTAAAATATAATTCATATTTTGGACCTGTGTATTTAGCTGTTTTGGACCACAATTAAATCCTCCTGAGTTTCAAATATGATTGCTACAGTCCCATCACAACATTCAGTGGTAAATCTTATTTGTTATTATCATTCCTGTTCCTTTTTTGTTCAGATCATAATAGAGTTATACTTAAAATACCTAAAAAGAAGGAGGAAGAGGAGGAGGAGAAGAAGAAGAAGGAGAAGAAGAAGAAGAAGAAGAAGAAGAAGAAGAAGAAGAAGAAGAAGAAGAAGAAGAAGAAGAAGAAGAAGAAGAAGAAGAAGAAGAAGAAGAAGAAGAAGAAATTTCAGGTTGTATCCCATGCTTCTGAGAAAAAAAAATAGGATCAGAAATTTGGAACTGTGAGGGACCTCAGAGAGCATCAAGTCCAACCTCATTTTGCAGATGAGGAAACTGAGTCCCAAAAAAGTCACGTCATTAGTCTAGGGTCATTCAGCTACTGTCTAAGGCAAAATTTGAACCCAAGTCTTCCTGACTCCAAGTCCAGCACTCTATCCAACAAAACACATTGTCAGTCATTGATTTCTAACATACCTTCCAGCTCTAAGGGTCTATATTTTAGAATATAAAATTGAAGATTATAAAAAACCCCAATCAGATTAATATAATGTGCATAATAAAATTACATAATGCACTTATAAATACCAGCTATTACTATCCATATATTAGATACTGCAAGACATGCCACCATTCTGAGAGGGACTGCTTGGGAAAGTGTGAGAGCTCACTTTAAGTTAAGGCATTGTTAGTAGATCTGTGTGTGCCCTTCCCATATAGAGAGTTACAAGAGCAGCTGGGAGGATGATGTGGCATGCTTTGCTAATGGAACTCCAGAGTTATTTTCTAAGATAATTATTAAATAAAAGGGCTGCTCAACACTATAACTACTATTAAGAGGGCTCAGCAGGGACACTGTGACTAGCTGCCCTCTAGAGGAGCTAAAAGACAATAGTAGAGAGCTGTCCAAGTGCTCAAGGACTGCAGTCTCCGAATCTTTGTATAACAGGTTAAGTCCACCCATAGTAACTGACTCTATCCTATTTCTTAGGTTTCTGGTGACTCAGGAGAATGGCTCCAGAAAGAATTAGACATCATAATTTTTTTTTTCTCCACAGCTATTAGGAGAGACTACAATTCTGAATATATTCAAATGGTCCAACCAAACTAACTAGACTGCTGAGTTTTGTTTTGTTTTGTTTTGTTTTCCTTTTTGACATGCTAATATCTGAAAGGAATTATGGGCTAAGAGCATCACTGGAATCAAGATGATCTGCACAATAGCAACGTGTGACTCTAGGTAAATTACTTAACTTCTTAGTGCCCACAGGCAACTTTTTCAAGACTATAAGTTGTACACAATGACCAATCACAGTCCCAAAGGACTACCAAGGAAACATGTTATCTGGCTCTAGATAGGGAAATGATGGCTTTATAGTGCAGATCTTTTTCCTCTTTCCTTTTCTTGGTTTAATTTTTTTTTGGCAGGCATGGGGGGAGGGATGACTAATGTTGAAATTTGGTTTGTATAACTATACATATTCCTCATGTATTTTGTTTTTCTTGCCTTCTCAATGGGCAGGGGAGAGAGAAGAAGAGAATTTAGAATTGAAAATAAAATAAAATTCAATTATAAAAAAAGACTATAAATTGTAGAAAAGGTGCTGATCTACATTGGAAGAGTTTCCTCATGGGGTGGAGGGGGGCTCCCTACACCAAATCCTACACACATAAAAAAAGACTTGATCTTTGTATAGCAGCTTAGGACACTGGGTAATTGATCTCATTTCAGACCAGCACCACCCCAGTGTCCAAGTCCTAGTGGCTGTGTTAGGTTGAATCTGATATCACAGTTTAATCGCTTTCCTTCTATACTGGTACGTTTTGTGTGAATCTTGTTCAATTCAGATCAATTCAATTGAATAAACATTTATGAAGCACTTCATGTGCCAGGCATAGTCCCTGTCCTCAAGCAGCCTTCAAGGGACACAACATGTACACAAATAAATTAATACAAAATAATTACAAGAAGGATAACAAGAAGGATAAGGGAGGAAGCATTACTGAATGGTTGTGGTATGGGGGGATGGCTATTGTAGAAGGACAGGTAGGTGGTGCAGTGGATAGAGTGACAGGCTTGACTTGAGTTCAAATTCTACTTAAGACACTTACTAGCTGTGTGACCGTGGGCAAGTCAATTAATTGTTTGCCTCAGTTTCCTCATCTATAAAATGGGCTGGAGAAGGAAATGGAAAACCACTCTAATGTCTTTTCCCAGACAACCCCAAATGGGGTCCTGGAGAATTGGATGGAATGGGATTGAACGACAGCAATATTGCAGAAGGTAATACCTTCCTAGTGGAAGGAATTCAAAGGGTGGAGATGCATTCCACACTTGAAGGGGTGTGAGAGACCCTGGGGAAGAGGATTAGAACAGCCAATTGTTCAGTGTGAGCGTTTACATCCCAGAAATCAACAAGTGCTACAAATTAAGGTTCATTTTATTGTTTTGTTGAATTTCTAGACTTGAGAAAATGTTAATGCAGATTAAACTTAAAGTATGTCCTGTATACATTTCCCACCCCCAACCCAGAGTCAGTTGTTAAATATTTATCACCACACCCCTAGTTATCCCCCCCTTTTTTTTTGGAGGAGGAGGAAGGCAGGGAAATTGAGATTAAATGACTTGCCCAAGGTCACACAGCTAGTGTGTCAAGTGTCTGAGGTTGGATTTGAACTCAGGTCCTCCTGACTCCAGGGCTGGTGCTCTACTCACTGCACAACCTAGCTGCCATTCTGGTAATACTTCTAAGATACATTGAAATGCAGGTGCCTGGCGCCTGCGAGCTTTTTATGATAAGTGTGATTTCTTCTAGCCAGAGGTTCTGTACACTACAACTTGCTCATAAATGACCAAGTTGTTGCCTTGAAAAGAACTGCTCCCCCTAGTGGTTCTTCCTTCTTCCCAACTTTACTTGGTGTCATCCTGAATAGTGTCATTTTTTATTTGACAGGTAGATAAAGCCCTGGGGATATAAATACAAGCAATCAAGACAGTGTCTGCCTTCAAGGATCTTACATTCTATTAGGAGAAGAAAGCATCTAAAGGGGAGCTGGAGGAGGAACAGGATGGAAACCACATAATAGAGTGGAGATGGTCAAGATTCAGGTGATGAGAAGGTGAAGATGATGGCAAGGTTGGAGAAGACACATCACAGAGATGGTAGGGAAGTGAAATGGAGACTTGTTTATGTACGAGATGAAGTGAAAGTTCACCAAACACAGCCCAGGGTAGTTTCAGTTGTGGAGTCCAAGGTTCTAGTAGGGAGGAGGTGAGAATAACAGACCAAGTGGAGACCAAATGGCATGAAGTACTTGGGATGGTTGTTTTAAATCATAATTAGAGAATTGGGTGAGTAATAGAATTTAAGCTTCTTGAAGACAGGAATTATTTTTCTTTTGTATTTCTGTCTACAACCTCTACAATAACATCTTGCACAGAATAGATGATTAATAAATGCTTGCTGAACTGAATCATACTTTCTACTCTTAAATTTCTCTTAACATAGAGGAATTCACAGAACTAGCAGAGTAGCATAAGCAGGCTGAGTCCAATGCTTGAGTGTCACTCATGGAAACTCCCATGGGTGTTCCCTGGTCCATTTGATGAGCTTACAGGGAGGTGAGCCTTTGTTTCAGAAAGTGTTTCTTTATGGAGGGTGTGTACATGCCCATTGGCACCTTATTAAAGGACATCTCTGGAATAAATTTCAGTGATTGGGGCTGCCCCAAAAATAAATTATTTGGCTCATAATCCCTGGGATTAACATCATGAGAGAAGTTATCCTGTGGGCTGGCCTATAAAAGGGAGTGCTCATTAATAACTCATTCTTTTTCATCCACTTCACCTTATCCACAAGAGCCTGTGAAAGTAGCAGAAGCAGGGGCAGATCTTGGTTTCATTAATTAAGCCATAAATAGCTGTAGTGGGTTAAAGCACTGGGATTTACTCATGTTCTAGCCCACTCAGAACAAGCATATTTCAGGGACCCATCCTTGAAGAGACAGCATAACCCCCAAATTATAGAGTAGCCATGGAGAGGCAGGTACTTTGATTTTATAATCAACCTTTTCAGTCGGAAAATGGGGATTTCCTGGAGAGTACCAACCTTGGGTTAGCCTCTCCAACAACCCCAAGTTCAAGAGTTTCAAAATTCAGCCTACTAGCCATAAAATAGGAGTTTCTAAAAGCTGCTGAGCCATGAGTCCCCTCTTTGCACATAATGGTTGCTTAATAAATGTTTGTTAAATTGAATTTCTGTAATTACATTTATTTTTAAAACTTTCATAAAGTAAGCATTATATAGGAGGTCACAGAACTAGCAAAACTAACACAATCCAGCAGAGTCCCACACGTTAAAGTCACTCATGCAGACTCCCTTAATCAATCAATCAGAGCTGGGAACACAAATAAGAAGGAGGTAGACCTACTGGACCACAAAAGCAAATTACAAATGAGACAATTTTTTCAAGTACAGTAAGAACAATTTTGTCAGTACCATTTCTAGGCACTATGCTAAGAAACTGATGACAAAGATGCAGGGATAATCACTGCCTTCAAAGAGCTTACATTTCATTGAGTGAATTACAACAGGTACACAGATTAATGGGACAAAACTCAAAGGAATATTCCCCAGCATGGTAGCAATTCTACCATCATCATCAACAGAAGCATTTAAATAGATCCTTATTCATAGGACTGGCCAAGGAGCTGTTGAGAGCAGAAGATAAGTTGACTCTCCTTTCCTTTTAGGAATGTATCATCCAAGTCACATGGTAAGGAATGAAACAAGGTATTTGAATGGGCTGAAAAAAGTCTCTGTTTTCACTGATAGGGATATTTCTCCTGCCAACACAGACTGGGTCTCCACCCATTAAATACAGTGTTTCATAAGTTGTTATGGCTCCCAAATTCATCACCTGTCAGTCATGGCTGCATTGAGTGACAACACTTGCCAGGCTAGTTACAGAGTAAAGGAGTCTGGGTTGGCATGGACCCCACAGGCCATCCAATTCCAAAGAAATTCCTTCTATAGTATCACTAACAAGTGATCTAGCCTCTGATGAAAACCTCCAATGAAGGGGGAATCCATTGCCTCCTGAAGAAGTCCATTTGGTTTTGTCTGGATCTAATTATCAGGAAGTTTTTTTTCCTTACATCAAATCTACATCTGTCTCTTTGGAACTTCTCCCCACTATTTGCCGCTCTGGAGCCAATCAGAACAAGTACCTCTTCCACACAACAACCCTTCAGATACTAGAAGATAGCTATCATGTTCTTGCCGAATCTTCTGTAAGCTAAACATTCCCATTTCCTTCCACCAAACTTTATAGGTATGATCACCAATGTGCTCATTATCCTGGTTTTCCTCCTGACTTGGCAATGCTCCTCCTTAAATGTGGAACCCAGAATAAGAATAAGAATAATAGCTATCATCTATATAGTGCTTTAAGGTTTGTTCACAAAGCACTTTGCAAACATTGTCTCAATTTTATCCTCAAAGCAACCTTGAAAAGTGATATTATCTCCGTTTTACAGATGAGGAAACCAAGGCAGACAGAAGTTAAGTGATTTGTCCAGGAGCTAGATTTGAACTTAGGTCTTCCTCTTTCCAACTATGCCACCTAGGCCCAGTCAAGGATTATAGTACAAAATGGAAGGATAAGTCTATTGTCCTGGCACAGAATTCTCCTATTTAGCTCTACTATATCAAGTTCCTGGATAGCATCATACAACATGGTTTTCCAGTTATAACTCTGAAAGATACAACAACTTGCCTTTTGAAGACTTGGGGTAAGGTTAAAAAATAAACATTCTGTCCCTTTCTCAGAAAGCGTTGGGGTGGGCAAAAGTTCTATCTCCTTTTTGCCTAAAATCCTTGAAAATGCCATCTAGACTAGGTACTGCCGTTTACTCTTCCATAGAGACTAAACCCTCTAAAATCTTCCTTACAACCTCACCATTCAACTGAAATTGCTCTCTCTAAAGTTAACAATGATTTCTTAATTTTGAAATCTAATGGCCTTTTCTGCCTTCATTCTGAGTGACTTCTCTGCAACCTTTGACATTGTGGATCACCCTCTTCTCCTGGGCACTCTTTCCTCTAGGTTTTCATGACATTCTTCTCTCCTTGCTCTTGCTCCTATCTGACCAGTCTTTCTGAGTTTCCTTTGCAGGATGCTTATCCGTGCTTATCCGTGTCATGCCCACTTATCATAGGTGTCCCTCAAGTGTGTGTGCTGGCCCTCTTCTCTTCTCCCTCTATATTATTTCACTTCATAATCCTTGCTATGGTGGATTTAATTATATCCATTTATCTAATATTAAGCTTGAACTTAGGAAGATGAATCTTCCTGACTCCAGGGCTAGCACTCCATCTACTGTGCCACCTAGCACCTAGACATGAGTGAGATAGCTGAACCTGGAAGGAAGCCAGAGATTCTAAAACAGGGAGTGAAAGAGGGAGTGAATTCTAGGCACGAGGGTCAAAGTTGGCTAGCAACCAGCCTGGTGATCAGAAGGTGGGTAAATGTGGGATACGATAGAGGCTCCTTTGCTTTTGGAACAGTCATTACTGAAATCACAAGAGGTCCTGGGGCAGGACATTTCCTGTTAATACTTGAAAGCAGCACAGTCCATCACTAGGGACTTTAATAAATGCTTGTTGACTTGAATTAAAAACTAACAGAGAGTACTTTTTTCCAGATAAAAATAATTTATTTGTATAGATAGCAAGATCCTTGAGAGCAGGGAGGGTCTTTTGCCTATCTTTGTATCTCTAGTGGTTAGCACAGTCCCTGGCACACAGTCAGTACTAAAAAAATGCTTGTTAATTGGTTGATAAAATTAGCCCAGTTTATCAGGGCTGAGTTTTTACTTATTTTCCTGAGTTTGGACAATTGCCTTCCGTACTTGCTTTGTGTCTACAGAGGAGGCCGTTACGTACTATTCAACAATACACTGAGCCAGCTCTTTCCGCTCTCAGAATTAATAAGGGCTTCTTCTGAAAACTAGCATCTCAGCTCTTTCTGGCTTAACTGTCTTCCTTGTCAGTGAATGTGGCCATTTTAATCTGGGACTATCCTGGGACTATCTCCATTGCTCAAATTTTGGATCTCTTCATAACTGTGAGAGTCCCCGACAGTGGTGTACTGACTTATACTAGCTTAAGAGAGTTGATTGGTACATTTTCAATGTGAATGTTTACACTTTGGAATTCAGCAAATGCTACAGAGTAGAGTGCCAGCCCTGGAATCGAGAGGATCTGAGTTCAAAGCCAGCCTCAGACACTCTACAAGTAGGTGTGACCCTGGGCAAGTTGTTTAACCCTATTTGCCTCAGTTTTCTCATCTGTAAAATGAGCTGGAGAAGGCAATGGCAAACTACTCCAATATCTTTGCCAAGAATACCCTAAATGGGGTCATGAAGTGTTGGGTATGACTGAAATGACTGAACAGTAACATAGTGAATAGAGTAGATCTATAGCTTTGTTGATTGACTAGACAAGAAAGTGAGGGGGAAACTGTTAACAATGCAGATTAAATTTTAAAATGTGTCCAACTTATTTTTTTTTATTAAGAGAGCCCACTGTTAAACATTAATCAGCACACCACTGGTTCCCATGAACTTTTCCTCTACTAAGAATCATAGAGGATCTTTTTCCTGAGGCTTGGGGCTCCATTTCTGAGAACCGGAATGCCTTCTCAAGTAAGCTGGGTCGTCATGGTATTGTAGGAACACAGGTGAAGCTCATAGAACCCAGCATCGAGTGTGCACTACTTAAAATACCCTAATTATTAGCCTTAATAATTAGCCACTGATTAGCCCAAATCTTCCAGGATCATATGACCTAAAATAAAGTCAGTGTCCCAGGATAGTTGGGTGGGTGTTTAGACCCTTCATACTGAATTATCATGGAACGCAGCAGCTCTAATTTCTGCCTGTCTCCTAGAAGAAGATTTGAAACAGGGAAGTACCTTGTTTAACAGAAGATCCAGGGAGCCAACTGCAGGGAGTGAAGGATAGGTTCCTAGGCTATAGACCTAAAAGGGACTTTAGAGATCATTAAGTCCAACCTTCTCATTTTATAGATGGAGAAACTAAAGCCCAGAAAGTCATACAAGTAGTAAACGACAGAGTTGAGAGCTGATGGGGAATTTCTGTTTTCCAGTAGCCCCCAATTTTCCACTACCTGACAGAGTCCTACCTTTCCGGTTTTATTATTCGTCATTTCCCTCCACACATTCTACGCATTCAGCCAAATTAGCTTTCTTAGTATTACTCCAGCATGATACTCCATCTTCAATCTCCCCGCCTTTGCACCTGCAGCTCCTCTCTCCCCTCCCCACCCCCCACCTGCACACTTCACCCTACCTCCCCCATCCTTTCCTCACCTCTGCCTGCTGGAATCTCTTGTTTCTTTTCTAGACTCCGCCCAAGTCTCACCTTCTTCTTAAGGCTGTTCCTGGTCGCCATTGCTGTTAGTGTTCTCCCCCCAGTCCCATGGTTGCCTCGGAATTAGTTTTGTACCATAGGCATTTTATATATACACGTCAGTCCTTTCCTCTCTTACAATACGATCAACTTGAGGGCAAGTATTGCTTTGATTTTTACACTGTGTCTGGCACTGGCCAAGTGCTGGTTATTAAATGTAGACCCTTAATAAATGCTTGTTTATTGATTGTTGATACTGCCAAGAAGGAAGTTCTGCCTCTCTGTGTCAGTGTGGGTATTTGGGGTTACAGGATGTCCAAGAATGGACACGGAAACAGGCAGCAATGGGGGAAAATGGGACTTGTGGGGGTTACTGAATATTTTTAAATTTCTAGCCCGCCAACAGACATTTATTAAATACAGAAAGCCAAAAGAATACGGTCCCTGCTCTCAAGGAGCTCAAATTCTTTCCAACTCTTTTGGGGCAGAGATCCATTAAAAACAAGCTCAGGAGACCCTAAGCCCAAAGAGTTCCTGTCTTTAGGAATCCACCTTGCTGAATTGTCGTTGGGTTGAACCCTCTTTACCCAGCAGTTGGCGGGACCACACTTCTCTGGAGGCACCAGGAGCTCCAAAGGCTTTAAGTCCTTAAAAAAAAAGTTTTCTCACAAGCCCAGGATTTTCCCCTCAAGGTAGCAGAAGAGGCCCGTCCCCTCGGCCCCAGACCTCGTGGGAACCAGCCAGGTACCTCTCCCCAAAGGGACCTGCACACACAGACCTTCCCTGCCCCTGGGGAAGGTAGGAGGCTCCAGCCTGTGATCTTTTTCGAGGGAGCATGCGCGAAGCCCTTGGCTCAGGGCCACCTTGGAGAGGATCGAGCTATATAGCCTATGATCTCTCTCCAGGGAGCATGCACAAAGGCCTGTGCCTCCTTCTCCTCCTTCTCCTTTTCCTCTTCCTCCTCCTACGTCTCCTCCTCCTCCTCCTCCCTGTGCGCCTGAGAACCTCTCTCCTCACCGAACAAGGGCGCACAGAGCTACAGTGTGCCTAAAGCCGCCCTGCCTCCTGGGCTCGCATGTGG
Source organism: Trichosurus vulpecula (assembly GCF_011100635.1). Lineage (NCBI taxonomy): Eukaryota > Metazoa > Chordata > Mammalia > Diprotodontia > Phalangeridae > Trichosurus > Trichosurus vulpecula. The sequence continues at coordinate 366,184,491 of NC_050576.1, forward strand.
AGCAGCCTATGATCTGTGGCCAACAGCAGCCTGAAGCCCATTATTATCAGTTTTCCCCTTCCAGAACTGGCCCCTACCCCACTGGGCCTGGCTCTCCCGTGGAAACTGGCTCCCAAACCACGTGGCACCATTAGGTGGGAATGTTGCAAGTAGTCCCCTGCCACGGTAGCTCAGTCCTTACTTTATCCAATTGCCACCCTATATCCAAAGTACTTCTCTAAACCCTCCCCTGCCCCCCCCTCACCCCACCCCCCGTCAGAGGAGATGCCTCAGTGAAGGTATGTTAGCAAAGCAGCCAGAAGCCACATAAGCACATATGTCTTTGTGGCTGGTTGCCAATGGAAGCAGGAAAAGACGGCAGCTCTTTTCTCCTCACACCTGTCCATGACCAAAAAAAAAAAAAAAGAATGGCATTAGAGGTGAGAAAGGATTTCCAATCGAATGGGGGGAGGGAGGCATTACAGGCACAGGTGTGAATAGTTTAGCGACAGGGATTGGTCTCTTTTCCACAGTTTTCCATGCAAAATGTAAGCGGACAAAACCCCAGATTTACCATAAGTTGTACAAAGCCACCTGTTCAAATAGCCCAAGCAAACAGTGGAAAGACATGACTTGAAACCAAGAAAAGACTTGAGATCAATGCAAACACTTGAACACAAGCCCTGGTGACAAAACTTTACCAAGGCCCAGGGAAAAGAAGTGTTTCCCATTTGGACCAAAACTCTCAGTGTGTTATTTTTAGCAGCCTAGTTAATCGGATTAGACAATCATGTTGCAACGTTTCTCTCATTATCTTGATAAAAAATGCTCAAGAAAAATTCAGTGTTCCTGAATCCATGCAGTTAATTTATTTCTGATGATTCTGATTTCAGTTAATGGGTCAGAAAATCATACATTTGCATTATCAAATAATTACTAGCTTTTACTAAAATTTTATTCTGATATATCTTTATATGGAGGTGACCCTTAGTTCTCCAAAGATATGTCATAGCAATACAGCTCATACAAGCTCTACCAAGTTAGAAATACTTTCATTCCTTGTTTATCACTGGACAGACACAGAAACGTAAATTAACAGAAACACGCATCATGAGAAGATCGGCCACCAGATAATGACTCCTCCCCCATTCCCCCCACCTCCCCTCACCCCCTCCCAGTAATTTATTAAATCATCAAATAAGTCATAGGGAAGTGCTATTTGGGTTAGTGGAGAGCGCACCCATACCTATGAAATCATGGAATTGAAGTTGAGTATTTACTAAGCAGCCACAAAGGGTTGGACGTTACATAGCATACATAAAAAGCATCTCCCCCTGCCCTCTAGAAACTCACATGAATTAACTTCAAGAAACATTTATTGCATGCCTAGTGGTACAAGACAAAACCAAAACAGTCGTTGCCCACAAGGAGTTTAAATACTACTGAGATTGCTAAAATTTTATGGACATGAATTTTAGTATTGCTTTTTTTTAAACTTTTGTTTGTTGTGGTGCATTGTAAGAGAAAAAAAATAAAGAAAGGAGTAGGAGTTAGCAGCCACCTTGAGCCAAGAGAAACTTTACAGAAATAGAGTGGGTGGGAGATCAAAGAGTTGAGGACTAGCACTGTTGGCAGGAGAGCCTTGGTGCCAAACCCTGCATAAATAATTAGGCTTGGTGCAATGGGAGGGTATTGATAAGGGTAGTTCAAGGAGAGAACAAAAAATATTTTAATAATGGTTGTGGGAATGGATAACAAGGATGGATCTCAGAAATCTCGAAGAAATAGTCAGTAGTACAATTGTAGTCTTAGTATTGGAAGGATTAGAAAAACATCTGGTTCAGCTGCCTCATTTTTATAGATGAGAATACTGAGGTTCAAACTGATGAAGCGATTTGCCCAAGGTTACACAGGTAGCAAGGAGCAGAGCCAGGATATAAACCCACATCTTCTAATTCCAAATCCACCACGGTAACCAATCTCTTCATTTTTAAAAGCCAAGGAAACTGACAGCCAATGTCCCACAGGAAGATACTAGCAGACTTGGATGCCTGACTTGTACACACAGGTGTGTTGGTAAATGTTTAACAACCTGCCCTACAGGGAAAATGTATGCATGACACACTTTTAAGTTTAATCGGCATAATTATTAACATTTTTCTCTATTACTTTCTTAAGCCTAGATATCAACAAAACAATAAAGAAAGCCCTGATTTGGAGCACTTTTCTTTTTTCTAACTTCTGAGGTATAAATGCCCATACTGAAAATTTAACAGCTGGGTCCAGAATAGCATTTCTTGTTGGCCATCCTTTCCACTATTCTTTGAAGACAGAGGCCTTCAATTCACTCTCACTGACCTGTCCTTGTCTGAAAACTTAAGCTATGGTTTCTTTACTGGTCTGATGTTGAAAAAGTAGGTGGCAACTAGGGAGCTCAAACAGCTTATTACAGGGTCACCTGAAGTCTGGCAACTTTTCTGAAACACTGTTTAGCACTATGGTTAAGTCTTGGTTATCTTGTGCTGGCCTCTTCCACCAAGCAGGCCCACTAAATACTCAAAAGGCTGATCTCTGCTTTTTGCTGTAGTCACCCAAAGAAATGTCAAAGAGCAGGTAACCAGGCTGATGCTGGGCTACCTTTAAGCCAACTCACCAAATTCTCCTGTTGGGTCTTAATAGATAACATGGCTTATCTCTGGGAAGGCTTGTAGCTGGACAGGATGGGGACAGTGTGACTCTTTTACTCTCTATCTCAGATACACACATATACATATATATGTGTATATATACATATATACTACTCATACCTGTATATAATATGTGTATATATTCCACTATTTTTCTCCACTGTGCTAATGAAATAATAATTATACTCAACACATTTTTAAATTATGTTTTTAATTTGTGGAATAAAACAAACATTTCCATAACATAGCATAATAAAAATGATGATTGCACATGAAACTGAAAATCTATTATGTACAACTTTCTATTCCTTTTAAAGATATAATAAAGTTATCATGTAAATTTCTTTTTTTTTCTTTTTGTTTCCCCCCCCCCCACAACTCCCCACCCCAGAGATGACTACATTAGACATAGAACATTAAGGTTGGCCAAATGCTTTATATACATTATCTTCTGTAGGGTCGATTGTAGCTTTGTGCCTCTGAGTTGCTCAAGTTGTTGAAATTCTTTGATCTGGGCTCAGATCCCTCCTCAGATACAAGCTGTGTGACCCCATGAAAATCACATCCCTTCTCAGCCTTCATTATGCATAAAATGGGGATCATAAGGGCACCTATATCCCAGTATTGTGAGGATCAAATATGCCAGAACTTTATGAGTACTTTAAAATGCTATGTCTAAATAAATGTTATTAGGTATTCATCTCTTACCTGTAATCACCCGCAATATAATTAACCAACTATGGAGTTGGTGATTCAATGTATTGCCCCTCCTAGATATTTATTTATTTATTGTATTTTTGAGGAGAATTTCATTGAGAAGGTCAGACCCAAAGAAATGAGTCACTAATGGTGGAATTTCAGGTGCTACAGCTGGAAGGAAGGCATTCTGGGACAAAAGGGCCTTCCTGAAATCCCTCAAATCATACTACTTGTATGTGGTGTATGATGATCATAGATCATCACCACGTAGTTTTGTGATCATAGATCAAATGGAGTCCTCAAGTTGAGAAATGAATTCTCATCTATTTGGAATCACTATCCCCACAAAAAGTTCTGTACTTCTCTTATATCTTCCTCTAGTTCCTTCCCAAAGACTAATAGTTAGAGAAAAATTTAAACAATAGTTCGGGTTCATTCAGTAGGTATGATACAGAGGGACAAAGCAAAGAAGAGACAAGACAAACTACAACCTATGAATAGTTTACCAGTCTTCCTTGGCCTGGTAGTATCAGCAGCCCTGTAGGCTGTTGCCTAAGGCTGGGCAGACTTGTTGATACATTCTATCTGCCAGTCTTCAAACTTCCAGCCCAGATGCTTGAGAAAGACTTGAAAGTCCAAATTCCATTGAAACAAATCATTGTTTAAGGTAAGCAGTTGTCACCTGCACCTCATCTCCCACACATGCAAATGAGAAGTTCTAACATTATCATCCTTTGGGGGAACATCAGATTTCTCAGGAAAATTTTGCTTCACAATTTGCCTTTGCATGATAACTGATTGTCAGTGCCGCCCAATAAAGACGTGCAGCAGCAGAACCAGGCCCATTGTGCAACCTGGGAGCCACGATCTCAGTCAAAAACGCAATAGGTGCACACAGCAGAACATTTATTTCACTCTGCTTCAGTTCCTAAGTCCTCTTATGCTGCCCTCTGATCTCATATTCTCTAGCTTCTTCATCATTTCTCATAGTTCAGTTAATATCCCAAGCCATTAAACCATCACAATTTGTTTGGCCGTTCCCAATTAATGGGCATCTATTGAAATATTCAGAAATAGTATTGAAATAAAGCAGTTCTGTAAATGTAATTCTGCTGCCTAAAATGATGATTTGGCATTGATGAATATTTTGGCCTTCTTCCTTTATAAAAAAATCTCAGTCAAGAGTATAGCTATATATGGTTTTATGCCCTCCCCTCATTGAACAATTTTAGAAATGATCATTATTTGTTCTAAAAGCACTCCTAAAGAGTTGGTTTCTTTATGCTAAGAAACTAACTAAAATGTCCATACCCTAGAGCAGATTTTTAACTGTTTTTGTGGTATAGACTTCATGTATATTTTTTTGGTAAAGTCTATGGACCACTTCTCAGAATAATTTCTGAAAATGTTTAAAATGCACAGGATTAAAAATGAAATCAATTTTATTGAAATATAGTTATGAAATTTTATTTATTTTTTTGAAACCAAGTTCATAGATCCCAGGTTGAGAATTCCTTCCCGGGAGAGAGCTAGAGAGACTTAGAGATTCTACTTCAAGGCCCAAGGAGGTCATAAACAGAAAGAAAGATCCCATGTACACCAAAACATTTAGAGCAGCACCTTTGGTGGAGGCAAGGAACTGGAAAAATAGTAGACACCCATCCACTGGGAATGGCCAAACAAACTGTAACACTTTAATATCTCGGAATATAACTGAGCCATGAGAAACGATGAAGGTAGAGAATATGAGAATAGAGAGCAGCAAAGAGGATTTATGAACTGATCCAGAGTGAAATAAACAGAACGAGGCAAACAATGTGTACAGTGGCTCCAATGATGTCAATGGAAAAAAACAAAAAATGATGAAACTAAACACTGTGTAATTATAATGATCAAGCTTTACCAGGAAAAGGAAATGAGAAAAGACATTTCCCTCCCTCCTTTACAGAGATGAAAGACTATTAGAGTAATAGCTAGCATTTGCATAGATCTTTACATATGCTATTTCACTTATTCTTTTCAATAACCCTGTGAGATGGATGCTAATATTACCTCTCTCCCTCTCCCATTTTACAAGTGAAGGAACTGAGGGTAGGGGAGATGAAATGATATGGCCAGGGTTACACAGCTAGTAAAAATTTAAACTCAGGTCTTCCTGCGTCTAGCATTTTACCCATACTCCACCTAGTTGTCTGTAAATGTGGAAGCATAGGGGCAGCTAGGTGGCACAGGGAGTAGCACACCGGCCATGGAGTCAGTTCAAATCCAGCCTCTGACACTTGACACACTTACTAGCTGTGTGACCTTGGACAAGTCACTTAACCCCAATTGCCCTGCCTTCCTCCCTCCAAAAAAATTAAGAAAAAAATAAATGTGGAAGCATATATTGTCATAACTGTTTGTTGTGTTGGTTAGCTTTGCTGAACTACTCTTTTCTCCCCTAATTCATTTTTATTCTTCCACTACAAAGGATGGCTCCTTGGGGCATCAACAGAGAGAAGTGTCAGTCAGGGAAATAGTATTTATTAAGCATCTACCTTGTGCTGTTTTATGATGATAATAAAGGTGATATAAAACAAAATGTCATTTAATTGTTTTAAAATTTATTTATTTTTAGCTTTCAACATTCATTTCCACAAAATTTTGAGTTCCAGATTTTGTCCCATTTCTCTCCTACCCCTACCCCAAGATGGCATGCGTTCTGATTACCCATTTCCCCAGTCTGCCCTCCCTTCTATCAACCTCCCCCCTTATCCCCTTCCCCCTTACTTTCTTTTAGGGCAGGATATATTTCTATACCCCACTGCCTGTATACCTTATCATTTAAAAGTTTTTAAAGAGTTGTTTTCACAATTAAAAATGCTTTCCTAATTACAGTTCTGCACTCTACTAAGTGTACAAAGGAGAACATGGCCTGCACTTCTTTTGTCAAACTACTTTGGAACTCCCTAGCAAGGCATGGATACCACTGCCAAAGGAAGGTAGGGTAAATTCTCCCCCATAAACTAAATATTTACATAAACTTCTCTGAGCAGCTACACAAACCATGTGCTGAATCTGAGAGAAGGAACCTGATTCTAAGGGTTTACATATGACTGGAAACTATACTTTCACTGAAAACAAAATCTGCTTCTGCTCATTTTTCTCAATTGGGAGTGATGGGTGATCATGCCAGGAGAGGTTTGGTTGAACAAAACAGGGAGTGTTTTGCCTGGGGGAGAGGTGACTTGGGGCAGACAAGATAACTGTCTTCAAATACTTGAAGGGCTAGCACATAGGACAAGGATTCAACTTGTTTGACTTGACCCCGGAAGGCAGACCTATGAGCAATGCATGTAAGTTTCAGAAAGAAAGAATTTTGTTTAGTGTAAGGGAAAAAACCCTTAAACATTAGAGGTGTAAAAAAACAATAGAGCTATCCCCAAATGGAATGAGTTGTCTCAGAGGGAGTGATGTCCTTACATTGGTAGTTTTCTAAGCAGAAGCTGGAGGACAACTTGTCACAAATACGGCAAGGCTATTAGATGTGAAAGAACAGACTGGCCTGTATGGTCCTTGAGGTCCTAACAGTGAGAGTCTATTAACACATTACATTTTAATGATCTGGAGACAGAACAAAGCAGAAAGATGAAAACAGGTATGAAAAAAAAACCTGTGAGTAAGCAGGGTGGTACCAAGGAAAGAAAACTGGTCTGAACTCACAGGTGTTGGGTTCAAATCCAAGTGTGACCTCAGGTGAGTTGTTTAGCCTCTCTGGGCCTCGGTTTCTTCATCTGTAAAATGAAGGGGCTGGATTAAATGATTTCTAAGATATCTTCTAACTTGAAACCTATTATCCAGTTGTAATGTGTAGGATAGGGTGGAAGATAGCTTTTGGGCTTAAAAAAACCCTGGGGGCACCTAGGTGGCAAAGTGAGTAGAGCACCAGCACTGGAGTCAGGAGGGCCTGAGTTCAAATGCAACCGTAGACACTTGACATACTTACTAGCTGTGTGACCTTGGGCAAGTCACTTAACCCCAATTGCCCTGCCCCCCCAAATCCTACTTTCTCACCATTATTCTAAATTACCAAGGTGAGTTTTTATGAAGATGGTTTTCTGTTTGAAAAGAAGCAATTACAATATAAACATCATTGCACCTTGTACACATTTGTCTATCCAGCTAACATTTACAAATATAAAAAAAAACACAATTTAGCCTGGTATGTACTTCACAATGAAATCAGATGAGAGCGAAGAAAGACTATATAAACTGGTTCTAGATGGACAACTTCAAATTTTAGCAAAATGGGGGCGTCCAAAGGAGTTAGGTACATTTCTATACTAAGAAACGGCTTACCAAAAATAAACCTGATAACTAAAGTTTTAAAAATCTAGGTAGTAAGAAAAGAGGACAAGAAGTTCTTCTGTGAAACGGAGATCCCTTTTGATCATTTGGTTGGAGACATACAATGTGGCTTTGTCCAAATGGCTTTCCTTCAAGCACGAGCATTAAATTATGATAACACGACTTGGTCTGTAGCTTCCAATACATGCAGCTGATGGACGTGGAATATCCCTTCATGAAGCTCCATCCTCAGGTTTGGCAGCACATCATCACCAAGGTACCAATCGCTGACAAAATGATTTCTTATATATGGAAGGCACAGCATTATAGGATCCTTAGGCTATAGGAGATGCCAAATGCAGAATTGCTGATGAGCCAAATTTCCAGGATTGTCTCACTCAATCCATTGTTCTTGGAGGGACTGATCACATCCTGTATCCGCATGTATTCTACGACTCAGCCTCCTGCAGAGCACTTGACTGTACATGCAGGGCATTCTTGTCTGAGATGTTAGGCAGCCTGGTGAACACATGTCTGCATATTTAGTTATTCTCCAAGGCCCAAGCTAGATTGGAAGGATTCGTCTTGGAGTAGTATGTATACCATATTCACAACTAAAACAATTTGGATAGTTGAATCTCTTATACGCTCCACTCTTAATTATCCAAATATGTATTATCCACTCTTTGAATTACCTATGAAAAAGTATCATTTCTTGCTGGCTTCTCTTTTTTTCCCATTCAAGACATCTTTAGGTCAACATTCATCTCTTCTTTCCCAGATATGCTCTGGGAATTGAAGGCTTATTTTTAATTTAAATAAGTAATCAATTAATGAACAAGGACATATTAAGCACTTTTTATGTGCCAGGTATGATGTTTAAAAAGTTCAAGAGACATAATTTTTCTCACTTATTATTTATTCATAAAATTATTTTATTATTTTATATATATTATATTGCATATCAGAAATGTGGATGTATATTGTAGTATATATAATCAATAGATGAAGGGCACTGGCTTTAAGAAGGGTTAGGAAAGGCTTCTTTATAGAAGGTGAGATTTTTTTTGAAGGAAGCCAGAGAAGCCAGGAAGCAGAGAGGAGGAGGGAAAGTATTCTAGGCATGGGGGACAGTCAGTGAAAATGGCAATGGAGGGCTTTCAAAGCTAACCAGAGAAGCTTCTATTTGTTACAAACCATTGAAATTTATGGAGCAGGAAAGCAAAGTAGACTTTGGGACCTGGACTTTGGGAAGGATCACTTTGGTAGCTATGTGGAGGAAGGATTGGTGCTGGAAGACACTTGAGTCAGGGAGACCATTTAGGAGGCTATTTTAGTGGTTCAAGTGAGAGGCCATGAGGGCCTATGTGTAAATAGAGGGAAGAGGATGGAAGCAAGAAATTTTGTGGAGGTAGAAGCAACAAGATTTGGGAAATGCTTAAGTGTGTGAGGTGAGAGAAAGTGAGATGTCGGTGATCATGTCAAGATTGTGTAGATGAGTGACTTGGAAGGATAGTGGTGATGTCAACAGAAATAGGCAGGTTTGGAAGAGCAGTGAGTTTGAGTAGAGTGCTAATGAGTTCAGACCTAGACATAATTTCAGATACCTGGTCTGAAATATCCAATGGACTGTTGGTAATATCTGACTGATGCTCAGGAGAGAGAGTTGGATATATAGATCTGGAAATCATCTTCATAGAGATGATAAGTTCATGGGAACTGACAAGGTCATAGAAGAGGACCCAGGACAGAGCCGTGGGGTACACACACACTTAGGCGGTATGGTAGAGATTATTAATCAGCAAAGGACACTGAGAAGGAGCTATCAAACAGGTAGGAGAATCAAAGGGGTAAAATGTCAGGAAAATGCTGTAAGAACAGACTCTCTAGGAGGAGAAGGGGACCAACGATGTCAAATGCTACAAAGAGGTTGATATAAGGATGAAGACTGCCCAGGTGATGGAATCCTAATAAAGCTCTCTCCAGCCCCAGGAGTCTAACTTCCTGTATAGGCCTCACTGAACAGTAGGCCCACTGACCCTACCTAGCCACTCACCCCCTCCCCACCCCCACTCATCATCCTAACTTCATATATGCTTCACTGCTCACTAGAACAGGTGTGTCCATGAACTCATATTTCTCACAGAACAGCAGACATGTCCATGTGACGGGATCCCAGTATGGCTAGACACTGCCCCCAGACCCAGTCCTCATATTTCCCACAGAAATAGCAGGTGTGTCCATGCACTCAACCACATCCATCTAATCTCAAACAGGACCACAATACTTGGCCAATCAGAAAGCAGCACCCCCAGGATGGTCAAGCAGGATACAGACCCCTAAACAATAGAAGGGACTTTCCCTAAGTAGGAACCTGTGCAGTAATAGCAAAAGCTCCTGAGTGGGAGAGAGGAATACTTTAGGAGAGCAGGGGAGGGAAAGGAAGAAAGTACAAATGGAGAGACACATCAGGGTAGGGAGTGTAGGTAAGCTATACCTCATTACTCTTGAGGACTTATGTACAAGAAGTAGCTATAAGATAATCTAGTAAAGGTCTAATTGAAAAAGGAAGTAAGCTGTGCATATGATAAGATCAAGAGAAGGCAGAAAGATAGCCTGAGTGTTTGGTTTTAGTGGAATATTAAAAGATCTAGTAGAAAGCCTTGGAAAACATGGGAAGGCTTCTGTAGTGGACTTATGGCAGGACACAGAAGCATTCATACCAATGAGCTCATGGATCCATCGAAGTATGGACATAAACCAATTTGGATAGACACCCCATGAACTTACCTAGTCTCTCTTGAACCCATTTTTATTTTTTCAATCTTTACTATCTCTTGAAGTAGCGGATTCCATAAGCAGATGCTTATAAAGTAACATTTCCTTTTATTGTAGTAAAATTAACTTCTTCGTTCAAACCTCAAGGGATGACTTTTAGTAAAAGCCTTTGTGAAGGTGGTGAACAATCCACAGACGTACTTTTTATGATTATATGTGTCGATCATAGTCCTAGCTTTCATCTTTTCTTTGCTATGTTCTCATATGGAAGCCCCTCCCTTTCCTGGGCAATTTTAGTTTTGTGTTTCTGCAGCATTTTCTTGGGGGGCAACCAAATATGGAGAATTGCAGTAGATGTGCATTATTAGGACTAGCAGCTAGATGAACACTTTTTCTCCATGATGTGAAAAAGGAGAATGTGATGCTAATTTTCATATTCATGTGCCAAAGCAACTTTCTGTATATTAGGATACACACCTGAGGGAATTTTAAGATTCTTACTTTCTTTTCAGAATTATATTTGGAGAAATTTTTTGTGGTCCTTTTTTTTTAAATTGACCTTCCAGGAATCCCATGGGGAAAGGGAAGCCTTAAAATGTGCTATGAATACAATGTCAAAATAAACAGCTGAGAAGTGAAAAAAAAATCCAACCCATTGTTTGCTTTTTCTACACCATACCAGATGATCAAAGTTTCTTCAATGAATGGACTGACTTCATGCAGACAGTGGCCATCCATAGAAAAGTACACAATTGAAATGTTTATATTTCTATCCACACTAATATACAAATAGAAACTAGTTTATGGCAAAATTTACATTCTCGTTATCTCAGAACTGTTAGAGAATGTCAGTAGGCTACATTGTCTTAATTTAAATTTGTTCTGGTGTGAAGCCAACTTTTGTGAGTTCCCATTTCTCCTCAATTCTACATCTTGAAATCAACTTAAAATCATTCCCAACTCTATCATTCTTTGCTTCTACTCTTAGGGGAAGAGATGGTCATTCTCTATGTGTACTTCTGGCCATTCCAGTCTCTTTAAGGATCCTGCCCACTTAACCCACTCTAATTGCTTAAAAATATATCTAGATCTTCCTCATCCCTTAACATGTTTTCACTTGATCCTACCTTCCCCTCAAACTATTACTGTCTTGTCTCCTTCCTTTCAGAGTCAAACTCCAAGAAAAAAAACTATCTGAGCTCTCCATACCTTGCAATATGATTTTCCCTCCTTATCACTCACCTGAAACTGCACTTTTCAAGGGTATTGAGTTCTTAATTGCTAAATCCTTCTTGACATTTCCACAGGATTTGATAGTTGACTATTCTCTCTGCTTTCTCCCCTCTTAGTTTTCATAACACAATTCTTGCTTGGATTTTCCTTTGACCTGTCTGGCCACTCCTTCCAGTATTCTTTGTGGTATCATCAGTCATCCATGTGCTCCTCTCTATATGTAGGTGTACCCCAAAGCACTGTCTTAGACCCTCTTCTCTTCTATTTCCACGTTCACTTTCTTGATGATTCCATCAACTCTGAGGTTTTAGTTATCATACTTCTTGAGATTACAGTCTGTACCTAATTCAACTCTACCCTTTTTTCTGAACTCCAGTCCAGCATCACTACCTGCCTATTAGATTTCTATTAAGTGGTTGTCACAAATATACCTCAAAAAAAATCTCTTTATATTTCTCTGCCAATGTGTCCGATTTTTCTAACTTTCCTATTTCTGTTGAGGATACCATAGTCCACAACCTAGGAGTCACCCTCAATTCTTTACTCTTACTCATGTCATTTAAGGTGCCAAGTCGCATCCATTCTACATTCATGATATTCCTCATACCCATCCCCTTTTCTCTACCTTCCTCTCCACCCTGTACCACAATAGGTCCCTGCCTAAGCTCAACTTAATGGCTATATTTTGAGTCCTCCTGGCTCTCAACTGTGAGGGTCTTCCCCTCCCAGTTTGATTTTTTTTTCTAATTAAAGGGGCTATCCCTTGACTCACTTCTTAAAGAGGCCTATTCACTGAATGGATATTACCTCACTCAAAGTGTGAACCTGAAAAGGCCTCAGCCTAAAAGGGCCAGGGTCTCCTAATGCACCCTGGACCATCTCCAGTCATCCTGAGGAATATCAGCTCACTGGACCCAGATGGCCATAGAGCAGTAAGTGAGGCTTGTGACCTTGCACAGTCCTCGGTCCCCCAAATCAAAGTCAACTGCAAGTCATGTCATCATTTTCCTGGTGCCATGGTCCTCTTCAAAAGTGAAGGACAAACACAACAACAAGGACCTTATCACCTCTCTCCTGGTCTACTGAATGACATTCTAACTGCTCTTCTTGCCTGGGGCGCCCCGTGCCTCCCCCCCCCCCCCCCCCCCCCCCCCCCCCCCCCCCCCCCCGCCCCAAACCATCCTCTGTAGTGGTCAATCTGATATTTCTGACATAGAACCAGTCAGTTTGCTTCCCTGGTCAAGAAGCTCCTCTGGCTCCATCTTGTCTTCCAACTCCATGCCCATGCTAGAAATGACCTCTGCCTCATAGAACCCCTTGCTTTCTTCAAAGCTCAGCTCAAGAGCCACCCCACCTGGGAAGTCTGTTCTAAGCCTCCTAGTTACATATGATATCCTTCGAAATGACTTGCATATTACATGTATATGTAGCTAATTATATTTGTGTTTAGATACACATATATGTATACGTGTGTGCATATGTGTAAAATACTTGCTTTTCTTTGTACACATTTCTCTTAATAGAACATAAACTCTTGGGGTAAGAAACTAAATTCTCAATTCCTAGCACAAGGCTGAGCACATAGTAAGCAATTTTAAGGCATAAAGCCCAACATTTTCAAAGTTCAGCCAAAAACAAACAAAAATCCCAGCCTTTACAATATCTAGTTTACTTAACTTTGATGATTGAAGGACTGCATCAAGCTGGCTGACTCAGAAATCATTTCAAATAGTAAAAGAGTCTTCAGTCTCTATTAGCTACTTTAAATAAGTTCTGTGGTATTTTTAAGGTTCCTGAAGCAGATGTTTTTTGTCATTCTAAGAAAATTGTCGGGTGTTTTAAAAACAAATTCAACAAATCAACTCTTTGGGAACCTCCTGGGAGCCTGGGGCAGTCTCTAATGCTCTTCTGTTGGAAGGAGTGGAACCAGATTTGCTACAATGTTTCATACCATCTAAAATTAAAACCTGCCTATATGGTGGAATATTTGGCGCATTTAATAAACTGAGACAACCACCTTAACTGGAAGGCAAGTTTTCTTTCACGTATTCGATTTCGTGTGAGAAAAACTTATCAGTGTTCACCACTGGAGGCAGAGTAGCCCTACTGGCCAAGCAATATGTTTTTCAGGGAAGGAGGGAAAGAGGGAAGGAGGGAGGGAAGGAGAGGAGGACGATGGGAGGGAGGGAGGAAGGAAGGAAGGAGAAATTTAGGGAGAAAAAAAGTAAAGAAATAGTACTCTGTTTAAGAGGAAAAAAATATGGAACTCTTAATGGAGATGAAAGTTGTAATTTATTTCAATTATATTTAAACGTTTCATTTTAAAAAGTCCTAAGACAACGAGGTTAAAACAAGAAAGAAGAATATATTTATGCAACTACTGTTACCTTCTATACACAAGATAAACATAAGTACATTCTGAATGCCTTCTATTGTTTTTAACCATTGTCATCATTATTATAGTTATTTCAATTTTCCCAAAACACAAAAATGAATGACTACAATATTGTTTTGTTTGCCTGACTAAAAATAAACATATTTAAATAATAAACACTCAACCAATGAGTGGTTGCTTACTAAATCTGTTTGCATAGTCCACTCTTTTAAGGCTTAATTCCACAAAGTCTGTGGCTTCTGTGGGGACACCTACAAAATTCTCTATTTTTTAAAAAATATAGATGTTTTTGTGGATACATAAGTCCTCTCTGTCTAGTTACATCCCCAAGGTCCTTAAAAAAAGTTTATATGCAATTCTGGGGAAGTTACACATTAAGGAAACCAAGAAAGTCTTGAAAACATATTTTACTATTACAGTAAAAAATCTGGATTAATTGGAATCCAATTAATCAGAACTTCAACTAGCCACTACTTTTGAGGGTACAAGTCACATGGAGATTCAACAACCACAATACCTGTTCAAAATTCAAACAAACTTGAGAAAGAGGCTGTGGAAGACCCAAAGTCCAAGGCACTGCTACAGTTGATCAGTTAACTGAAAGATGACCCAAGGACGGAGGTTGGGGGGGGTGGTCTGAGTACCAACTAGGGAGGGTGGGGAAAAAGAAAAGTGACCAGAGCAAAAATGAAGGAAGAGAAAGGAAGCTGAGACCAGGAGCAGCAAGTAAGGAGGCCAGAGGAAACTGTGGATAAGTCAGGAGAGGAGGAAAGCTGTTTTGCTCAGTGGTCATAGTATCTACATAATCTTCACTCATTCACTAAAAACAGACAAAACCATAGGAAAGAAGACGTGTCTCAAGAACTTATTAAAGGAAGTGATCTCCATGGCATTTCCTGAGGTCATTCTTCATTCCCTAAGCATTCCAGTTAATTGAGGATTAGTGCGTATGGCTTCTTTTTAAAAATTTTACCATGTTCAGTATAAAACTGATAAACGGTTCCCTACCCTCGCTAATCCTCCCATAGTTAAGATAAATCGAAAAGATGAATGATTATAATGAACACATGTCTGCGCTCTCTACAGTTAGATAAGTGGATTCCTAATTTAAGAAAGCTTACATTTGTTTCCCTCATTTTGTAAAGAAATATTATAAAATAAAACAATCCTCTCTCAGTATTTTGACTTTGCATCTTGAGCTTAAAGTGATACCTACAGCTAAAGTTTTTGTCTTTGCCATATATAAAGTCTTCCAAATGCACACATAGCCAAAGTACTTCTAAGCCATGAATTATTTCTGTTGCATTTTTTTCCACCTTCTGGACTATTTCACATAAGGACACTTAAAAAATGCAAACCTACAAACACCAAAAAGAAAAGATGAGACTTCAAGTGGCAACTTCACACAACATTCAAGTAATAGAATCCCTGATGCTATTTGAAAACAATGTACAAATTTGAGACAATTAGAAAGTATATCTAAGTATGAATGATTCCTTATATGACCTATATCAGCTTTGGTTTGAAGTCTGTGAGGGTACAATCACCTGGCTGGCTACTTTTGTTCATGTTAACCTTTGATTTGGTTAAAAAACAAAACACAAAAGCCAAAGAAAAAAAACACAAAAACCATAGTATTTAAATAAAAATGAGAAATAATCTTGTTTCATTAGCACTTTAAAATTATTGGGTGAAACCAGAAAGCAATTACATAAACTAACAACATGTGGTACATAAATATATGTTTTTATGTTAAGAATAACAAAAATACAATCTAGTCACATAGTGCAAAACCACTGTTAAAAGTGGTCCATCTGCTCTAAGAGGATCCCATTAGAGCTTAACGATTTGGACATAACATTTCCATTCTTTGGAGATCACAGTGCTGTCTCAAAAACAACGAGACCTGGAGACTGCTCATTTGAAGTGTTTGTAACTACGTAGCCATTTTGAGTAACTTCTGGATAATTCCTTCTGAAGTACACCTAAAAAAGAGAAAAAAGTGCAAATTTAAAAGAAATTCATTTTTTTAACCCATTGATGACTCATGTTATAGTTCCTTAAGTCACTCTTTTCTGGTTCTTTATGAGGTATAAGTATACAGTACTTGTCTGACAAATCAAAATAAGTACAATGGTTAGAACAGAGTCCAAAACACCAGGTGCTTATTCTTCTGAAGAATTAATCCCATTAAAATCCTTACCAGGGCCAGCCTGAACAACCTGTAGATGGATCCACTTTAGTTCCGATCATTCAGATTTATAGATATATTTTTATCACGGCCTTAAACTGCTAAGTAAAATCATTTTAACTGGCTCAAAACACGGAGATAAATTAAAAACAGGGTGACAAAAGAGGCTGTGAAATCTAGCTTCTGCACAAGGATTTCTCATTTTCACACATAAAATGAGCACAATGGATTTGGATGTTAATATCAGGTTGTAATCCCTATATTTTATAAACTATGATTGACAAGCATTGAAACTCCAGAGTATATGTATGAAATGTCCTGGCGTTTAATTTGTGCGGCAAAGCAGTTACAGGGCCTATAGAAATGTGATCTGGGGATAGGGCACCACAATAATGAAAGGAGAAGCAAAGGCTTTAACAATGACTCAACCAAGCAACTTCTCTAAAATGTAAGATGATACCAAATAATAGGACAGTTCTTTGCCAAGCCTTTGAGTTCTTGAATTCTACCAATTTCTAGCTGAACTAGAAGAGATACAGGTTTTCTGATAAATGTATAATCAGAACATAAAGGAAATGAAATGCTGTCAAGTCTCTCTGTTCCACAATCATCAGTTTTTAGCAGCTGTATCATATCTCTGTTCCTTGACAGATGCGCATAACAAAATGAAATAATGTCAAGACTTGTGTGCTCTTATCTAAAAATGTGTTTGGTGAAAAAGGACTTCAAATGTAATTTTTTTTTCAAAGAAGAATGTGAAAAGTTTTGTTTGAGTCTTTAAAACAGAAAATGCACCATCTATCTGAGGCTGACATGTGTCATGAGCCAGGGCTCAAATTCATACTATTCTGGGGCCATTTTGTAAAACCTGGCTCTAAATATATTTGTGGGCACCATCGACAAAGTGACTGTTAGAGATAATAGACTTTGCATGTGAGAAAAAAAAGAAACTGTTGAAACACCTATGTATTATGTGTAGCTTTCTTCTTTTCCCTGTTAGTCTCAATGAGTGCTACCCTAAGCTGTATCCTTACATGTAAAAATACCATATATTGAAACATCATTTAGCAAGAAAAAAGTAGGGAATTTTGTACTAATGCTTGAACACACTTGGATGAAATCAACGTACAGTATTTTATCCCTGCAAAGGACTTGAAAATATATTTTCTGAAGTGTCACTCTGGTGTCCGTCCCTCCCCACTCCCTGCCCCCCTGTGACTGCTAATGCCTTCTCATACAAGGTTCCCTGTTATTTGCTTTGTATATTTTATGTGTATATGTTATTCCTCTGTTAGAAAGGATATGCACCAAGGAGGGAAATTGCTTTCTTTCTGTCTTTATGTGTCTTACACTTAGCTTAACACTAAATAAATGTTTCGTTTTTGATAAGCATAAAGGCTTCACACCAATTGTGGGGACTCATTTCATGCTTTTTAAGCTATTCTGAAAGCATAAACTTATTTTAATGGAGACACGGCCCCCAAAAGGGGCAACTTTTTCTGAACAGAAATATCATGAACAAAAGAATAATGAACCTTCACTTTTTCCCAGGGAGATTATATCTACTGACAAATATATATATTCACAAAGTATAGAGGCTTTCAGTCGGAGACACCTAAAAAATTAAGTAAGTGACTATGACCTTCTTCACGACCATCTCAATATAAAAAGGAACTCATAAGACCTGGGTTCTAATGCTAATTCTGTTACTGCCTAGTTGTGGGACCTTAAGCCTGTCTCTTGTCATTTTCCTTCAGTTTTCTGGCCAGTAAATGAAAGGACTGCATACGATAGTATTAGAGGGCTTTTTCTAACTCTAATAGTCTTATGATTCTATAATGTTATACTAAAATAACCTTAGAATTAGAGACTGAAATGCCTACCTTTAAAACTGTTTTCCTTTAAATACAGGGCAAGCCTTGATTTGTCTTTTTCTTTGTCTTTATCTCTCTGTCATCTCTCTATCTCTGTCTTTTTGTCTGTCTCTCTTTTAAACGGTCTTATATCTCAAATATATAGAGAACTGAGTCAAATTTATAAGAATATGAGCCATTCACTAATTGATAAATGGATAAAGGATATGAGCAGGCAGTTTTTGGAAGAACAAATTAAAGCTGTATGTACTCATATAAAAATGTTCTAAATCATTATTGATTAGAGAAATGCAAATTAATACAACTTTGAGGTATCACCTCACACCTCTCAGATTGGGAAAAATGACAAATTTTGGAGCGAATGTGGAAAAATTGGGACACCAATACACTGTTGGTAGAACTGCGAACTGATCCAACCATTTTGTAGAGCTATCTAGAATTATGCCCAATGAGTTATAAGACTGTCTATACCCTTTACCCCAGCAACACCACTATCAGGTCTGTTTCCCAAGGTGATCAGGGAAAAAGGAAAAGAACCTACATGTTCTAAAATATTTATAGCAGCTCTCTTTGTGGAGGCAAAGAACTGGAAACTGAGGGGATGCCCATCAAGTAGCGAATCGCTGAATTAGTTGTGGTATACTGATTGTGATGGAATACTACCGTGCCATAGGAAATGATGAGCAGGTTGATTTTAGAAAAACAGGGAAAGACTTGCATGAAATAATACAGAGTGAAACAAGCAGGACCAAAAGAATGTTGTATACAGTAACAGCAATATTGTTCAAAGAATTACTGTGAATGACTAAGCTACTGTGAGTAATATGAACATACGAATCAGCTATGAAGGACTTATGAAGGAAACTGTTCTCTACCTTCAGAGAAAAAACTGATATATGGAAGTATGTATTGTATGGTTCCACACATTATCTATCTGTCTGTCTGTCTATCTCTATATGCATATCAAATGTTGGCCTTCTCTAATGAGGGCTTGGAATAGAACTCAAAATGTAACAAAAAATAAATAAAGCAAATTTTAAAAAATGAGACCTATGATTTCATTGGTATAGGAAATCCTCAATGAGGAATTCCCTCTGCCAATGCGGATCAACAGCTACCCTGCAATTTAAAGGGTAATGCATCCTTTGGTAGTCTGGTGAAGCCTATAAGACCCCAATCTCAGAATAATGTTTTTAAACATAAAATAGCAAAGTACATAGAACTACAAAGGAAACCAGTTATATTAAAATACAGTTTTCAACATATATTTTTAAAAATTAAGTTGAGTGACCCCAAGTTAAGAACAGCTTGTTGAAAGCTATATAGGGTCAAAAGATAGGGACAAACATTTCTCAGGGGAAGAAGTGCAAACTGTTCGCAACCAAATGAAAAAAAATGCTCTAAATAATTAATGGTAGGGGAAAAGCAAATCAGAACAAGTCTGAGGACTCACTTCATACCCTACAAGTCAGCAAGGATGCCAAAAGATGAGAATAGTCAACATGGGAAGTATTGGTGCAATCATTTTGGAAAGCAATTTGGAATTATGTCACTAAAGTGGCTAAAATGCCCATTTCCTTTGACTGGAGTATCCACAAGTAGGCTTATAACCCAAAGAACACAATGATAAGAAGAAAGTTTCCATATGCCCCAGAATATTTGTATGTAGCATCCCCTGTTGTGATGGCAAATAATTGGAAATAAGATAGATATTCATCAGTTAGGGAGTGGCTGAATAAACTGTGGTACATAGATGTAATCGAATGTTACTGTGTTGTAAGCAATGACAGATGTGATGAATACAAAGAATACAGAGAAGCATGAAAAGACCTACAGGAACTGATGCAGAATGAAGCAGTCAAGAAAACAAAATGCAACAATGTAACCTGAAAGAAACACCACCACCACTCAAAAAAAATCAAAAGTGAATGTTGCGAAATTACAAAAAGTAAGCATGCCTGCAGAAGAAGAGATAGGTGGAAATAACAGCTGCCAGACAAATCTGCAGTGTTGGGAGGGCCACAAGTGTTGTACATTGAATGTTAAATTCAGACTTTTTCAATGTATCGATCAACTATGCTGATTTTTTCCCATTACTTTTTTCCCCTTAAAAATATTATTTGTTATATGGGAGGAATACCAGGAAATTATGGTGATGTAAAAAAAGACATGAATAAAAACATTAAAAAAAGACCTTTTTAGAGGGCTTGGGGGCACTTTAAGGTTGATGACTTTCCTAGTTGATGACTTTCTCCAGTGTAAGTCAGGGATCTGATCACAGGAGGTCTTCCTTGATTCTAAGGCACTATGCCATGCTGCCTCACCACACTTTTCATATACAATAGGAAAATGCAAATTGCCAGATCTGGTATGTGTATCAGTCAGTGCCTGGCTCAGTCTTTTTCTCCTCCCCAACTCCTGCCCTCATATTAGGAGACTTCAACACACTTATTAATACGTCCTCAAACACCCTAACCTCATAGTTCCTCAACCTACTTTATGGGACCCACTCCTCCACTGTAACTCAGCCACACACAAAGACGGTCATACCCTCGATCTTGCCATCACCTACAAATGCTTCACTTCTATGTTCACGAATCCTGAAATTCTCCTACCTGATCTCAATCCATTGTCTTTCCATCTCTCCCTTTGGCCTGTAGCCCCAAACCCTGTTCTTTGTCCACATCATGACCGAGGCCTCTTGGTTCTTTCCCAGGCCATCGCTCCTGCACTAGCCACACTCTCCTTCCTTCACCACCTTGACTCCATGGTGTACCAGTTCACTTCTACATTCTCCTCCTCTTCTACATTATGCCTCCTTATCGTGTTGCTGATTTTAGCCCATTAACACTTCAATATTCATCACTCCCACCACCCATCACCTTCACTACTTCTCATGTATTGTTGAGGGAAGCTGGAGAAAACCTGGAAATAGTGCTGACTGTGTCCATTACAAATTTTTGTTATCTAACATCAGCTGGCCGTCAGTGTTGCAATGCAATCCTTCTCCATGTCCCCAATTAGCTCACTAGCCCACTCTTCCAAACCTATTATTCTTCCTCAAATCTCCAATGGTTCTACCTCTCCCCACTCTTTCAGCTGAGAACCTTGCCTCATCCTTTACTGGAAAGATCAAGACCATTCTCAGAGACCTACTTTTCCTTCTGCCTGCCTCCTTTACCTCACAACACCCAGATATCTTCTGCCACTATCTCCTATTACACTCTTGTCTCACCTAAGAGGTGGCCCTTCTCTTCGCCACAGAAAATCTTTCTACATGCACAAGTGATCCCATTCCATTCAGTTTTCTCTGGCAGATTAAATTTTCTATCATTCTCAGTTTTTCACTAATCTTCAATCTTCCTATTTATTGGTTGTTTCTCTGTAATCTACACACATGTTCATATTTTTCCCATCCTCAAAAACTTCACTTGATCCACCCATCCCCACTAGATATCATCCCATATCTCTCCTCCCTTTTGTTGTTAAATTTCTTTTAAAAAAAATTTTATTCTGAATTTAAGAAATAAAATAAGCATTTCCGTAACATGTCCAAAGAGTTATTCAACTGCCTATACCCTTTGATCCAGCAATATCTCTACTAGGTCTGTTTCCAAAGATGATTAAGGAAAAAGGAAAAAGAACCTGTATCTTCTTAAATATTTATAGCCACTCTCTTGGTGGCAGCAAAGAAATGGAAATTGCGGGGTGCCTGTCAATTGGGGAATGGCTGAACAAGTTGTGGTAAATGATCGTGATGTTGACAAAGTCTTCTAGAAGGTTCCTCCACTTCCTCTTCTCTCACTCTTTTCTAAGCTCTCTACAGTTTAAATTCCATCTTCATCATTCAACCAAAACTACTCTCTCCAAAGTTACTAATCATCTCTTAATTGCCTAATCTAATGACATTTTCTGAATTTACATCCTCTCTGCAGTCTCTGACACAATCAATCACCTTTCCCTCCTTGATACTTTCCTCTGTCTAGGTTTTGGTGACACTCTCCTGGTTCTTCTCCTACCTGACTTCTCCTTCTAAGTCTCCTTTGTCGGATCTTCATTTAGGTCATGTGCATTAACTAATGGGTGTCCCACAGGGCTCTCTCCTGGGCCCTGTTCTCATTTCTCTCTATGTTGTTTTACTTGGTGATATCATTAGTCCCACAGATTGAATCATCGTCTCTATGCTGCTGATTCTCAAATGAACTTACCAGTCCTTACCTTTCCACTGACTTCTAGTCTTGCATCTCTAACTACCTACTGGATATCTTGAATTGCATGTTCTGTAGACATCTTAAATTTAACATGTCCAAAAGTGAACTCATTATTCTCACCCTCAAACCTTCCCCTCTTTCTAACTTCTCTATTACTGTTGAGGGTAGGTATAAGAAAGGACCTGAAGCCAGACAGTCTTGGCTCCAAAGCTGTCCTTTATCTCCTAGGCAATTCCATCTTTCGTCCACAGAAGAAACACTAAATAAATAATCTGAGGAACCCCACCCCCCCCCACAAAGCAACATCATCTGGTGTTTTGTGTAGAAGGTTAATGGCCACTCATCCTACAGTTTTTCTCATCTAAAAAAAATGTATTCATTACTATGAAGTAATAAGTGGCTCATCTATGAAGGTCTATCAGAGAGTGATTCAGATTGCCTGCATCAGCTTTTTTTTTGAAAAGAACAATGTGGATCAAGAAAGCCTGACTGGGAAACACCTGTTTCCAGATGTTAAATTTCCTGTTGCTCAAGAATGAGTCCTAATCTGCTGGAGAGAAAGCCTTGTTGATTTTGGCTAATTCCCATGATTTTATAGTTTTGACTGATACACTCATGTTTAATGCTCACATGTTAAGAGAGGCTGATGATTTGAAAGCTAGTGCTCATAAATACTAAAAGGAGAGAGAGCTTGTCAAGAGGATCTCAACCTGAATGAGAATTGTGATAAAGACTACTATATTACATGTTTCTCCGAAGAGGTGTCCTGGGCCAAAAGAGCTAAGGGGCAGACCAAAAATTTAGTTGCTCTTTGACCTTGTGTAAGAAGTTCCATCATATATGTGTGGCCAATCTGAAGAAGATTGTTAAAAAATTAAGTCACGAACTCCTGACAATGCAAATCAGCCTTATCATGGCTGTGGTTTGGTATAACAAAAAGAACACTACACTGATTGCTGCAACGATCTCTCACTATTCCAAAGGACTAATGAAGAAACACGTCACTCACTCTCCTGACAGAGAGAAGATTGAATATGAGACGTACACTTTGAGATGAAACCAACATGGGGACCTGTTTTGCTTGATTGTGTATATCTGATACAAGTGCTTTAGTCTGGGGGTTGGTGAGGATGATGAAGGAGGAGAAGGGGAAACAGCTGACCAAACTGTGGTATGTAAATGTCATAGAATATTACTGTGCTATAAGAAAGACAAATGTGACAAATACAAAGAAACATGGAAAGATCTAAATGAACTGATAGGAAGTGAAACAAATGGAACCAAGGAAACAATATATATATATATAATGATTACAGTTTAAATAGAAAGAAAAATCACACCCAAAAAGTGAATGTTGCATAATTACAAAGAACAAGTATGACTCAAAAGAAGAGATATGTGAAGACACTCCCACCCCACTGCAGAGGTTGGAAGATTCAACAGTATTGCATATATTACCAGACTTTTTCAAAATATTGATACGTTACATGTGTTTCTCTTTTTTTTCATTGTTTCGTCTTAAAAATATTAGGTTATATGGGATGATTCTTTGGGAATTGGGGACACACTCGGAGAAATCCTGGCAATGCAAACCCCGCCCCCAAACAACCCAACAACAAGAAAAACAACAAAAAAGGAAAACAATAAAAGCTTATTTTTTTAAAAAGATGGTGCAGTCAATCTGAAGGACAGACCAGAGAGGAGATACTGTCTGCTGAAAGATCACTTAGGTAGCTGCTGCAATAGTTCAGTTGAGAAGCATCAGGGTTATTATAGCAAAAAGTAGAAAGGAGTTAGGATCCAAGGGTTATTGTAAAAGCATTACCGAATTATAATAATCACAGTGTGTAAAGCAGAATTTAAAAAATGAGTCACAATAGTTAGCAAACTTGCAAAGTGCTTTAAAATTACAAAAGCTCTTTTACAAATAGGATCTCATTTGGTCCTCCCGACATCCCTGGAAAGTAGGTACTATGACAATGCTCATTTTACAGAAGAGGAACTGAGAATGACAGAAGTTAAGTGACTTGCCCACAGTCATACATCTAGTTAGTGCATTTGAACTCAGGTCTTCCTGACTCCAGGCCCGGTGCTCCACCCACTGTGTCTAACTGCATATTTACCACACTGCTCTCACTAAGAATATTTATAATTTAATCAAGAACGAAAAGGGTTTTGTACTAACATTGAATAAAGGAAAAAATAATTTTTAATAGATCTTTTATTTAAATTTTCATCTTTTAAAAACTTCAATTTTATGTAACTTTTGTAATATACACAATGTATTATACAGCAGTACACATACATAATTTTAACCCCAGCACTTGTCTGAGCACGCCCATTTCACCAAACATGGAGGTGCCCTGAAGGGCCTTTGGACAATATCCAGATTGCCTAGAACTGAGGACTCTGTGTACCTTATCACCTGGGCAGGTGGTGTAGCCTCCTTTGATTGGCTCCCTGTGTCTTTAAAAACTGGCAGAATAAGAAGGTCAACCTCTTTTGGCTTTTCTTTCTGCTTCACTTTCTGGCTTATGCTCTTTCTTGTGTACTCCTTGCTTCAAATTCATGCACTGCATGCATGGGGGCCATGAACCAAAGTGGTGAGAGGGGAAGGACTTCCTTACCTTGTACTTTCTCTTTTACTCCAGTTTGTAGAAATGAGATTGGGTGTGTTTGTTTCTGTTAAGTTTTATTTATCCTTCTCAATCCCACTGGCTGGCCATAATCCCACTGGAGCCACGGGATGACCTTGAGGCAAAGGGGATTAAGTAACTTTTGCCCAGGGTCACACAGCTAGCAAATATCTGAGGCCAGATTTGAACTCACAAAGATGAGTCTTCCTCATTCCAGGCCTGGCACTCTATCTACTACTCTATCCACTTAATTTCTCTGGGTTTCAGTTTCCTCATCTGGACTCAATGGTCTCTGAGGTTCCTTCTAGCTCTAAAGTTATGATTGTATCATCCTCAGAGAGCTGGGTACTTAGTAAAGAATCTATACATATGGGCTGAAATAAAGTGGAGGCACATACAGATTGAACTCTTTGCTAGCTTGGTAGGTCCTGCTACAGTTTTGTGCTCTGCTGGCATGGTTTTTGAGTTCAAGGTTACTTCCATAGTTTGGTCAAATCAAATCAAGTATTTATTAAGCTCTTACTATGGGTCAGGCACTGTGCTAAATGCTGGGAATACAAGAAGCAAAAAGAAGAAAGAAGTCCCTGCTCTCAAGGAACTTATAGCTCTAATTGGGGAAAAGAACATACAAAAGGAAGCTGCAGAGCTGGGGGGAGGGAGGAGAATGCTTTGGGGAGAGAAAGAGAGAAGGATGGGGAATGGTGGAGAAAGTCTGGAGTCAGGAGAGAAACCCAGAGAGGAATGAAGACACAGCTAGCCTGAGTACTTTCCTTAAAATGGAGGTCCTGTGCCATGGGAAAGCATCCGATTAAGACTTCAGGGGAGGAAATACTTTGTATGCTGTAATAATTCATTCAAAATTACTCATTAAAATCAGTTCAATTTTCTACCTATGTTATCTTTTTTTTTTTTTTTTTTGCTTTGGAAGTTAAGTCTCTCAGTAGGAAGAGCCAAACTCTGTACCTATTTTGTAACCTTGCCTATATTAAGTTACTTGATTATGATGATGGATAAAGCCTCTCCAAGTCCTTTGTAGCCCCATAATTCTATGGAAATGCCAAACAAGCAGCAGCTCAATCACGGGAAATGCCTAGTCTCTTGATTTAGGATAAAGTTGACTGATTCCTGAGATAACAATTTATTTGTCTGGAGGAAGATCGCTGCGAGGTTTCACCCAGAGTTTGGATGATAATTCTGATTTGACAATCTCAGGACCAGAATACATTAAATAGAACTGCAACTTCTGGATTTTCTAGTGACAGAGGTTGTGTTAAATATATTGGTAAAAGTAAAAGAGTACTCTAAGGGGCCCCCAAATATGCATGTGTGTATACACACACACACACACACACACATACATATAACACCCAGGTTATATATATATATGTGTGTGTGTATATATATGTAGATATACATAGATATATGTGTATATATGTTTGTGTGTATTTATTGTCTATCAGTCTGTCTGTCTGGCTGTCTGTCTCTCTCTCTATATATATCTATATATACATATCTCCCTGGCAGTTCATAGTCAAAGCCCCATTTGGATAAAGGAAAAAAAAGGATGGAGAAAGTCTTGAAATGTATGTACTATCACTGATAGGGATACTCTGGGGCCAAGGAGACATAACATATTAGGCATTATTAATCTTAGATTAACCTTGGCATTTCTAATCATGTTCTGCAACCTGTTCCAAAGGAAGTTAGTCATTTCCTAATCTGATCTAAGGCCCTTCAGGCCATCCTGAAGCTATCTGTGTTCAGAGTTAGCCTGACCCCATGAAAAACCAAACAGCTAGGATACTACCACAGCCTTTCCTGATGCCAGCCATTGCTTTGCCATGCTGGGAATTCCTCCAAGCCTCCATGTAGGACATGTATCACGTTCAGGTAATTAGGTAGCATTGATCTTTGATAGACATGAATAAAATGAGCGGCCACAAATGACCTGGGAGAAGCCATGATCATTGTCTACCATGAACTATGTGCAAATGCAGAAAGGTTTCCTTTTGCAAATTCAACAAAGGACATGCTTTAGATTACCATAGGAAGAAAATGGTTCAAATTAGTCTGTGTTGCTTATCCAAGTCACTAAACAATAATATCCTTAGGGCCAATGAGTTCTTAATTCTTTGAAATGAAGGCCTACAACTCCAGATCTAATTTGGCTTTCTCTGGACCAGTGGTTTCAGTGCACTAGGGACTAGACTGGGGGGAGTTAGTGAAAGGCCTGGTCATGCACATGTAACCACCAAAGTCTCTGCAGGTTTGAAAACATTTTCTATGAGGTTCTGGTACTCCCCAGGTAGTGAGTCAACAATCAAACAGTAGCCCCCAAGCTAACCATGTAGAATCTATATTTTATAGGCCAAGCCTAAGGATACATATATCTATAGATACACATATTATCTATATAGATACACATACATATACACACAGCAAAATATATTACCAAAATATTTATTAAATGCTAATATTATAGGATACTACCCTGTGAAAAAAAGTTAATCTAGATGTTTTATGGGTACATTTTATTCTCTAAACTGCTATGGAAGTTGAATAAAAATATGTATAGTGTATTGAAATACATGCTATTATATACACATATATATACATACACATATACATATGATTGAAATATATACAGTAGCACATATGCTTGACATATATTCTACTACATAATATTATGGCCTCCATTCCAAACATTTCCCATATTAGATTTTTAAACTACTATATAAATTATTAAATGAAATACCAACCAACAACCACTTCTGAAATCCCTACTATGTGTCAAGGACTAGGGATAAAGAAAGAAAACAGTCATTGCCCCTCAAGAAACTTCATTGCACCAGAAGAGAGAAGCCTAATAGGAGGCTTAAGAAAGGAGGTGAAGGTAAAATATTCCTTGAAAGAGCTGTCCCCCTCCCTAGTCGGGGAGAGGCCTTTTAATTTTAACATACTAAAGAAAGTGTTAGTTGAGTCTGGAGAAGGCCAGAGGGCTGACGAGCTGAACCCCGATGGGATCAGACAACATCAGAGGAAGAGTTCTTCCTTTAGGAGTGTGCTCTTGGCACCTGTGCTCACTGAAGATGCATCTCTCTATGTATGGAGAAGCTACAGGTATTCTAGGAAGAACTTGGTAAGACTCTCCAAATTGCCCCAATAAATGCAAATGTGTGCATGGGAGGAGGGGATAGCAAAAACACATGCTGGAGAATACGGATCAGGATGAAGAAATGAAAAAAAAAACAAAGACTTTCAGACGATACAGAAATCTCATACCTGTATGCAACACTTACATGTTCCCTCACCCACAGGCCCTCAGAAAGCTGTTTTGTGTGTGAGAATTCTTTAAAAACCACAGTTCATGAATCCCCAGTGATATGTACATTTTTATAAAACCATAAGAAGTCATAATAAGTCCAAAGCAAAGGTTCTTAATTTTCATTAACATAAATTTAGATCTGGAAATAAAATGAATTGTGTACATTATTTTTAAAATGTTAAATGATTTATAAAAAGAATAATTGCCACTTATAAGGCACTTTCCTCTTGACAAGCCTCTGAAGGAGATGAGGTTAATAGTATTGTCTCCATTTTACAGATGAGGAAATTGAGACACAAAGGTAAAGTGATTTACATAGTGGAGTGGGGAATCAAATCCAAAACTTCTGATAACAAGACTCATTCGATTTCCCCTATTCTCTGCTGCTTCTCTCAAATTAAACCCATATTGTTAAAAATAAATACAATTCTAAGCAAAGTATTGCCAGGCAGACGTAATTTCTCTTGCTGAGTCTTTGCAGGTTTTGTTTCAAGTTGAGATGTATTTTTAAGACCCAGTTATAAAGCTGGGATCCTGAAGGTTTATAATTGGAAAAGCTTAACTACAGTTGCTTTTAACTACAGTGGAAAACAGTGCTTGTTAAGAGGCTGTGGAGGGTAAAAGTGCAGAGTCAGATGCTAATTACACCTTCTTGGCCAAATCTTACCTGTTTTGCTGTTTCAGTGAGGATAGTGGCTTCGGCCTTGCCTGTTTGCTGAACCATCTTATAAAACAGGCTTTCTTTATTTTGGAGCAAAAGATATGGCTCATCATATTCTTTCAATCTTCCTGCTTCCAAAACCTGTTAATCAGCAAAAGCAAACACCTTAAAACACAATGCTTTGCAGCAAGGCATTATGATGAACATAATATTTCGGAAGAGGTAAAGGAGGGAGACAGACAAGAGATGGTCTATTTAGGTGGTCCAGCTGGAGAGACTATTCAAAAGGTCTGATTATACCCCATTCCTATTCAGCAAAGAAAGATCTAACCCGATCTAGTAGAAGTTCTCAATTATTACTAAAATTATAATTTTTACAAAGTATATCTCAAATAATGGCTTTATTCCCAATTGATAAACATTAATTGCCTACTATGTGCTAGGCACTATGCTAAGTACGAGTGATACAAAGGAGCATACTATAGCCTTTTGCTACTATTTATAAGCACTAAAAAGGATGAAAAAGCTTCTTGATTTGAGAAAACAAATTCTTAAGAATTTTATGACAGCTAGATTATATTACTAAATCAGATCTAAATGTTGGGTGATGTGGTAGCATGTAGAAAGTGATGTCCATGACAACTTAGAACCATACAACAGGAAGCCTGAGCAAGTCAAGGCATACTTAGGGTAAGGAGCTTTGAAATTTCATTGGGTACCCAGTATAATAGTACACAGATACCACTGAAAACTAGGATACAATGTGGTCAAAGAGAAAAATCTGTTTGGGTGGAACACATCATGGCATATGAATATAAAAGAGACACACAGTCCATGCCCTCGAGGAGTTTACATTCTAATTAGGGTTGGGGAGATGATGAAACACTATTGGGGAAATAGAAGACAGGGAAGGGAGTAGATCTGGAAAATCACAATCAGGATTGTACTTTAATACTGTGATAATGGAAAGCCAGGGGAACAGGCTGCTATCTAAGCAGCTTTAACATCATTCATCTGCACAGAAGAAATCTCCTGAAATTTTACTTTCTATTTAAACAGGACTAAAGAATGGTGGCAAAGAAAAGGAAATTAAGAGTATGTTCACCAACTGGGACTGGCTGAACAAGTTCCTGCATATGACTGTGATATAAGAAATGATGCTCTCAGAAAAACCTGGACAGACTTACATGAACTTATGTAAAGTGAAATGTGCAGAACCAGGAGACCACTGTATACAGTAACAGCAATATTGTATGATGATCTACTGTGGATGACTTGGCTATTCTCAGCAGTACAATGACCCAAGACAATTCTGAAGGACTTATGATTAAAATCACTATGCATTTCCAAAGAAAGAACTGATGGAGTCTGAATGTAGATGGAAGCATACTTTTCTTCACCTTAAATTTTTCTTGTTTTGTCTGTGTTTTCTTGTACAACATGACTAACATGGAAATATACTTTGCATGACTGTACATTTGTAACCTATATCAAACTGCTTGTCTTCTCAATGAGTGGGAGAGAGGGCAGAGGGAGAGAATACGAAACTCAAAAGAATGTTAAAAATGGTTTTTACATGTAATTAGGGGAAACCAAATTATCAAATTAAAAAAAAGAATTGGACTAAAGAAGCAATTATGATGTTTAGCACCAGATTCTAATGATTATGGTCCACTTTGTGGTTGTTCAGTCCTTTCAGTCGTGTCTGGCTTTTCATGACCCCATTTGCGTCTTATTGGCAAAGATATAAAGATAAATGGGTTGCCATTTCCTTCTCTAGCTCATTTTACAGAGGAGAAAACAAGGTTAAATGACTTGCCCAGGGTCACACAACCAGTATTTGAACTCAGGTCTTCCTGACTTGAGGCCTGCTGCTCTATCCCCTGTGCCACCTAGCTGCCCTTTTGTGGTCTATGCTGAGGTATATTTAAGCTTTGATCACTCAAAGGTTGCCTATCTATTTTCAGAATTATCTAAGTCTCTTGCTCATTTTTCTTCCTTTTGCTGCTTGCCTTTTGGCTATTTTACTGCTCATTAATGCCTCAACCAGAGGATAAAGAGGCTGGGGAAAGGAACTTTGTACTTTCCTACTTATTAGTGGCTTTGCTTAATGGCTTTGAGGCTTGGGTTGGTGGTGGGGAAAACTGGAAAAGTTGGCCCAAATGAGGCTCTTAGGAGTTCCTGTGGATCTCAATGATCAAGTCTATCTTTTTCAACTATTACTATAAGAAACTGAGAATTAACTGAGAAAAATCTCATACTAAAGAAAACGTACTTTGTACCGAATAGCACTGACCAATTTAGAGCAAATTTGGAATCTGTGACAAGACATTTGACATTTTTAAGCAGGGTGCATTTAAAAAAAATATACCCAGGTATCTCAGTTAATTCTGTCCCACCTAATTTAATCTGAAATATTTATTAGATCCCATAAAGGATGTTTTCCTATTAAGCTTTTGTTTACTACAATGAATCATTGTTTAGGGCAGCTCTCTCAAAAGAGTTCAAGAATAATTGAATCTGTCACATCCACATGATAATTAAGATGTCCTATAATTTGGCATTCCAATTTAGATGCCCTGAATGTATAATTTTCCTTAAGTATAGCATTAGAGAGTGTAACCACTCCTACTGAAATTAAAGAAAATACACAATTTCTAAATACAGGCTCCACTCACATTGAGGACTATGCAAACAAAATAAATCAAATTACTTGTTAAATGATAAAATGCAACCGCTACAAGAAACATTATGACTCCAAATTCATGGGAAAAGCTTATGAAAAGCAAACTGTTCCAACTTCCTTATTTTTAATGAGAAAAACCAGCCAATGCTATTTATATCTCATAGTTGTCCAATTCTGAATAAATTTATAAATTCTAAGGAAGGCTATGTGTGGGGGAGGGTGGGGAACAAGGAATGGTCTGAAAACACAATCCATGTTATGTTCAGAACTAAGCAATGATCTGAAGGGACCTAAAAGTCTATCTAGTCCAATGCCTTCATTTTATAGATGCCTGAGGGTCAGAGAGGGGGAGAGATTTGCCCAGGATCACGCTGTTATTAAGTGTAAGAGGCAGAATTTGAACCTAGGTCTTCCTGGTCTTATTTCAACACTCTAGCTACTACGGCACGCAGTCTTTCATGACTGCAGGTTGGCAACAAGGCTCACACTAAATGACAGAGGAATCATACGTTTTGTTATAGTTCATCAGCTTGAAGAATTAGTGATTAAGCCCTCTAGTTCAAAGTCATCACTCTAGTTGAAGAGTGTCTTTTACCTTGATTTGGATTTTTGTTTTCACTTCTAAAGACAAAATTATGAAAATTTACTTAACATTTTTTTTTAGTTTGATAAGATCACGGTTCTTAAAACTGTAAAGTGAAAATATACATCTCCGATCTTTTTTTTGCTGCAAGTCATATCAAAGTACAATACTCCTAAATGAACTGGAATTTTACATTAGGAGCCCGGGCATGATATGACAAATGCCTGCTAAAAGATTTCTAGTTAAGACAGATGACAGCTCTGACTTGTCCACGCGATAGATTCGATAGGAATGGGGCCACCATACTACAATTTCAATAAACAATAGGTCTACCCACAAATAAACTGGCAAATGGTGGGGATTTAAAAGGGAAGGGTACTGCAATGTTGCCTCTTATCAGATATAAAGTAGAAGCTAAGTATTTCAGCCTTTTGGTGTTCCTTAAAGAAGGAACACTCTTTCAGAAAGAAGGTATTTTCCTAAATTGACTTTGTGTGATTTAAAAAACGTTTATGCACCCATGCAAATATTTTTCTTAATTCCATTTCTACTGTGCCTAAGGCTATGCCCAGGGCTCAAACGACTTTTGTACTCCTGCATACACATGTGAAAAAAAGGATATTTCCATTTAATTATCAGGAAATATCTTTATCAGAACAAACAACCCTTAACTTAACCAACAGAGATGTACTAAATAGAACGTAACTGCCATTGACTGAAACTTTGGCTATATACTACCTTAGCCAAGGTTTTAGATGCCTTGGACAGGGGATATCTGCTCATTTACAAGATGGCACCACAGCTCACTCTGTTGGTAAAGCAAGACTGAATTGAGATTGTCCTGCATCATTTCTGTTGTCGACCAGAAGGCTCTGAGTCATCTAGCCTTTCAGACTGCAAAATGAACCATAAGAAAGAATCTGGGGAATTATGATCTTGGTACCAAGAAGTTCCCAACAATTTAGAGCTGTGTGAAAATTGGAATAGGATGCCTCAGCAACCAAAGAGCATTGTAAATGCACAGATGCCAATGGGACTACCATTGTCAATATTGTGGATGTGGTTTGCACTAAATGTGCCAAATGAATAAGTATGGAGATTCTTCCATTCTAAGATTCTGTATCTCAAGAACTGATCATCAGAAACTGCTTCTCTGCAGTGGGTTAGGGAAATTATGCCACATGCAGTGACAACAAAGGCCTATTGCTGACCTGGATATCAGTCACATGTGCAAATATTCTGAACCACTGTTGTAGACTTAAGTCTTTTCAGTAAAACTCATTAAAATAATCAGCTCCAAAGTGAAGTGATACCATTTTGAAATTAAATAGACCACAAAATAGCAATAAAATAAAAAAAAATCTTCATTTGGAGGAATTAGAAGAATCGGAGGATTTAGAAATGAGTAAACTCAGACACAATCTAGTGCAGCACCCTCTTTTTTTGCAGGCTAAGTCACTCAGATAGTTAAGAAGCAAAAACGAGGTGGAATCCAGGACTTCAGGCTTCAAATTCAGTGTGCCTTTTACTATCCATGCAGTCAACAACGTTATGGCAGTCATAGGGGTGTGATGGGAGGAGGCATATTTACGCAAGGATAGATGCAAACAGACAATACAATTTTGCATATGATCGTCATCAACAAGACTACGCTTGAAGGAAAACAAAACGGAGCCTTCCATTTTTGTAGCTCCTTATAGATTACGAGGTGCTCTCCTGACCAAAAACTTGTGAAGTTGGTACTGCAAATACTATTACCTCCATTTTACAGATATCAAAATTGAGGCCCACCCTGATGAGATGTTCTATCCTTATGTCTATTGCTGTGTCTCAAAGCAGTCAGGCAGTCAATCTACCTGGCCTTGAGTTCTGTTTTTTTTGCTTTCCATATGATTATATGACTTAAAACAAGTTATCTAGCTTTAGTTTTTCAGCTTCAATCAGTCAACTTTATTAAGTACCTACTTTGGGATAAAAAAGAGGCAAAAGACAATCCCTGACCTCAAGGAACTCATGATCTAAAGGGGGACACAAGCAAACAAATATGTACAAACAGGCTTATGGTCAGGATAAATTGGAAATAATTAATGAAGGAAAGGCACTAGAATTAAGAAGGGTTGGGAAAGGTTTGCAGTAGAAGATGAGATAGTAGTTGGGACTTGAAGGGAGCCTGAGAGGACAGCAGGCAGAGATGAGGAGGGAGAACATTCTAGGCTTGGGGGATAGCCAGAGAAAATATTCAAAGATGTAAGATGTGGAATAATGTCTTATTCCGAGGAATAGCCTGTTATCACCAGACTGAAGAGTACATGGTGGGTAGTAGAGTAAAAGAAGATGGGAAAGGAGGCTAAGTTATGAAAGGCTTTGAATGCTAAACAGAAGATTTTGTATATGATGCTGATGGTGACACGGAGCCCCTGGAGTTTATTGACCAGGAGAGAGGTGACATGATCATTACTTGAAAACTAAGCAACAATTTCCAACTTTGTTTGGAACAATCAAAATATTCCAGGTCAAGGTATTCTGATTCAAAATGCTTCCCTAAGTCTAAGTTTTGTTGAAAGCACTAGTAGTAAAGAGACAGTTATATATTTAACAACTTCTCTAACTGTTCCCGATTTTGCTTACAATTAATTTTCTATTCAACTTCTCCATTCCAACACTCCCATCCCCACTGGGCTTTACAGTACTGTTTTTAATGTTAACCATTGTTTTGTTTATTGCCCAGAAAACCTGGGAGTCATATCTCTCCAGGCTTTTTTTTTCATGATGCAAAAGGGCACAAACGTGCCCTTGCATGTGGTGAAAAGCTCTACATAAAACCAGTAACAAAACATCTAGATAGTCTCAATAAGGGATCACGAAATTATAAATGTGGAAACGGTATTGAAATATAGCTTTAAATAATTGACCCTTAGTTGCTGTTTTTTCTCCAGGTATAAATTACATGTTTTATTTTTTCAAAGAAAACACCTCTGAGAAAGGGCTCTTGTTTATGAAGAGCTGAGTATTTCGGGTGGGGTATGGGGTGGGTCTAGGATTATGAAATCACATAGCTGACAATAAAGAGAAAAAAAAACCACCTAGTGACCAAGATCCCCTTTTGGTCCTGAACATTTTTTCTGTCATAACTCTTACAGCAGTCTCCAGCTGATGAAAACGAAATAATCTCATGACTCAGACAATACTTTTTCTTGTTGTTTAGTCATTTTTCAGTCGTGTTTGACCCTTTGTGACCTCTTTTGGGGTTTTCTTGGCAAAGATACTGGAGTGGTTTGCCATTTCCTTCTCCGGCTCATTTTACAGATGAGGAAACTGAGGCAAACA
Organism: Trichosurus vulpecula; assembly: GCF_011100635.1. Classification (NCBI taxonomy): domain Eukaryota; kingdom Metazoa; phylum Chordata; class Mammalia; order Diprotodontia; family Phalangeridae; genus Trichosurus; species Trichosurus vulpecula. The sequence goes on from NC_050576.1 coordinate 366,220,082, forward strand.
AGGTAAAGTGGCTTGCCCAGCTAGTAAGCATTTGAGGCTCGATTTGAACTCAGAAAGAAGGGTCTTCCTGACTCCAGACATGATGCTCTAACCACTGTGCCAACTATCTGCTCTTTTTCTTTAGGTATAAGTTATGTTTGTTTATTTGTGTTTTTTGTTTTTTTAAAGAAAACACTTCTGAAAAAGGACTCTTGTTTATAAAGAGATGAGTGTTGTGGAGGAGCGCACGGGGCGGGGGGCAGGGGTTGGGCGTCCTGGGTTCGGTCCAAGACTATGAAATCCCATAGTTGAAAGTAAAGAGGGGGAAAAAAAGGAACAACACAGTGACCAGGATCCCCTTTTGGTCCTGAGCATTTTTTTCTGTCTTAACTCTCATAAACCATCTCCAGCTGATGATAACTAAAAAATCCCATGACTCAAACAACAATACTGACGGAATAATTTCAGAATTCTCTTCTAATCCTGCACCATTGATATTTCTTACACAGAGGAAAAGTAAAGCAGGGACTGGGATTCTGAGGCAAGGCTGCTTGTGCTGTTGGCTAAAGAGAAAGCAGGTCACCGTTAACTAGCTAATCCCAAAACTACAGCACAGAAGCTATCTTCAATGGGGAGATAGTGGTATCAGGAGAAAGAGGATTTCTAATTTGTCTGTCTTGCTCCACTGTTTTTGTAGCAACTGAGCAAATGAAGATTAAATTAGCTGTCATTTATGACTATACTATGTTAAATAAAGTTAAAATCGAGAGAATGACTTTATAAATTGGCATTCTAAGCCTAACAAATCAATGGCATTTAATGAACCAAAACTGGGCAAATCCCTTTGGAGAGCCAACATATAAACAAAGCTATTAATTAGGTCACAGTTATTTCCTAACGAGCCCTTTGTTTGATTTAGCTAGAGTAAACAAAACCATCTCCATCCTTCTTTGTGGAGAAGTATTCACCAGTGAAGCAAAATTCAATTATTATACCTTAAATACCTGCAATTACATGACTTTATTATGACAGTGATGTTGGTTGGCCACTTCATTAGCATGCTGTACTCTCCTAGTCTCAACTTGAGCTTGCAAATAGCAGCAGCCCTGGCTGCTTTACTCCAAAGGTTTAAAGTCAACTGTACTTAAAATAAGTGAAAAGGAGATCACGATTTAGCCTCAGAAGATCTAGATTGACATGGATGGGGGAGACTTTTTGTATGGGCAGGCCAATTTAATTTTCGCACCCCCCAAATTCTTAGCCTTATTTTACATACAATTATGCACATTAAGATAAACAGAGTAGTTGGCTTGGACGCCAAGAATGCCTGAGATGAAGTCTGGCTTCTGACACCTACACATTGACCCTATGACTCTAGGCAAGCCACAAGCCACTTAACTTTTCAGTTTAAGATTTATAATCTTTTATTTAAAGTGATTTATAATCACTTTAAGATTATAAATAGCAGAAAATACCAGCTTGTACTGGTAGAGGGAATTTCCTCATTTGATAGTACCCTATCCCAATGAAATAGTCCCTACCTACCCGTGGGACAATGCTTCCCTGAGGGCACTGACTGCCCCAGTGCCTAGCACAAAAAAATGCTTGTCCATTGAGCCCTTCACAACCTAGCCTCTTCCTATCTTCCCAATCTTCTTACACCTCACTCCCCTGACATGTTCACTGTGATCCAGTGACATGGGCCTACTGGCTGTCCCTTAAACAAGACACTCCATCTCTCAGCTTCAGGCATCTTCTCTGATTGCCCCACCCCACCCCCTCATGTGGAAGGTTCTCCCCTCTCTGCACTGACTAGTTACTGACCTCCCTGGTCTCAACTAAAGTCACACCTTCTACAGGGAGCCTTCCACAACCCCTTTTAACTCTAGTGCCTTCCTCTTGATTATTTCCTATTTATCCTGCACATAGCTTGCTTTGTATAGATTTGTTTGTATGCTGTCTTCCCTATTAGACCATGAGCTCCTTGAGGGCAGGGCTTGCCTTTTGCCTCTTTTGTATCCCCAGTGCCTAGCACAGTGCCTGGCACATAATAGGAGTTTAATAAGCATTTATTGATATTGACTGAGTTAATCAAGCAAAAGTTTGATATCAAGGCAAAAGGGAGTCTTGAGGATTTCACCTCACTTAAGTTGGGGAACACCTGTGTCCTTGTGATCAGGTACATTACTGCTTGACTGTGTCACACCTGAAGAAATAAATACACACGTGATGTCCTAAACCACTAAGGCTTATTTCCCAGAAGGTCCTCCCTTTGAAAGCGGCTGGGGGTTTTGTTGCCTGGTATCTAACCAGAACATTCTTCAATTCTTCCCCATTAAGGGGCAGTTTTTCCACCACAATGACCACTCTAGGAGGACATACTCTGACTGAGCAGGTCCATGGACACCAGAGAATAATCTGATAAAGATTACCAGAGAATGCTGAAGAAGATGAAGATACAGCTCAAGAGGGGAAATGCCGGATTAAGAATTTACACTGCACTCTGGTTCTGCAAAGTACTTTACACATAGTTTCACACGAACCTCACAAAAACACTACAGTAATTATTATGTGAGTTTTACAGTTGAGGAAATTGAGGCTCAGAGCAGTGAGGTGAGTTATCCATGGTCACAGAGTTGGTCAATATCAGAGGCAGGATTTGAAACTGTGTTCTGAACTCCGATTCCAGTACCCCAAAAGTTTATTTGCCTAGAGCTCAAATTGCTTTTCTGATAAAGGATTCAACTCCCCTCAAAGTCCTTCAAAACAGTTAAAATTTCAAATAGAATTGGCCAAATGTAAAAAGAAAAAAAAACTTTCTGTAATCTATCAAATGTAATCCTGATGAGAAAAACAAAGATTAGTGAAAAGTAGAGTGAGATATTCATTTAATTGAGCCTAGAAGATAATACGAAGGGTTAGCTATGCAGAGCCCTGCACAATTCCCCAGGTCAGTCTTGAATCGAAGGGCCGCCCTCTATTTTTTCAGGATTGTCAGTGTTTGTTTTCATGCCATTGCTTTGATCTGACCGTCTGGCAGAGCAGTGTTCAGCTGGTGGTTTTCTAGCGGTCTGGTTATGACACACTGCTGAAAGCTGTGCTTACATCAAATGCATCTGGAAACCTGTCCTGTGCCCTTACTGTTGATCCTTGACCTAGTTCAATTCACCACACAATGTGGTGTGGGCATTCTGACATTATCCATTCATTATGGGTATACTGCCGTGGGTGGTGGTGGGAAAATCATGGCTTCACTGCTGGCACTTTATGTGGGGGCTATATTCCAGGATATAGTCATCAATGATCCCAACGGGATGCTTAATGTGAAATAGGGGCACACTGTTGGTGATGATAAAACTGCCCAAGAAGTCAGACTGGGCATCACCCAGCAGCAATATTCCTGATGTCATACTGAACGGTTGATATAGAACTATACAGGTTGTCAGGAGCATCTCTGTCAGGAAAATACGGGCTCTTCTCCATCCCATTTCCCCCTCCCCTTCTTGTCAATCAGTGTGTAGTCCCATATAACATATCTGTGATAAACCTAAAGAAAATTATATTTGTTGCAGTGTCTATCAGGAAAGAGGATGTGACCACACTCACAGATTTTCTTTGGGGCTTTACTTGATTAGTGTAAGAGATCTCTTAATTGGCCTCTAATAATCAATTTACAGGTTTATTAAAATTTGCATCAAAAAGACAGGAAAAAAATAATCTGAAGCCATGTGCTACTAAGATTAATGAATGTTAAAAGTTGTTGTGAGATATGATGTTCTCAAGCAAAGGCAGGGAGAATGAAAAGAATGCTGAAATTGGCATCACAGAAAGCCTAGGTTTAAATCTTGCTTTTTATACATGAGCTACGTCACCCTGGGTTATTCTTTTCTCTGGGGCTCAGTTTCCTCATCTCTAATAACAGAATCTCGAGGAGTTGTTTTGAGGATGATATAAATTATAAAAAGTGCTCTCACGTTATTCTTTAAGTCCTGGCAATTACGTATTGTCTTTTGTTCAAATCACCTGTAGGGCTTAGACTGAGATGAGGGAATGCAGGAAATCAAAAAGACAGATGAAAAGTAAGTGAAAATGAAATGATAAATATATAGTCCTCTTACCATTATCTTGTCACTATCGATAATAGTGTTTAACCTGTGTGCAATGGTCAGCACAGTGCACTGGTCAAACTTCTCACGAATGGTCTTCTGTATTAATTCATCCGTCCTGAAATGTGACAAAAAATTCAATGCAGAAGAGAAAATGGCAGAGAAAAAGAGAAAACAATAAAAAATCAGATTATGCTTTAGTTGTGGAAAGGAAAAAAGCCCTTATCTATAAAAATACATAAGAATACTTCTTTTTAAAACCAAAATTGTGGATGGAAATGAATAAGAACTATTTTTTTTTAAAATGGCAGAAAATACTTTTTACCTGGTAGGTAGCAAGTTAAACAGTCATAGTTTTTTTTTTAAGGATGTTTGTTTTGTCTCCAGAAAAAGTACTAAAAGACTTTTGGCCACCATGATGCTTTTATCATTCATTTATGCTATTACCAATGTTGTATCATAATAGCAAGACCCTTTTTTCTGTACCTTGGATCCACATTGGCTGTTGCTTCATCAATAATCAATATTCGATTTTTCCTGAGAATAGCCCGAGCAAGGCAAACCAATTGTCTTTGTCCCACACTAAAATTGGATCCTGCTTCTGCCAACTCGGTATCCATTTTGCCCGGAAGATCTTCGATAGCTTCTTTAAGTTGTACCTGCAGGGAAGTAAAGGTGAAGGATGACTTTCTAAACTAATTCTTACTGAAGAAATAATGTCACTCAGCCATGGCATCTTCAAAGATTTTTTTACTTCAGAGACATAAGTTGCTCGTGTCATCCCTAGCCCGCAAATGCTTGAGTGACTAGGAGGGTTACTCCCAACAGTTAATTATGAGGCAGAGTATTGACATGTCAAGGCAAACTTTTTATTTTTTACTTTGGAGAATAAATGTAATGGGAACTTAGATACGTCTTTTGACAAATATCAACAAGCGTAACATTTATTTCAATCTTTTTACAAGTCTATTCATGATTCTATCGCATGCTAACATAGGCCATGCCAATTCAATTTTGAAACAGGCACCATAAGAATTCCTTAAGTTCAACGTGAGAAAAGTTGCTATGTTTTATTTGAAATGTAACTTCAGGGCCTGTGGTTCTCTTAATATCTATGTACTTTGACAGATAGGTTACTATATTGGGTGGCTTCAAAATATACTTTTATCGAGGAATAGATATTTTTCAAGAAGAGAAAAAAATAAAACCTATTTCATGAGATCTATTGCCTGATTTCTTTGGGGATCTCTTCAAATTCTGGTCCCATTTATAAACTTCAAGTGTTAACTTCATCTCCAATGCTTTGAGCCTAACAAATTTAATTTGATTGAGGCAATGGGGAATAAAAGATGAAGACCACATTATCTCTGTCCACACAAAGGTTAAAAGGTTAAAAGTCTTTTAGCTCTAGCCTATCTTTCCAGGTTTATATAATATTACCATACTTTACCACTTTATTTTTTTCTCACCCAAACCAGAATATTTGCTGTTCTCACCATAGTTATCCCATAGACTATTTATCCCCCATTGGTGAAATGCACTCCCTTTCTGGGCACCACCTAGCTCCTTTCAAGGCTTGGCTTGGCTCATGCGTCACCTCCTACCTTTCTTGACTCCTTAGTTATTAGTGCATTCTCCTTCCTCTTCAAGTTATCATATAGATACTTGTATCTCAGAAAAATATAAGATTCTTGAGGGCAAAAGTTGTCTTCCACTCTGTCTATATTCCTGGTGCCTAACACTCACTTAGTAAGTAGTTGTTGGAATGGATTATGGTGATATAATCAGATAAGTATAATCAGATAGGTATCAGATATTATACACACACATATACCTGATCATATGAAATAGATACTTCTATATTGTCACTTTCCCCATCACGATTTTGATATATTGGGGGTCAGCATAAGAAATTAAATGGGAATTTTTTTGAGGTTTGTAGAAGCCATACATGACACACGAAGGCCAGCAGATGACACAGAGCCTATGACCAAACATTTAACCCAAATTTTACAATAAGGTACTGTTCAACACCCCATAAAAGAAAAAGGAAAAATTCCGCTATCTTCTCTGGTACAAAGAGAGGGCCAAAAATTTTTACTTGGATTTTCCAGATCATGGGCGCACCATGCCCCTAACCCCCTGCAATGTGGAAGGGATAACTCTAGAATGTGACAGAGGTCTAGGCAGTGAAATAAAGAAATTAAAGGAAGTAGACAGCAAGAAGAAGATGCATCTGATCTCTCTTGAACAAAGAACACAATAACATAAGTTTGCATTTTTATCAGTCAATTTATTAAGCACTTACTATAGTAAGTATAGTAATGCCCTGTAGAAGGGATACAAAAAGAGGCAAAAGACAGTGCCTGCCCTCATGGAGTTCATAATTTAATGGAGAAGACAACAAGCAAACAAATATGTTCAAACAGGTAAACAAACATCTACAGGATAAGGAGGAAATCATTAAAGGAAGGAAGGCACTTAGGAATTCGGAGGGCTTGGGAAAGGCTTCCTTGTAGAAGATGGGATTTTTATAGCACTTTTTATAAAGCACATGATCTCATCTGATCCTCAAAACAATCCTGTGAAATCTGGAGCTCTTATTGTCCCCACTTTTCAAAGGAGGAAACTGAAAGTAAGAGATTAAGCGGCTTGCCTAGGGTCACTCAACTACTGAGTGTCTGAAGCAGGAATTGGATTCAAGTTTTCCTGAATTCAACACTCCATCCCTTGTTCTACTTGGCTGCTTAAGAAGGGTTCCCCCGAAGGTAGAAAGATGTAGAGAGAGTGCACTCGAGGTATGGGGTTAACATTTATAATCCATGGTTGTAGGTGTAGATGAGAGAGTTGGAAGAGATGAGAGGAAAAATTAGTAATAAGGAAAGAAAAGGAAGGAAGGTAAGGAAGAAAGAAAAAAAGAATGGAAGGAAGGAAGGAGGAGGGAGAAAGGAAAGGGGGAGGAAAGGGAGGAAGAAAGGAGAGGAAGGGAGGGAGGGAGGAAGGAAGGAAAGGAGAAGAGAAAAAAGAAAGGAGGAAGAAAAGAGAAAGAAAAGAAGGAAGAAAAGGAAGGAGGGAAAGAAAGAAGAAAGGAAGAGAAGAGAAGGAAGAAGAGGGTTGGAGCATCTAAACTTATACTACAAGAAGAAAAATTAGCAAAGAAGACTAAGAAGAAGTGGTCAAGTTGGTAGAAAGTAAATGCAGAGACTTACTACATAAGCCAACGGAGGTGAGAAATATAAATAATAAAGTCTACTGTTTTATTCTGAAGTTAAGTATGTCATTCCCTCTAAGCCATACGGACAGTTGTCTTGTTTATGGTAGGTCTACCTTCATAAAATTGTGGTTAACAGGTAACTAATGTCTTAATCTCCAAGAATGATTTCATGGGCTACCACTGGTGTGATGGCAGAGTTGAATCACATGAATATGTGATTTGAAAGAGAGGTTTAATGGAGCCATTAGGCAATTACAATTCAACAGGTCCACAAATACTTCTGAAGGGCTTATGTGCATGGCCCTACACTAGGTGCTGGGGCTAAGATGGCTCAAATCATACAGCTTCATGTCCTAGAGGAGTTTACCTAATAATTATATATAGGAAGCCCAAGGGGTCAACAAGCCAACTCATTAAATAATGGTGACAGCTAAAGCATTCAACAGTTACAACAGTAAATAGCACAAACCAAAAGTATAAAGGTGAGCTAGTCTTTAGCCACACAATAATAACTATGAAATGAAAAAATTCATCTTCAAAGACTGCATAGAGTCAGGGTCTTTTAAAACTCCAAGAAATGAGAAAGTGGGGCTCAGGTTAAATGATTAGCAGGTGCTTTTCTCTAACAGGGGTGGGGAATCTGCAGCCTCAAGGCCATGTGTGGCCCTCTAGGTCCTCAACTGTGGCCCTCTGACTGAATCTAAACTTTACAGAACAAATCCCCTTAATAACAGGATTTGTTCTGTAAAACTTGGACTCAGTCAAAAGGCTGCATCCAACAATCTAGAAGGCCACATATGGCCTCTAAGCCGCAGGTTTCCCACTCTGCTAGAACAATATCTTCTGAGTTGTCTCAGGGAAGTAGTGTAATACAGCAGAAAGAACACTGGACTTGAGATCTATTATATGTATGACTGTGAGAAAGTCATTTTACTTCTGTTTCCATATCTGTAAAATGGTCCTGGGGCAGCTAGGTGGAACAGTGGATATAGCACTGGGCCTGGGGTCAGGAAGACTGGAGTTCAAATCCAGCCTCAGAAACTTACTGGCCTCATGACCCTGGGCAAGTCACTTAATACTGTTTGCCTCAGTTTCCTCATTTGTAAAATGAGCTGGAGAAGGAAATGACATGACCACTCCAGTATCTTTGCCAAGAAAATACCAAATAGGGTTGGCCAAGGGTCAGACACAACTGAAAATGACTAAACAACAACAAAATGGTCCTAATCATCTAGGAAAGTAGTTTGTAAATCTTAAAGGAATCTATAAATTATATAACAACATAAAAGGTATAATTTCAATTTTTTTTTAAATAAAGAGACAAAAGACCAAAAGTTAAAAGACCTGAGGGTTTAGGAATGGTTGTTTTAGAAACTGCACTGAATTCTAGTTCCTGGTCTGCAACAAACTCAGTGTTTCTGGCACGCTACTACTCACAGTATTTCTGGCTTGATAAAACCATCCACAGCCTGTACACTGATCTTAAGAGCCCAGGGTCACAAACATGGAAGTAACAGTTTGAAAATCCCCACAAACATTGTTCTGGACTGTGTAGTTTCATTAAATAGCTTATCTTCTTCCTCTAGGAGCTAACATAAGGTAAAATGCCATCCTTTAATGTATACTTGGAACAAACTGCTTTCTATGGGCTAGACAATGTCCATTTCCATTAATGAAAGAGAATTCTGTCAAAAGAGTCACTACTCCAACCATTGTGAATAGATGGGACTATTAAAAGCTCTACAAGTAGCCTTTGATCTTTTATTTACCATAAGAAAAGTCCACGATTACTTCCTAATATATCTTGGTGAAAAAAAGTAATCAGTAACTAACTTATATTTGATGATAGTGAAGTTACAAAGGAGGCAGAGAGACATAAGACAGGGCAGTGCACAAGAATACAATCTGGAAACCTACATTCTAGCGTTCTAGCTTTGTCATCAATTAGATGTGTAATTCTAGGCTAAATTATATAAAGCCACACCTTTCTGTGTCCATTTCTTCATCTGGGCCTTTCCAACTCATTACAGGTATTTGTGTTTGTGTCTTATAGCCATCAGACTTAGACAATACCCTCCTTGAGGGCGTAGGCTGCAAATTTTTATTTCAGTAACATGGAACACATTGCTTTGCAACAGTGAGAATTAATAATGAAGCTGGGCCAGGTAACTTTAAAAATTATGCCAATTTCTAAAATTCTATTATCCTAAGTTGGTTTTTACTTTTCAAGTTGTATATTACTAATTATTCCACATAGTTTTTATTTTTTATCCTGTTTTCTTGAAATTCTCCATATTCTTTTTAAGTTCTGGGGCACAAATTGAATCCTGTACAAATATTTCAAATTTGTATTCCTGAAAAGCTACATAAAATTAAATTTTTATATGTCAATTTCTATTTTCTTACTAACTTCATTTGGAAATGTAATCCTCTCAAAAATTCTCAAAATGTAACAAAATTACCCTTATGAAGAGATCTTGAAATTTTTTTCACATTTTAAATAAAACCAATAATTTTGTAATGAAAAATTATTAGTACTGTTTAACACTAATTACAAGTGATTCTATACTTTCTTTAATCTTCCATTATCCCCCAATAAAGCTTTAAAAATTCCCCTCTTTTAGGAAGAAATTAAAGATACCTATAGTCATATGAAAAAATGCTCTAAATCACTATTGATTAGAGAAATGCAAATCAAAACAACTTTGAGGTACCACATCACACCTATCAAAGTGGCTAACATGACAAAACAGGGAAATTAGAAATGCTGGAGAAGATGTGGGAAAATTGGAACACGAGTACATTGTAGGTGGAGTTGTGAACTGATCCAACAATTTTGGAGAGCAATTTGACTGTGCCCAAAGGGCTATAAAAATCTGTATACTGTTTGACCCAGCAATACCACTTCTAGGGCTGTATCCCAAAGAGATCATACAGATGGCAAAAGGATACACATGTACAAAAAAATTTATAGCAGCTCTTTTTGTTGTGGCAAAGGACTGGAAATCGAGAGGATGCCCATCAACTGGGGAATGGCTGAACAAATTGTGGTATATGAAACTAATGCAATACTATTGTGCTCTAAGAAATGATGAGCAGGCGGACTTCAGAAAAACCTGGAAAGACTTGTATGAATTGATGCTGAGTGAGGGGAGCAGAACCAGAAGAACATTGTACAATTATAGCCACATTGCGCAGTGACTAACTTTGATAGACTTGGCTCCTCTCAGCAATGCAAGGATCTAAAACAACTCCAAAAGACTCATGATGGAAAATGTCATTCACATCCAGAGAAAGAATTATGGAGTCTGAATGCAGATCAAAGCATACTATTTGCTCTTTCTCTCTTTTTGTTTCTTCTTTCTCATGGTTCATTCCACTGGTTATAATTGTTCTTTAGAACATGACTAATGTGAAAATATGTTTAATGTGAATGTATAGAGCCTATACCAGATTGCACACCATCTTGGGGAGGGAGGGGGAGAAAATTTAAAACTCAAAAGTTTGTGGAACTGAATGTTGTAAACTAAAAATAAATAAATAATTTTAAAAATTCCCCTCTTTTTGGTTGTGCTTCCCCAGCTTTCAGCCTTGGCTCATTCTGCATTTTAGGACTCCTGACACTATTCTTTTGGACCACGCCATGCTTTGGGATTCATCTACAATTACTTGTGCTCTGTTTCATAAGAACTGTTGGGTTTCTCATACACTGACAGTCTCTTTGGACAAGACCCCCTTTGTGTCTTCAGAAGGTCATTCTAGAGGGCTTACTACCTTGAGTTTCCTGTGAATTCTCGTAGACATTTTTCTGACAAACTACGTCAAATTGTCATTGCCTAATTTAGGAAGGTTTAAAAAAATCCTTGGGCATACTACCACCAGATGCTATTGGACTTCATTATAGTCATATATGATCACTGTAGGAAGGAAGATGGAATAGAAAGGAGGGAGGGAAGGAAGAGGGAAGGAAGGAAGAAAAGGAAGGTAGGAAGGAAAGAAGGAAAGAAAGAAGGAAAGGAGGGAGGGAGGGAGGAAGGGAGGGAGGAAGGAAGGAAGGAAGGAAGGAAGGAAGGAAGGAAATTGGGTGGGAATTTTGCTCCAATGAAGGTTAGGAAAAGCAGATCCTTTTTAGCTTCAAAACTCTATGTGTTCTATGAGAATCAGCAAAAAATCACAATTTCTTTTAAGCTGTTCAAAGGGGGAAGAATGGCATTTGAACTCATCACCATATCACGAAGGAACTGAAAATTCTTTAATTTAATGAATCCCAATCCAATGATAACCTTACAGACTGTATGTCAAACTTTCTATTTTGGTGTTATCTGAAAATGATTAGCTTTATCCAGCAAACACTGATAAAATTATCAACAATACTGGACTCAGTATCAGCCCATGATGTACACAATTTATTATGCTATCATGGGTTAAGACATAATGATGGGAAGAAGGGAACTATGGATATGACAAAGTGGATAGACAATGATAAGAAAAAGAATATGACCATGGCACATGGGTTAAATTTGAGTTCAGGTATTTCATTAAGTAGTTTTAAGGGAATTGAAGAAACCTGAGCAATTTGAATGTGCTTAGGAAGTGGATTTAAGGCCTTTTAGAGAATGAAACTTCTCTATGAAGCAATGGAAAGAGCCCAATATTTAATCTAAGTACCTCATACTTTTGAAGAAAGACTAATACTGTAGGTCTGGATTTCATTTCATTTTACAAATACATAAACCTGGACATCGAATACTTCATCATTGTTTTGTTTGAATTCCACTGAGAGATTCTAAAATTCCATTTTTATGTTGTTAACATTTCTGTCATTTTCAGTATTTCTAAGAAGTTACAAAACAACATGGAACTCTACTGGAGTCAACTTAAAACTTGTGTTCTAAGGATGAAATAAGCTTATGTTTTGTCAATAGTTTAAAGACATAGAATTTAGTTATAGATAGAATTGTTTTTCTATTAACACCTCAATTTATTTTCAATATCTTTATTAAAATTCTTATACCTAAGAGTACATTGCTAGTTTTTTTCCCCCAGACTGTCACCTATTTAAAATATGAACAAGGCTCATTGAGACAATGTAGTCATCTACTACTGTAATGGAACTGGTTGAAAAATGGGCACAAAATTCAGAATAATTTTAGCCTGCAATCAGCTAAATATTAGTTGATCAATCAATAAACATTTATTAAGCAACTACTATCTGTCAGGTACTGAATTAGGCATTGGGAATACAAAGACAAAAATAAGAGTCTTTGTCCTCAAGGATTTTATATATTTTATTAAGATAACATGTATGTGGATACATATGTATACACTTAAACACATTGTTTCCCATCTGATAGTACTAGAAGGGTGGTGGTAATCCTTAAAGAACCATGGAAATTCTGAAGAAGGATGTGTTTGGAGGAAGAAATGAGTTCCATTTCAGTTGTATTGAATTTGGATTCTAATCAGATATCCACTTTGAAAAGTCCCCTTAAGCAGCTGGTGTTGAAGGTTGAGAGCTCAGGAGAAAGACTAAATTATAGCTCGGGAAGTCATCTGCATGGAGATAACTGAACCCATGGGAGCTTATGGTCATCAAGTGAAGAGAGCACAAGACAAAGCATTGGGGGCATAGCACTATTAAGGGGTTGAATATGAAAGGAGTCTTAGAAGGAGTGGTCTGACAGGTTAGAGAGCTAAGAGTGTACAACAGAATGAAAATCCCAAAAGAACAGAATGTTTTGGGGTTGGCCAACAGTATGTCTACAGAATCCAGAAAGATGAGGGCTGAGTCTAATAGACTTAGCAATTAAATTATTGATAATTTTGGAGAGGACAGGTTCTGCAAGGCTGGATTCAGATGGCAAGTATCGAGAATTGAGTCTTAGGAGGAGTGGTCAGACAGGTTAGAGAGCTAAGAGTATACAACAGAATGAAAATCCCAAAAGAACAGAATGTCTTGGGTTTGGCCAACAGTATGCCTACAGAATCCAGAAGGATGAGTGCTGAGTCTAATAGACTTAGCAATTAAAATTATTGATAATTTTGGAGTGGACAGTTTCTGCAAGGCTGGATTCAGATTGCAAGTGAAGACATTCAGTGGGCCAGATAATGAGGATTTTTAAAGGACTCTTGAGAGACCTGGGAATGTTTGTAGATAGGAAAGAATGAGCCAGCCTATAGGAAACAGATTATAGCCCTTGGAGGTCACCATGTCTAACTGCCTTCTACAAAGTGGAGGGACCTGAGGCCAAGAGAGGTTAAGCGATTTGTTCAGGTATACAAGATGACAGAGTCTGAGATGATGCCAAGTGGCTTTGAAATGTTAAGTAGGGGGGAAAAGGGAACCCAGGGTGAATGGCCTCTAGTTTCTTGGTAAAGCAGGAGAAAAAGTCTTTTGTTGAGGTAAGGTGAGGTGAGAAGCGCTATGAGAGGTTGGAAAGGAAGAGGGGTCTGGAATAGCTATAGTGGGGAATGTAACAAAGAATCAATTAGGGAGGAATAAAAGGGTTGTAGTAAGGACCCAGTGGAGATTAGAAACTGGAGGAACTGGTGGGTGTAGCCCAGACTTTGCTATACTTCTGAGATGAATTTAGATTTTATTAACATTACGATAAAGTAAATAAGCACCTAATACATGCACAAGAGCAGTTTGATAGACAATGAGAGCAGATATATATTTTAAATAGGCATTGTCCTTGCCCTCGTGGCACTTACAGTCCAAAAGGAGAGATGGAGTCTAACTACAGTAACTATAATATATGATATATACGTATATTACACATCATGTGCATTAGAAAAGTAAAGAACAAACCACAATGTGAGGGCTAAGAGGGAAGATCATCAGTAACAGGTGACTTTGTATGGTAGGATCAGGGAAGGTTGAAGGGATTTTGCCTGGATTAATTTTATTAGCTAGAGAGCCTATGGATGTTTAGTTAGGAAACAAGTTGTGAAATTATTTACCTGCAGCTGCAATTCACAGTCTCTTAAGGTGTGTAACAAAAGCAATACTGCCACTGAATAAATATGCATCCAATTCATATGCAGAGACTGACAATCTTAAATACCCTCAAATGGCTGATTACCTTCCAAACAGAAGATGAAGTAATGAGTCTAGATTTAGGGAAAAAAAATCCCCAAGTCTTCTGGGAAGTTGGGTGGATGTGTAAAGATTTATCATAGACACACCTCTAGAAAACAAGAATTACAGGTAAGAAACTGTCTGGCCTCCAAGGTTGGCGGTGCACAGTAGAATCTTATCCAACACATTAAAATTTCAGAGACATCCCTAGAAGGGTAAAATAAGTGACAACTATGTGGGTAACAGGGGAAAAAATAAGCCAGAAGAACTGACCCAATTGCTTTAGTCTCATTTATAGGTACGTTTTTTCTTATTCTTTTCTTTTTGTAAGAGTTACTACAACATCCTCTAAACAGCTGCAAACCATTAAGCCATAGGTAGCCCATTTTGTGGGATGTTGTAGGCTGGATTTATGCAGAGGATAGGGTATTAGGAGGAGGCTAGGTGGTGCAGCGGATAGAGTGCCAGGCCTGAAGTCAGGAAGACTCATTTTCATGAGTTCAAATCCAGCCTCAGACACTAGTTGGGTGACCCTGGGCAAGTCATTTAACTCTGTCTGTTTCTTCATCTGTAAAATGAGTTGGAGAAGGAAACGGCAAACTACTCTAGTATCTTCCAAGGAAACCCCAAATGGGGTCACAAAGAGTCAACATGACTGAAAACAACTGAATAACAATAATAATTCACCACCAAAATCCCTTGCTTCTCTGAGGTTCTACAGTTCTTAGTGTTTATTAAGTTCTGAAGAAGGATGTGGACTGGCTTAAGAGGTGACCTGGGTCCAAGTCTCACCTCTGATACATGCTGGCTGTGTGACCCTGGGCAAGTCACTCAAACTCTGAGTGATGCAGCCCCAAGCCTATAAATTGCAGACCAGTTACCAGACTGAATTTAGTGGAATTTGTTGCATAGCAAGTTTCCTAAAATGATTTTCACAGGTCCTGACCAAAAAAGGCAAACCAAACCCAAACCCAAACCCAACAAAACCATTAAAAAACAAAACACACAAAACCCCAATGGAACAAAAACCAGTTTTCAACACTGTGCTAGGTACCATAGACAAAACACAAGGAGAGTAAAAAACTTGATTAAGCTCCCTTGAGGAAAGAAATACAAATACAGACTACATACAATAGGTAAGAGGAAGGTAGTTCATAGATATGCACTGATAAGCCTCTAAAAGAAGCTGTGTGATATTCCTACAGCAAAAATATACATATAAGGGCGCTGTTAGAAATAAAGTAAAACCTAATTCTAACAGCTCAGTCAAAAGTATTTCTTTCTTGCCTCCTATTACACAGACCTACCTTTGGAGTATTAAGATGTCACTTGTTACTTTTTAATATGCTTTGACCTTAATTGTATTTGACATTGGTGAAACATTTTCTCTGTAAAGCCCTAAGTGATTAATAGGTATTATCTCAGTTATCTTTTGGGTAGTAGTGGTATTATCTTCCCTACCTAATCTATGTAAAAAAAGGAAGCAAAAAGAAGTTAATTTCTCAAGGTAACTCACTTTGTCATTGGTCAGGTTGATACTAGAAAACAATCTTGAACCCTAATCCAGTACTTAACTCTCCTAAGGACAAATGAGGTAACATATTAGTTACGTAGTAACTTAGAATATAGTAATTTGAATTCCCAGAAGAAGGTAAATGGACAACAGTAGATACTTTATTGCTTATTTTCTATTCTTCCAAGGACAAGGATGCTGAGTGCTATAAAATGATAGCTGAATAGTTCCAATTTGCTTTCCAAAATGATTGCACAGATTCACAACTCCACCAACAAAGTACTAATGTATCTATTTTCCAACAATCCCTCCAACTTAGATTATTCCCATCTTTTGTCACTTTGCCAATTTGTAGGGCAAGAAGTTAAACTTCAGGGTTGTTCAGATTTGTATTTTTCTGATTATTAGTGACTTGGAGCATTCGAGAACTGATTGTTCATATCCTTTGATCATTTATCTTTTGGGGAATTGTGTGTAACTGTTAACTGCTTATATATCTTGGATACCGAACCCTTATCAGAGAAATTTAATACCAAGATTCCCTCTCTCCCATTAACCACTTTCCTTCTTATCCTAAGTGCACTGATTTTGTTTGTTCATAAATTTTTCAGCTTCGTGTAATCAAAATTATCCAAGTTATCTTTTGTAATTTCCATTATCTTTGGTTCAGAATGTACCTCCTACCCACAGCTGTGAGATGTACATGATCTATTTCTCTTCAATTTTTTTTACGGCCTGATCTTAAATATTAAGGTCATATATCCATTTAAAATGTATTGTGACATATAATATAAAGTGTTGGTCTACGTCTAGTTTCAGCCAGGCTGCGTATCAGTTCTACCAGCAGCTTTTATAAAATAAGAATCTCTTTCCTAAGTAATTTATATTTTCTGGTTTAAGTTCCATTGTTTCTGATTCTTCCTTGTCTAATCTGTTCCGTTGACCTAAATCATTATTTTTTAACACAAAATAACTAACTAACCATAATAAATATGTCTTTGTTGATTGTGGCTTTAGTTTAGTTTTAGGGCTGGAGGGCTATTTTCTTTCATCCCTACCTCTTTTCCTCATTGCCCTTAATATTCTAGATCTTTTATTTTTCCAAATGAATTTTGTCACTTTGTCTAGTTCTATAAAGTATTCCTTTCATACTCTGACTGACACAGTATTAAAATCGCAAATTAACATTGCTAGTATTTTAATTTTTATTAATATTGGCATGCTCCAACCATGAACACTGCACAATTCTCCAGGTATTAGAGTTGTTCTTTATGTATCATTTCAGAATAAAATATATACAAGTGCTTATTTGGTGGATTTATTTTTAGATATTTTATAATAATTTGGAAAGTGCTTCTGCATTATTGCCTGGGATTTTGTTATTATTCTATAGAAAGGCAGCTGATGCTTAAGGATTTATTTTATAGATTATAACTTTGCTGAAGCTATCATTTCAGTAAGTATCTTTGCTGATTCTTTAATATTTCCTTAGTCAACCATCATATCATCAACAAATAGGGACAGTTTTATCCTCTATACCTAGCTAGGTATACCCCTTTAATCTCTTTTTGTCTTACTGCTATAGCTAGAATTTTCAGAATGGTATCAATGAGTTTGGGCATCCTTACCTCATGCTTCACTCCAGTATTTACTGGGAAAGTGGATCCTCATTGCATAAGAAGGCTGCCTTTGGTTTTGGTTACCTTTTATGATATTAAAAAAAGTCCCTGCATGCCTACACTTTGTAAGGTTTTTAGCATAAATGAGTGATACACTTTGTCAAAAGCCTTTTCCTCATCCATGGAAATAATCATATGGTTTCCGATGTTTTTATTTTTTAACATAATTATGTTGATTGTTTTTCATCCCTGCATCTGTGGTATAAATCTAATTTGGTCATGATGATCTTTGAATAAGTTGCTGTAGTCTGTCAGGATTTTATTTAAATTTTTAAATCAGTTTTAATTAATGATATTGGTCAATAGTCCTTTGTGTTTTATTCTTCCCTGGTTTAGATATTATGACTATACTTGTCTCAGAAAAGGAATCAGGGTATTTTTGTTCGCAATTTTTAAGAATAATTTGTGTAGTATGGGTACTAAATATCATTTAAAATTCTGATATAATTATCCAACCCATTTGGTGCCTTAATTCCTTTTTCTGATATTAGATTATTCGATTTGGTCTTTGTTGTTGAGGTTTATTTTTTGAATGTTTTATTCTGTTTTGTGTTCTCAGTTTTCTTGGTACATAACAGTGCATAGTAGGTTCTGATAATTCTTTTTTTTCCTCTTGGCTTTGTTGTGAATTTACCTGAACATCTTGTTCTTTTCTTCAGTTATTTTCTTTTTTAAAATATGGAATAGCTCTTGGGGAAGGTGAGAGGTGAGGGTTACTGGGGGAAATTACAATGAAAGTTTATTTAAAACAAATAAAAGAGAGTAGCTGAGCAGATAAGCTTCCTCTCAGAACCTACCATTTCATATAACAATATAAACATATAAAATTGAAATAAAGAAAATTCTATAAATTACCTCTTGCAAGGCATTCCACAATTCTTCATCTGTGTACTCATTAAAAGGATCCAAATTTTTTCTCATTGTTCCAGTGAATAAAACAGGTTCCTAAAATTCCAATAAAATATCTATCAATGTATGAAGTTGAATGTGCAAAGATTTATTCATTTATTTTAACAAAAATATAATAAAGCATAAAATGTCACTACCTTGAAGTAACAAATGCTAGTGAATATATAAAGCTTCTATATTTGTTCTACATAGCACCTATATCTTACATAGTTAAACAGCATAAACAGTATAATTTTTCTGGTGATATTTGTTTAACAAATAGGAAAAACCACACCAGTTATTTGATGAACCTCACTTTAAGGGTACCAATAAAAACCAATGGTAGATCCAGGTGTAGTACCTCGGAAATATGAATAACATGATTAGTTAAGACTTGTGACTTGAGAGGAAATTGCTAAACTTCATTACACTAGCATTGAATGATAAACAAGGACATTCTCTCCACTGGTAAAAGATATTGCTGGTTATGGGAAGTCTCCCAGACTAACACAACTGGGACTTTCTGTTCCTGCCTGAAGGAGAAATTAACTAATGCGAAATGAACACCCTTTCTATTAAGAGACTTAAGCTGATATCTATTTTATCTTTTCCATTCATCCACTGGGACGGATGCCCTACTATTATTAACCATAAGGGTGGAATAAGATGGAAACCATTTTGAGGAGTGCCATAACCAAAGTATGTACATTTAAGAACTCATTTCTCAACTTCGGGAGTAGTTGAGGATCCACCCCTGTATTATGTTTCTTTCTGAACCCCAATGATAATGTAAGTTTAAAAAAGAAACATAACAATCAGATAATATGGCTCATTTAACATTTTCTTATAAGGCATAAAATCAGACAAATGACATATAAGAAGTGAGTACCAAAGAACAAAACTGTTATCCACCCTCAGAGAAACACAGGACAAATAAGTATAGTACAGTCTTACGTAAATACGTACAAATGTATATGTTTATATATGAGTATGATTATAGATGTTTAAGTATATGTATGTAAGGGTATACATATATATGTGTGTATATATATATATTTTTTTGTGTATGTATATGTCTGTATATGTATGCATATGTATATGTATACACACATACCTGCATTTAATTGTAGCCTTCGGCAGAGGAGGGGGAGGAAGAAGGGGAAAAAGAACAAAGTAAAAGGTGCACAGCAGAGAACAAAAGAAAACTTACAAGGAAGCAAAGAAAAGGTGGACAGCTCTCAACACAATGCATATATTTATTACATAGGTTTTACTGAACGGAAATTTATTGCTGTATATTTTGAATCCTCTCTTATGTTTTACTGTGCACATGACAATGTTTTTTCCCCCTTTTCTTATTTTGTATTTAAGCTTTAATATTTAAGTTTATAATGTTTCTTTTCCTTTTCTTATTGTGTATTTAAACTTAAAATTTAAAAAATGATGAAAAAAATAAATTTGGGGGGAATGAAAGAAATTTCTGTCACTTTTTAAAAAAGGAAAAAAAGAATAAAACTGCCTGATTTTAGAGGGGCAGTGGAATAAAGATGTTCAGTTTCACATTTAGAAGGAGTAACAATGAAAAACAGGACTGTATCATTTTACCGGGATCTACTATTCAGACTCTGGTGTGTCCTTCATTGCAGTGGTGTCTCAAGCGATCCCAAAGTATTCCCTCCAGTTTTAAACAAGCAGGAACATGGTTGTAAATAAGGTGGATTTTAGTGTAAGTACAGTGGATTTTAGTGTGTATAAGGTGGATTTTTGTTATTATTTCTTAGAGTTTAGTTTCCCAGGATCCATAGACATAACAATCTCTTGTTCCCAGGTGTTAGATATGAGTTCTCACAATTGTGGTTCAAAAATTCTCCATCCTGCTTGCACAGCATTATATAATGACAAATAATATAAACATTAAATTGTAAATATCTACTGTGACTGCGCACAGTGAGATTTAGGGATGAGGTGATGTAAACCTGTAGGGCTACTGCTGGCAATATGATTTCTTTGTTCATTGTCCTATAAAACAGGTGGGCACTGGTCAAGAAGTGGAGAATCCTTAGGGTTGAATGCATAAGCTGGACTGCTGTGGGTGCCTTGATCAGGCCCCATCAAGGCTTGGGGGGAAACGGTGTTTGCCTCAACTGGCCCCCACTGAGGCTTGAGGGGGTTTAGGAGAGTGCACAAGCTGTGCCTGTCGTGGAGATGTAAGGGTAGCCGCCACACCCTTCTCACCAGCTCCTGTGAGAAGGGTGATTAGGGAATGCTGTAGGAGTTGGTGCTCCCATTATCAGCAACCCTTGTGACAAGACTAGACTAGAATAAAGTGAGATTATTAACCCCTTGGAAGCTGTCTTCCTGTCTGACCAGATCTAGAGTGAACCTGTGCTAGCAGCCCTCCTGTGTGCTGTTATCTGTCATATAATGGTTTAGGGCAGGGGAAGGGAACCTGTGGTCTTTTAGGTCCTTAGGTGTAGCCTTTTGACTGAGTCCAAGTTTTACAGAACAAATACTTTTATTAAGGGGAAGTCTGGATTCAGTCAAAGGGCTATACTTGAGGACCTAGAGGGTCACATGTGGCCTCGAGGCTGCAGATGCCTCATCCCTGGTTTAGGGGAAAGAGTTCTGGACTTGGGGCCACATGACTTGTGTTGAAGCCACAGCTCTACTACCTGTGTGACCCTGTGCACTACTTTAGATTTACTACTGTAAAACAAGGAGGTTGGAATTGGTGGTTCTTAATCAGGAGTCCATAGAACCCCAGAACATCTATTGTTAGGTTTCAGTGGGTTCATGAAATTATACGGGGAAAAAATACATCTTTATTTTCACTAACCTCTAGCTGAAATTTAACATTTCCATCAATTGCTATAGTGTGCTTTAGGGAGTCATGAAGACTCATCATTCTGAGTTCAAATCCAGCCTCACTTACTAGCTATGTGACCCTGGGCAAGTCACTTCACTCTGTTTGCCTCAGTTCCTCACCTGTAAAAGAAGCTGGAGAAGGAAATGGCAAACCACTCCTAGTAAGTACCTTTGCCAAGAAAACCCCAAATGGAGTCACAAAGGCTGAATCCAGAGGCTTTACTCACTTATGAATGTAGGCAACAAATATTATTGTGAGGAATCCACAGGGTTCATCAGATTGCCAAACAGGTCCATTACACAAAAAGAACCCCTGGATTAGATGGTCTGGCTGTAAATTATCAACTTAACTACTCTAACAAGTTTTCCTATATGTATCTTTTGTTTAAGGAGAAAGACAACTACCTTTCTTCCCTCAAAACGTTAAGTTCTTTGGGAACAGGCCTTGAGAAAGTCAATGGTGGTCCTAACATAAGACCATTTCTCAATTTAAAAAAACTTTCATTTTCATTACAAACTTAACAAACACAAACATTATACTATGCAAAATGTAAAGGATATGAAATAGTGTGAACTTTACATAGTTTGTTTTTTAATATTGTGTATACTATTTCTTTGTGTTCCCTTCTGGACTACTTTCTTGTTTTCTTCTGCATGTTTTTTTAATGCTTTATTGACCATTGCTGAATTTCTGAGAAGCTCAAGAACATAAAATAGATAAGTATACTACTTCTTCTTCTAACCATGAAAAATAATGACAGAGAGACATTTCATGGTTTCACCTATCAAACTGGATTTAGGATTGGTAGGGGGAAAAATTGACAATAGAGATAGATGGCATCATTAATGAAAAATATGTACTCCTAAGGATGGGACAGGAATTTAAAAGGCTCTAAATGAATCTGATAGCTGGCCATAATGAATCAAGAAAGAAATGTGATATACAGAGAACTATTGCCTTTTAAAAATATACATACTGATTGTGAATAATGGCCCAAAATTGCTTTGGGGGGGACCAAATGAATTTTCTTTTAATTGGACCAAATTATTGAAAAATTTTATCCTTGAGCTCAAGGCTAGGCTACCATTGAGTTCTATAGGTGAAAATAATTCATTCTCTCTGTTTTGTTCACACCAGACTTACAGAAAGCAACTTGCTCAGTCTAGAGAGAAAGAGGATAAGAAGTGTCTTTAATGGGAGCCCATGTTACCCCACACCATTTGGTGACATCTCCTGCTCTATTGGGGTTCTCTGAGAGGCTAGCAGTAGACACAGAAGACAAATGAGTTAACCTTTGGGTGCTTCCCTGCTGCCTTAACCCTATGGTTTCCTGATGTGTCCACATCCAAACTCATCTCCACTGCTGGGAAGTTACTTTTGATGCCTCATTTTTATCTCAGCAATTTCTTCCATTTCTCTCTTTTATCTGTTTGATCACCCAGTGTCCAGCTAAGGAGAAGAATTTTATAATCTGGACTTCATTGAAAGAATCTAATAGGTTAAATTAGGCCAGGGGCAATAACTCGGCTCACAGAACATGAAAAGGAGAGATAAGAATGCTTATGCTTCCCAATAATCACAACTACAGGGTTTAAAGGAAATGACCTTGCATAACTGATATCATTTTGTTTACTTTTTCAAGTGGGAGGGGAATGGTTGGGAGGGAGAGAATTCTGAATTCAAAATTTAAAAAGAAAAGAATATTAGAAATAACTAATAAACTTATTTTTTTAAAAAAAGGAAATGACCATTACCCTGATCTGAAATAAACACTATAAAATAAAAAATAAAATCCTTCCCATGGCACAAATAAACTGATTTGTTAAAGAAATGTTTCTCCCACATAACACACTCTCATCTAGCAGCTGAAGATTCACCATCTCTGGGGGAAACAAACAGAATTCCACCTAATTACAAAATCAGATTCTAGAAGATGTCAACAGTAACTGAGAGGGTTTCTTGTTTTTAGATTTTTTTAAAGAGGGTCTTCCTTCGTCGTTAAGGGAAGAACAGCTTGATAGTTTGAGAATCTTAGTAAGTGGATATTTTGGAAGACTGTGATTTCAAAAAACTGAAAAGTTCTATCACCTGCCCCAATATATAAACAACTGCTCCTCAAACTCAGTCCTTTCAGAGGCAAGCTCCTAAATCTGAAAGAGCTGATTCTTTTTATGCCTTAGGGAGTATGGAAGGGTACTGGCACCTTGGCCTTCAAAGGGGCTGGAGTAAAAATCCTGAACTCTGGAAGAATTCAACAGCAGCTCAATCTACTTGTGTTGTTACAGAGAATCATAACACCACTTTCTTTTTAAGAAGGTCTCTGGCTTATTAACTCCAAATCAGGGTGTCATAAAGAAAAATCACGCCAATGGAATTTAAAAAAAGAAAAAGTTCATTGTAATTACAGTATTTCTCTAAGTTTTCCTCTGTCGACTTGAAAAAGGAACTTGAATCAATCTCTCTTGCTTGACTTAGCAACAGAAAAACAAAAGAGCAGGAAAAATCTTTCTCCTAGTTATGACATGTCAAAGATATTTATTTCAATTAGTAAAACTTCCATCAAAACCTGTTGAATGAGAAAAATGGTTTAATAAAACATTAACTGATGGAAGAAACATTTTCCTTTAAAACCAGCAAGTAATTTAACAACATATGTTTTAATATGCTGATGTGTTTTATATATGTTGCTCACTTTATGTCCTACTTCATTCCTCTTTCATAGGCTTGCCAAATAAGAAATCCCATTATAATGTCTTCATAAGGGTAATAAAAGTCCTAACAGTAGACATGTATTGCAAGAGCTGATAAGGGTCATTTTTAATTATTCTTTCTGATAGAAATTATTATTTAAAATAGCTGTCTTCAGGAGATGGAGTTAATAACCTAACCCTGTAAATAAGTGTTGTAAAAATGCTTGCAGCTTAGAAAAAGCATACCATTTTCAAGTAGGAGATTTACACAGAGACATACAACCTTCATGTAGGTGTAGCCAAAATTTATAAGCATTTGCCAAAAACACTTTTTTTAAAAAAAAATCTGTAAACCTATTTTTAAACTGTAAGACTATAGCTTTAACTTAACTTACACTCAGCATGGGTCAGAGAGGGGCAAGGTAGCCTGATTCGGTGGGACATATGTTAAACAATGCCAAATCCGTCTTTTCATTAAAATTCAGAGGATAAAGGTTTAAAAAAAAACCTACAACTGGATGCAGTGGTAATTCTGTCCTTTGCAACTAAAGCAATACAAATCCACATTAGAAGTATCACACAAAATGGCCACTTGGAATCAAACAGTTTAGTGTAGAAAATTGATAATTCTTCCACACAACAGAAAGCCTCAAAGAGACCACACTCTGTATGCTGGGCTGGGAAACAAGCCTCTCATTATCGCAGGAAGAAATCCTACCTACTAACCTTCAGACACTTAAAACCCACTGGGAGCACTCTGAAAACCATACAACTGGTTACAAACTAGCAAGATAAAAGAGAAAACATTTTACTTCACCTAATCATTTTATGTCCCAAATCAGGAAACTTACCGCAACTCAAATACAAGAATAAAGAGCAGGCATCTCTGCTGTTTGTCAAATATGGGGAAAGCAGATTTTTTTTTTTTAATTTTCCTGTTTCCAAAGCCGGAGGAGCTTGATTAAGTTAAAATGAGTTCACTGTTTTCAAATGAAGGAAATCACCTGAAATCACTCTATACTGAGGTTGGGTTTCCCCACCCCACTCAATCCTGTAGCCTTTGAGTGAACTGATCATCATCCATTTTCAGAAGAAAAGGACATTGTGCACCAACAAAAGAAAAAGAATTTAAGTCCATGTAAAGTTCTTTTCGATACAAAAAGGTCACTAACTCCAGCCAGTAGTTCCACTGTGCGTTAATGAAGCCTTCAGTGTGCAGAAACAAAAGGAGGGCTGCATTAGGCTGCAATCCAATTGTATTTCTTTGCTAGTAATAGCATACCCACCTCTTTCTCTTTGGGTTTTGTTCTTGAAAAGAGAAAAGGAAAACCAGGTAATAAAAAGTGGTTTTGAAGAGAAGCTGCTCTCCTTAACCTACTTCCCCCTTCCCCCCTCACTGTAGGGAGGAAAAAAAAAGACCAGGGAAGAGAGATATGTAAAATGGTGGAATTGTTAAAAAAAAAAAAATCCAACCTAGTTGTGTGTAAACCTTTACAAGTCACTTAAAAAAAAACCCAGATGCAAAAGCCACAAATCAATTAAATTAAAAAAAAATCTCCATTGTAATCATGGTACAGAGCCGCCCTTGATCTGCACCAGCCCTTAGGGTGCTATTCATAAATCCTAAATTTGCATGGGATTACTCTCCATTTGTAAACAGTTTCTTTGTGCAAGAGGATAGGAGTCTGAGCTGCAGAGAATTCATCCAAAAAGTTTTGAAATACATTTTGCCAGATCGCTGTCAGATAAGTGAGCTACTCCCTGAGTGTAATTTCACCTCTGTGTTCTTTTTTGGAAACTCACTTAACTCCTTCAGGTCATGACCACGTTGCAGTTTAAATGAGTAAGATATACATAAAAAAAAGGAGCGGGGGGGGGGGGGGGGGGGGGGGGGAGGAAGAAGAGGAGGAGGGCTTTTAACAGGTAGGGAGTTGTTGAGCTATGACATTAATACTTTCATAGATCTAGAAATGGAAGGGAAACTGAGGCCGAGTCTTCTCAAACAGTGTCATAAAGATTGCTTCTGTTTGGTCGTTTCTCAGTTGTTTCTGACTCTTTGGCAAAGATACTGGCGTAGTCTGCCATTTCCTTCTCCAGCTCAATTTACAGATGAGGAAACGAAGGCAAATAGGGTGACGTGACTTGTGTAGGGTCACACAGCTAGTAAGTGTCTGAGGGCAGATTTGAACTCAGGAAAATGAGACTTTCCTACTCTAGGCCTGGCACACTACCCACTTCACCATGTAGCTGCCTCTATCCAAAAGGTAGGAAACATCTAAAATAGGATTTGATCTTCCATTCTCTAACCCCCAGAACCAATGATCTTCAAATGGAGGCACTCTGCCGTGTGAACAGATAAGCTAAGTTATCCTGGACATGTAGACCAGAGCACCCGAGTTCAAATCCTTCTTCAGACATTAAGCAGTTGAGTGACCCTGGACAAGTCACTTCAATCTTTCTCCGTTTCTCATCTGTTAAAAAAAAAAAGTGGACAATAAGAGGACCTTACTCTTGGGGGGTGGGAGAGCTGTGAAGGTCAAAGAAAATGGCAGATGTACTTTGCAAACTTTAAAGCTATAAATGCAAGTGGTTATTACTGTTTTACTCTGTCTTCCCACAAAATCCAGGCAGATAAATTCTTTCTTTGAGAACACAGCCACATCACTCTTCACTGACTGTTCACTCATAAGGCATGACGAGCATCTTTCACAGCCCCTCTCCAGTCCCAAGCCTCACTGCCACCATTCTATTTCCTTATCTCCCTGAATCTGTCTTGTTAATGAGTCAGAAGAGATAAAGAGATCCAGCTGTGGAGGTTAAGCCTGGGAATCCCCACCATTCCCATCCTGGAGAACCAGGAGGCTCTCAAAAAAGGGTTCATGTTAGACAAACAGCATTGTTTTCTTATTCTCATGCTGCCCTAAATGTTCCAAATTTCCCTGGGAAAATAAAAAGGCAAGTGGAAGCCTGGGCAATGGTTTCTAGCTTTCAAGTCCAGAAGGAAATAGGCACTTAAGATTTCTTCTCTCTCCCTAATGCTAGGTACTCAGACGAATTATGGCATTTATCCTCATTGCATCTCTTTTCTCTTTCATTAGTAGGTCCTGTGCTAATCACTGAGGAAACAAGGTTTTGAGATTCTGCTCAAAATTCCCCAGCCCCCAGACAAAAAGGAAAAAATCTTTGCTCAGAAATTCCATTTCACTCAGAAATCAAATGAAACTTGAGTTTACTGGCAAAAAAACCAACAAAAAACCACCAATGACAAAGGAGACACAGTGTTTTAAAGTGCCCAACCTGTCCAAATATTAGGACACCATTAGAAATTAACAATGCCAACAGTGGGAGAGACTGCTTTGGGGTAAAAGTTTCCACTGAATTCAATGTTAATCTTATAGGTTCTGGAGATGTTTCAAAAGTAGGGAAGCGAGGAAGTCAGGACAAAATATTTTGGATAAACTATCTCAGAGAGCACTGTAGAAATGTTAGGAAGGAGAGTGGCAAGGAGAGTAGAGTTGGTCACAGAAAGGAAGTGAATAGGTTTATCCAGAGGCAGAGAAATGTAGTGGAAAGAGCCCAAGATTGGAAGTTAGGGCACTCATGGTCTGCTATCTAACCACCTGGGTGACCTTGAATAAAACACTTACCCTCTCCGGTCTTCAGTTAACTCCAATACCAAATGAGGGGACTGTAGTAAAAGAGCTCTAAGTTCCCCCATGATTCCAAATCAGTGATTCTATGGTGGGGTTCTAGAGTGCCATTAGAAGACTATAAAGGGCAAAGGAAGGAAGAACAAGGGAATGGCTTGGAGGATGAATATAAAGAAAGAAATAGTCCTTTCCCTTGTGTGTTTTATCCATAAAAGCACATATTACACTAAAGCAATACTGCTTTAAAAGAAAGCCAATTTGGTGTAATGGTGGGCAGAATGCTGGCCCTGTGAATCAAGAAGAATTCCAAGTTCTGCTTCTGACACATGATGAGCAAATCACTTAAACTCATAGCATTTAAGAGAAGATATGGATGTGTACTTGACAAAGCATATATGTGCCAAAAAGGACCTATCAGATCTATGCATAGGAAAACAAAAAAAAAACCTTTAGGACAACAATCAATGAGGGATAGAGAGGATTATAGAAGACAAAATGGATAATTTTGATTACATAAAATTAAAAAGTGTTTGCACAAACTAATAGAGCTAAGAATGGAAGGAAAACAACAGGGAAAAAAAACTTTGCAGAAAGTTTCTCTGATAAAGAGCTCATTTTCAAGATAGGGAAGGAAAACATACAAATCTATAAAAATGAGAGTCATCTGAGCCATTCTCTAAATGGTAAGTAGTCTAATGACAGGAACAGCCAATTCTCAAGAGAAGAAACACAGGCTAGTGGTAGCCATATTTAAAAAGTGCTGCAAAACACTAATAGAGAAATGTAATTTAAAGCAGTTCTGAGATTCTACTTCCTATCTATTGTCTTGGCAAAGACAAGAAAGAAGGAAAATAACAAATATTGAAGGGGCTGTGAGAAAACAGGCACATCGATGCATTGTTGGTGGGTCAATGAATGGGTATAACCTTTCTGAAAAGCAATTTGGAATTATATACAAGAAGTTACTACATAGCACGTCCTTTGATCCAGCCATACAACTGCTAGGCCCACACCTAAAAAGAAAGGAAAAGAAATAAAAGACAAGCCATAGGAAAAAGGAAGAGGTTCTATATGTATAAATATTTTTATAGCAATTCTTTTGGTGATGGCTAAAAACTGGAATCAAAATGGATGCCTATCAGTTAAGGAATGTAGCTTAATAAGTTCAATATGTCAATGAATCCATAAACATTATGTGCCAGGCTGTGTGCCAAGTGCTGGGGATACAAAAATTGGCAAAAGACAGTTCCTGATCTCAAGGAGCTCAAAATCGACTAAAGGAGACAAACATGTAAACAAGTACAAAAAAAGCTATATTATACAAGACAAATATGAAATAATTAAAAGAGGGAAGGAACTGGAGTTAAGAGGAGATGGGAATGGCTTTCTGTAAAAGATGGAATTTTCCTAGGACTTAAAGGAAGCCAGAGAAATAAAGAGATGAGGAGGGAGACACAGACAACAGAGAAAATACCGGGAGCCAAGAGACAGAGTCCTCTGGAACAGCCAGGAGGCCAATGTCGTTGTATTGAAGAGTATATTACGGGGAATGTGGTATGAGAAGACTAGAAAGCTAGAAGGGTGCTAGGTTATGAAGGGCTTTGAGTGCCAAAAGCTCCCCAATGGGGAGCCACTAGAGCTACACTTAAGGAAAATCACTTTAGTGGTTGAATGGAGGACACACTGGAGTGGGGAGAGACTTGAGGCATGGAATGACACAAACTGATGTAGAGTTGGGGGAGTAGACCCAGGAGAACAATTTATACAGCAATAACAACATTATAAATTCAGGAAGCAGAATGTGGCATTGTTATTTTTAGATAGAGCCCAGGAGGGAATTGGTTTTGCTTGACTATGCATTTTTGTTGTAAGGATTTAGTTTTTCCTTTTTCTCTTTTTTTTCTAATGGGGTAAGAGGACAGTGGAAGAGTAAATAGCATGTTTAATTAAACCAAATTCATTCATTCATTCATTCCTGACACTTCCCTTGTCTACTTTTAGTAGTTGTATCAAAAAAAAAGAGAAAAAAAAAGAACTTATTTTTGTTCCAGCCACGCTGGCTATTGGGAATCAATACTTATTAGCACAGCTATCACTTTAATAATCCATTCTAGAATTTTCCCAGGTGACAAAGTCAAGCTCACTGGCTCTATATTTTGTTGACCTGACTCTCTTCAGATTTTGGAAAATCAGCACAATTGTTTTTTTTTTTCTCCTCCTGAACCCTGATTCAGGAGCTCATCCTTTCATATTTGGATTAATGGCCTTTCTGACCACAGTCCTTCTCCCACTCCAAGACATCATTCTCAATCTTCCTAAGGTCAAGGTCTTATCCTTGCCACTGCCCTGCTCAAATAACCTTTTTTGGTTTCCGATCTCCACTAAGAAAAAATATAAACCCTCTAATACTGTCTCTTTGAGGCCTATCACAATTTGTCTCCAACCTATCTTTTGAACCTTATTAAACATTTAACACACTCTATATTCCATCCAAAATGGAATACTTATATAGATCATCTTGATATCTACAGGTCAATTCCTCTATCCCTTAATTATAAAAATATTTGTTTTCCTTCAAGGTTCATTTCAGGTAGTCTCTCCTTACCTTCCTCAAACCTGCATAGTATTTTGTCCATAACTGATCCTTGCTTCCCTATTCTCTTATTAATACATCTAAATTCCATTGCACCACAGTGCCAGGAAGTCTTCTGAGATTCTCTTCCATATATTTCGCATGCCTGTTGTATATACCTAGTTATTTTCATGCTATCTTCCCTATTATGAAGTAGGCTCCTTGAGAACAGGCTAGTTTTGCTTTTTATTTTATACTTAGTACAGTTTCTTGGCACAGAGGAGGTAGTTAATAAATATTTAATGACTTACTGCCTATCCTTATGTTATTCCCTGCCTTCAATGGATATTTCAAAACTTCTCTGGTTGTGCATTTCTTTGAGTATACCTCTTTTTGCCCATAATTTCTATTGGTAATATACTGCAATCTTTGTGCACCCTGCATCTATATCTCCATTATCTTTATGATCTTATTGTATGCACAGGAGATAACTTGTTGGGAGAGAGCTTTTAAGGCTGAAAATCAAATGCTTATTATAATAAATTATAATCAGTATAATAAATTAACAAAAAATTAGGACAGTGGGATTTGGTACATTTTAGTGAATTATATGACTACAAAGATATGGTCTACTGTAGGGTTTTGTTTCAGAAGCCCTGCTATTCCCTTTCCATATTTTCATATAGATGTTGATATGTAAAAAAATTCTCATAAAGACTTTATAGAGATGAGAATTAGGTTGGCAGCTATTTACATTTTTTTCAATTTCAGCTATAGAAAGTGATATTTTCAAATTTTTTGGGATCTTCCTTTTTTATTATAGAAATGCTGACAGATCTTCTCCATTTTTTTTGTTTGTTTACTGTCCTCCTGGTTTGATTCTTATCGTAGTATGATCTGGAACCAAGCTTTCTTTAAACTCATTTTTCCCTCTACTGTACCTTATTATTTTATGAGCAGATCTTGCTCCTAATTTTCCTTTATCTTTCAATACAAGGTTTTACAAATGAGTATGCAATCTGAACCAGTGTTGCCCTTGGCTGGATGATCTCTTTTTTGGCAAGATCAATTGTTTGTTGTCTGAGTTGTGGCTACTGCCTTACACTTTTCCTAATCATGTAGGAAATGATGACAGTCTGCTTTGATGACTGTGTTTTCTATTCCTAACAGTCTTTACAAACCTGCCAGTAGGAGAATAGAAATTAAAAATCCTCTGTTCCAGTGCCTTAAAAAGAGTAGGTTCTTAATCTCTGCTCAATTTTAATAGAATCCAATAGGCCATTATTAAATACCTAGTAGGTATAAGGCAATGTGGGGAAACCAGAGATAAAAACAAAAGAGAGTCCTTACTGTTAGAGTTTACATTCTAGAGAAATATATTTAAAGAGATGACTACACTGATTATCTGAAGAACAAGAAAGCACTGACAACTAGGGAGATTGGGAAAGGTTTCCCATAGGAGCTAGGATATGACCTGAGTCTTGTAGGAATCTACGCATTCTAATACATAGGGAAGGTAAAGCAGAGAGATATATAGGCATGGGAGAAAGCTTCTGGAAAATTATAAAGGCAAAGGAATAATGAATTAGGAGAACAGCTAGTAGGTCCATCTGGCTGGAAACTAGAGTATGTGAAGAAGGAGAATATACAATAAGCTCAGAAAAGTAGGGTTGAGGGATATTGCACAGGGCTTTAAAGGCCAATCCAAAGAATTTATATTTTATCCTAAAGCTATTGATGTTTTGAATTGGGTAGGGGTTGGGGGGAGCAGGGGAGACTTATACAGGCAACCTTTACATTATTTTGAGAGCTGTGTGAAAGACTAGACAGGGAAAAGACTTAAATATTTCTTTTTTCTCTATAGGAACTCTTTGAGTAACATATATCTGGAGTTTGCTTTTCATGTCCTCAAAACTCTGTTTATCAATCAATAATACTGAAGAACCAAGGAAGCTTTAATTCAAAAATATATAACTTATTGTTATATAAAACAACAGTATTTGTAAAGAACATTCTATATTAAAAATGTTTATTATATGGAAAGGAATAGAAAAATCTCAACAATAAAGCCTAAAAACGAATTTATGATGCCATAACAGAGAACATGATGAAAAGTCCATACCTGAGGTATGATTGACATCTTCTTTCGTAAGTCATGAAGTCCTATTTCACTTGTCAAAATCTTATCAATCCAGATTTTACCTTCAGGTTCTGACAATCGAAAAAGTGCAGCAATGAGGGAACTTTTCCCAGCTCCTGTTCGTCCCACAATTCCAACCTGTAAACAGAACCAGCACAATGATTTTAAAAGAACACAGTAATTTTCTTTCTTTTTTTTGCTGATGAAAAAAATGGATATTTTCATGAAGAATATGAAAGAGGGTTAAAATCTGAATTATAATTCTGATAGGGAAAAGCCATCAGTAGCTTAGTGCCAATCCGTGAGAAGTCAGTTCTCCCAATCATCTTCATTTCTATATCAGAGTATCAAGTACCATGGGAATTTCCTACATCAATAAGAAGTCTACACAACTGGAATAAAAAAAAATACTTATAACAAGAATATATCCATTTTCTAGGGCTATATTAGTTCAACTTAGTTATTCTGAGATAGGGAAAGCAAATCTATTCCTGATAATGAACAAGACACCATTCACTGTAATGAAAGGAAACATTTTTCGAATCCCAGAAAAGTGGGTTTTAGTAATTTGATTTATAAGAGAATGATCAGTAGGTAGTTATACATAACAACAACACCAGTATAGTCCTTGCTGATTATATTGGGTTTTTCATCTGAATAGCTCGAAACGTTTTATAAGACACCACTTCCAAATTTCATATAGGAAAGCTTTTTTTCCCCGAGAGAAAAACAAAAAACCAAAGATCCGAGAAATCTTTGCAAATGATTCAGTACATTTCTAGATGTAGATAAAATAAATAAGAACAGAGAGAGATTACACTGTAAAAAAACTAAAATAATGGACTCTTTAATAAAATTCAGGTCTATTATGATGGATTATATATTTAGTATATTATAGATATGTTAAATATCCATGAGTAGAAACTGGTATCTATAGGCCTAGCAACTAGAAACTGCCAAATGGGAATTATCCAAGTGTACAGAGCATCTTTATTGAAGGCTCAAACACGATGAAGATAATTTAAGAGATGCTTTTATTGAGGTAATAAACAATGAAGTAGAAACAATTAATTTAATGAAATAATCTATTCTATCCAATCTAAAAATGTTTTTTTAAACTCCATCTTTTAACTCAAAGGTATCAAAATGCATATATTTGAATCCATTATTTTTTAACCTAATAAAAAGTGTTTTACATTCGTTTTTATTATATCAAGTGCCTTGAATCTGTACTTGATTTACCTATCCAATGCCTTATATGTCACATGGTAGTTGAAAGAGTCCTGAACTGGCAGTTAGGAGACACAGGTTCAATGTCACAAATAACATAGTGACAGCCCTGGATAGCATTGTTCCTTTATGGGATGCAATGTTCTCCTCTTAAAAATGAATTCACAGAGAAACATATATCTAGACATAAGTGCCTTGAGTACAGATTAGTGTTTCTATGTAGAAATTAGCTTGCCCATAAATGGTAGATTGGCCACGCCCAAATGCAGGAAAAACATTTAGGCCTATTTAAAATTACTAGGATTGTTAGTTATGACTTCGGGTAAGTACAATAAATAAAACCCTGCCCAAATGGGAACTGGTTCTACTGGATTTCTCTGCTTTTCCAACTCATCAAAGGCAAAAGAGCTCACAAGGACCTAATTGGTTTCAGCATGAACCATGTTGATCACAAATGTAAGTAACTTCCTATCTTTCAAAGTGCTTTTTTAGTTTCCTTACTTTAGGGTTATTGCAATTAATACAACTCTATCCAAAAAAAGTACATGGTCTCTAACATCTATACAGCATGCTGTGATAGCTGCAGGACAAGATACAGAGGCTACTAATTTACACAAGCATAACTGCACCTTTGCAAGTAACCACTCATACATTTTCACAGAACAAATAACAATCCACAGTGGTAGAGTCATAGAAAACACTGACTTATTTTCAACCTTTATACCCTCTGTTAGAGGTGATAATAGATGGAGAAAAGGCTTCTATGAGAGTCCATTTGGTAAAGCAGAAAGAACTCTGGACTTAAAGAATTAAAAAATCATGATTCTAAGTTGCACTCTGAAAATGTACTTGGATAAGTCTCAGCCTCAGTTCCTTATCAGGAAAATGAGGATAATATTGCTCATTCTCCCTACTTCAGGTTATTGTGAGCAAAGAGCTTGATTGACCATGTAGTCCCATGTGAGATGTATGGGCTTATACAACCTCTACATTCACATTAGAAAACCATGGTTCAAATTCTCACTCTGAAACATACTACTAGCTGTGTGACCATGGTCAAGTCTAGGTCTTAGTTCCTCCTCTGATAAATGAGGACAGTATTACTCATGCTCCCTACTTCACCAGGTTATTGTGAGGAAATGGAGAGACTGAGGGAGAGGGAGAAGAAGAGGGATAAATGGAGGGAGGGAGAGGAAGAGAAGGAGGAGGGGAGCATGAAGACGTAGCTACTGCAAAATTCTTTTATAACTAAAGCTCCCGGATAATATTTTTAGATAAATAAATGGAGCTAAATCTGATATTGCTAACAGACCCAAGAAACAAATCAAAAGTCAAGTTATTGTAACATTATAACTCAGAGTCTTACAATTCAATTTTCCCAAAAACCTTTTAAAATCTCAGGTAATCCAGCAATTTCTTTTAAGTTTTCAGAATACAAATTTGGGGCCAGCTTCTAATGTTTCTTATGCTTCTTTATGTAATGGGAATTCTTTAGGCAGTTCACACATTACTGCCTCGTTGGTAGCTTAAAAGTCACATTCAAAAATAACAGGTAAACTTGACGCTTAAGAAGGCTGCATGAGAGGAAGGGGTGCTGTGTCTGGTGTTGAAGGAACTCAGGTTGACTCTGGACTGTGTACTTTTGTGACCTTGGGCTAGTCACTCAACTTCCCTGGGTCTTGGTTTCATCTATTGAATCAGATTGAACCAAATGATTTCTGTGGAACTTCCCAGCTCTGAAGCCACGGTCCTAAGGAAGCACATTGTTTGTAACCACAGGACTCCTTCTGGCACTAAAAGTAGCAGCATTTCAAAGTCATTTTAACCAACATCATTAACCTTTCCGGTCCTCAGGCTCTCTATATCCATGTCTGCTGAGCGCTGTTAAGGCATTCAGCATCACATTCATATTTTCATGTCAATGAGGTATAACATTCATTAAATAACTGACCTAGTACACGAAATGGGTCTATACGAAAGGGAAGGGCTTAAAGAGACTACCTTTTAAAACTAATCATAAACTTATACCTTGATAATGGATGATTCTATTCATACAGGGGTAAGCCGTTTGTTAGCTTGCTATTTCCTATCAGCCTATCATCATTCATTTATTCATTGTACAAACGTTTAAAAATTCCTATTATGTACATTTGTTACTGTTGAGTTATTTCAATTGTGTTCCATTCTTTGTGACCACATTTGGACTTTTTCTTGGCAAATGGCAAAAGGGATTTGCCATTTCCTGCTCCAGTTCATTTTATAGATGAGGAAACTGAGGGAAAAAAAGGTTAAATGATTTGTCCAGGGTCACACAGCTACTAAGTGCCTGAGGCCAGCTTTGAACTTAGAAAAACGAGTCTTCCTGATTCCAGGTTTGGTACTCTCTTCATCGTACCACCTAGCTGCCCATTATGTACACAATACTATCCTATATGGACTATAAAATGATGTTAAAAAAATCAGCAGTTCAACAGATATATGAAAATGACTACTGTATGCAGAGTACTGTAGTACCTAATAATGACTAATTGCTAGCAAAGCTCTTTACGAACATGTCATGATTATTATTAGAAATATTATACCATTTTTATTATTTTATACCACCCTCTATGTGCTATTATCCCTATTTTAAAGGTGAGGAAACTGAGGTAGTCTGAGGTTAAATGGTTCACATACCTCGTAAGTATTTGATGCTAGATTTGAATTCTGGTCTTCCCGACTCCTAAGCCTACAGCTCTATTCACTACGCTACCTAGCTACATACCAGGAAAAATACAGAGCTTAGGAAAGGTGTTGTTTTTGTCATTAGGTAGAAAGGTAGGACGTACACACAGATAAATTATAAAAACGTAAGACGTGATGCATTAAAGAGATACAGAACAAAGTCCTATCTAAGGACAAAACCTCACTTGTCAAGTCTGGTTCCTTCTATTTCTTTCTTTCACCTATCTCTCCCATTGTCTCACTCCCCTGCTCCATTTCCAAATCACCTTCCCCAGTAATGGCTTAGTTACCTATTGCCAGCTATTACAATAGACTTTTCCCAAGCTACCATAACTCCAATGTACCCCACACAACCACAGCAGAGCAATGTTCCCACTGTAGAACTCTGGTCACACTATTCCCATATTCAGAAAATGTGAGCAGTCCCCCAGTTAATTCTTAAATCCTTAGCTTCAATTCCAGGTTTTCTACCACTTGGCCCTGATGTATGTTCTCAGCTTTATCTCATGAAAACTCTTAATCAAACATGCAGCCCATCATTCATCTAGACAATTTACATTCCCTACAATTTCCCCCCAATCCCTCGTATCATATACCATGATAAAGTTTCAGATACATACAACTTAGATATAAAATTATATCATAAATTAGAGGAACAAGGAAGAAATGGACATTCTGAATTACGGATAAGGAAAGCCATCTTTAGCAATCCATCTATGTGACCTCTTTCTTACGGAACTGCTCTCGAATCAATACAACAATTGCTTTCGGAAAGGGCACATCGACTGACTGCCCTGTTGTTCCACTCATCGGTCTTGAGATATCTTAGAACAAAACACAGTTTGTTGGCCACTGCAACCCTGTATGTGGTCTTACTGGAACGTAGGCTCCCAGAAGCCAAGGATTGACTAGCTTTTGCATTTGTTCTTTTCTTTTATTCATTCATCCTATGCCTGTAATATACTTCCATTCCCTCTCCCTATCTGCTGATACACTTCCCGCATTTCAAGTCCAAGCCTTCTTTAGACGCTTTATGTCTCCATTTCTCCTTGGATCTCAGCAGCACCCTGAAATATGGCCTATATGCTTAACATATTTTAGGTTATTTGGATACGTGTCTTAGATCCTCTACTAGCCTGCAGATTTTGAAGTTGTCAAGATCAAAATCTGTGTTTTATGTCTCATATAATAACAATATATAACACAAAGCAATACCCATTTGACAACTGTTCGTCCAATTAAATATACCATGAGGCATAATGTGACTGAAATCAAGATTCGGATCATGCCAGTAGAAAAGAAGATGGTGGCCCACAATGGTATGTTCTGCTTCCAGGGCAGTTTTTACTAAGATAATAACAGCCTAACTGTGACTATGGAGGAATGAAGACTGGACAACACTGAAAAGTAGAAAAGATGTGATATATGTACTGTTTTTCAAAAGGAAAGAAAGCATTAACACATACCTTTTCTCTTGATTTAATGAGCGCAGTCAAGTGCTTCAAGATCACAGGTCCATCCAAAGTATAAGAGAAATTAACATTATCAAAGATGATCACTCCTTCCTGTGGCCAGTCTGGTGGCGGTCGTTTCTTGGATTCCCATGGGGCTTCCTTTTCAAGATCTGTATACTCCATTACTCTTTCTACAGATATCATCTAAAAGCCAAACATGAAAATGTAAAAACCAGAGTTAGTCTTGGTGAACAGTATTCTTTTAATTTGGCAAAAAGTGGTTGGTTACATAACTACTTTTTTTTAAATGACTAGCTGGCTATCAGATAATTCAGTTGTAGCAAAAGCATCTATTTGTATAGGCCTCATAGAGAAGAGGAATCTGCCACATGAATAGATTTGGATCATTCTGTAGCTTGTTCATGAAATGCAATAAAATTATGTTTTTAGTCAGACAACTAAAGTATTGAGAGGGGTTGCTGCTAAAGGAGTCTTATTTCTGTACATGCAGGGCATATCATATGTAATCAAAAAAGTTCTGTGCTTATCCTTCTTATTTCTTACATAACGTAATTATCTAAAAATACTTCTCTATTAAAAAAATTAAGAGTTCAAAACAATCTGCCAAATACAATGGTGTGCAAAAGTTTTTTTTTTTTTCATTTGAAGACTGGGGGGAAATGATCAGTTGGTCAAACTTATAAGTAAGAAGATTATTCCTAAATGAGACTTTCTGAGAGGAATATAACCTATTTTCTGGCCACTAGTGACTAATGTAGTTTTCAATGAGATGAATTTATAAGATGTCATTAAAATTTTAAAAAATCATTAAAACAAGATGTTCACATTTAAATAACAACTTTATCTGCAAATGACCCTGTATTCAACAGGGAAAAACAACCTAGGCCTGTAAATGACTTAAACAATGGTAAGTATGATGGAAAATTAGAAGATGATCTTATTGTACGCTCAATGTCTTTGTCCTATGTTTTCAAGTTAAGATTTATCCCTAAGGCTCAAAAAATTTATTATGAAGTATAATATAAAAATACAGTTAGAGACTCCGACATTGCAGGGTTTAGATTTATTCAATGATCTGAGACATAGCAGATGATTTTGACACCCTCACTCTCAAAGAGAAAGTGGACCTTCAACACCTGTAGTCATGTCAGGGACAGTGATAGTGTATCTTGTTAAAATCAGGTACTATCTGAGACCACACTTCAACCCTCAGCAATCTCTTCTTGTGTTGAAATAGCCAACTCAACACTTCTTCCTATTCTTTCCTAATCTTCTAGTGGAAATGCTAAAACTTAAAAATCACCATAATTCAAAAACTTGAAAATCACCTCCCCCCCCGAATATAAGCTCAAAATACTGGATCATTCTATATCAGAAAAGAGGACCAGCTCATTAAGAAATAATAAAGCACAGTTTTCTAAAAGGCTTAGCAATAACCTTACTAGTATTTCAGAACCTGCCTCCTACAGAGAAATTTATTACATCTGAAGGCAGCTTGTGATGAATCTAAAACCTGCTGACATAGCACACAGAAGACTGAGAAAAAGATGTATTACATTTTATTTTGCATTAACTTTAAACAGATGGAAAAAGGATCTAAAAAACTCTGTTAGCCACAATGTAAAAATAAGAGTTTTAATATTTTCAACAAGAAATGCTTTTATGTCACTTAATAGCAAGGAAACTTGAAAAGACTAAGAATGTAAAGATAAATATTACCATATTCTCAAGTTCGGCACTTTGTCTAACTCCCCACTGGAACATTCCCATGAGAGTGATGGCATAGGACAATGACAACCCAACCTGCCCAGCATTCAGACCTAAAGGAGGAGGAGGAAAAGGAAATAAAATCAATTCAAGATTATCAAATCAAAGCCCAGTTACTATCTCACATACAAGTGAAAGATTCCAAATAGAAGCTTTTTTTTTTCAATCACAAATATATCAGTAAACATTA
Organism: Trichosurus vulpecula; assembly: GCF_011100635.1. Classification (NCBI taxonomy): domain Eukaryota; kingdom Metazoa; phylum Chordata; class Mammalia; order Diprotodontia; family Phalangeridae; genus Trichosurus; species Trichosurus vulpecula. Next base: position 366,259,846 of record NC_050576.1, read on the forward strand.
TTTATGACTATCATGTTCCTGTTTTTTTAAAGTAGTCACAGAATCATACTACTTCTCTTCTCAATGGGTGGGGGAGAAACTGGAGGGAGATAATTGGAACTCAAATTTTTAAAAAAAATGTTAAAATGAATAAAATAGAATTCTTTTTAAAAATAATCTTGCAGCTTGAACTTAAATTCAGCAAGAATTTATCAAATGCCTACTCTGGGCTGAGAACTGTAGTAGATACTGGTGATACACAGACAAGGAGATAGTTCCTGTCCTCAAAGAACTTATTTTCTACTGGGTAGATATAGCATGATACAAATACAAAATAAACACGGAGGGTTATGTCGGGGTGAGGAGAGCCACTGTGGACAATAACAGTTGGGGGAGAGCAGGAAAGGCCTCTAGTAGTCAAGTGGGAAGACAATCCAGTTATGGAGGACATTCTGTACCAAAGGGGCAGAGAGGCAGGAGATTGAATATGGTGTAAAGGGAAGGATAAGAAAGCTAATTTGGCATCCATGTAAAATGCATGAGGGAGATAACATATACTAAGTCTTAAAAGACAGGCTGGAGCCAAATTATGAAAGGCTTTACATGCCAAAAAGAAGAGTTTGCATTTGACCATAGAGGCAATAGAAAGCCCACAATAGGGAAGCTATTTAAGCAAGACAGCTATATGGTCTAAAAGCTGAATACAGTACTGGCTTGCCTCTTCTTCCTCCATCCCCAAACAGACACTTCTACAAATGCTCCATCTACCAATGCACTCAGTTTGTGTTTGGTTGCCTTCATCAAATCAAAGAAAGATAAAAGGAAAAGGCAGACCACAAAGTAGTTCATCTAACCGATCCACATCCATGCCTCACATTTAACACAACACTTTTTCAGTGTTTTAGTAGCAGTCCATGAAAAACCAAACAGTTCAGGACTTGAATTTCAATATGGAGGCAGGAGTTTCACTGAGTAACTGTAAACACAACCATAGATTGTAATCATACCATAAATAGTTCATCCCATCTGTACTTACTTTGGGCTAGAACCACGGCACCAAAGGAAGTGACTATGACAAAGATGGCACAGATGGCGTCCAGACGCAGAGCAAACCATCGGGATGTAGTCAAAAATAAGAACCAAGCCTCTAAATGTATAAATCATAATGGGAATAATGAACAAATAAGCAAGAATTAGATGTAGATAAAGTGCGAGAATATTTTATTTGATTAGGCTACAAAAGATACATCTTAGGTTCTCTAGGACTTTAGCACATAATGGGACAAGTCATTCAACATTAGATACACAGACAAGCCTAGCAAACGTGAGGGACCTCAGATGATTGTGAGATGCTAAGTTAACACAAGACAATATATATGGTATGAATTATGCCAAATGGCGCAAAGGCCTTGTATAATGGATGCAGTGCAAGATTCAACCTAAAGGTCATTAACAGAAGTCACAGTTGTATAATAAAAACCTGAACTTTCTGAATAAGCTAAAAAGAGTAGAAACAATACTGGACTTGGGCATCAAGTATTCTTTCCACTTTATTCTGGAACAGCCTTTGCCATTCACTGGCTACATGATTTTTGGCAAGTCAGTTCACGCCTCTTCACCTACAAAATGAGTGGGGTGGAGAAATGATAACAGTAATAACTCAAATTTATACAGAGCTTTAAGGTATGCTTTACATACTTTACATACATTGTTTTATTTAAGTCTCACAACACCACCAAGTAGTATTATTATCCGCATTTTGGAGATGGGCGAATAGAGTCACTTAGAGACTTGCTCATGGTTACACAACTATGCAAAATCCAAACCAAGATTTGGTTCATCTCAAGAGTTAATCTTAACAATTTTTTTCCCCAAAGTGTCCATCATGAATTACGGCACTTTGGAAGAAGTTGCCTTGAAGCTTCTTCCTGTTCTGCATCTAAATTCTCAGGGATGAGGAACCTATCTTCATGTTCTTTGTTTGCTCTAAAGCAGTTAGACCCACTGTTACTACCCTGTATACACTGGGTACTTGAAGGTCCAATCAGGCCACTTCATGTCACCATCTATATACCTTTTTTAAAAAAATAAATAACGGAGTTTGAATGTTTACATAAAATTTATTTTTATTTCCATATCCTAATGTTTTCTTTTGGGATAGCGATTACTAAGTCCAGGCTGGCAGATATTTTAAAATTTTGTCAAGGACTGAAAGTCAGTGACATAGAGATTAAAGTATGTGGCACATGAAGTGTGTAAAAGATTTAGGTGCTAAATTGTTATCTTTAAAGCCTGATTGTTTTTTAAAAAAAGGCTTAGTTATACTTTTCACCATTTTGAGGCCTCTACAGGACCTGGAGCCTAATGCAAAAGTGGTTCAATGATGCCTGGCACACAGTAAGTACTTAATAAATGTTTATTGACTGATTGCAAAAACGATGTCCAGTATACATTTAACCTACAAGTATTCAAGACACAGTATGGCACAACGGAAAAGAGTTATGGGTGTCAAGGACTGGAAGATTCTGGATGTTCCTGGATGTTCCACTTACTAATTTAGGAAAATCATCTCACTGAGCTTCAGTTTCTTCGTAAGTTAAGAGTGAGATTGTAATACTTGATTCCTAACATAATAAGTTTGTCATAGAGATCAAATGAGATAATATTCTCTAAGAGACTAAATATATCTTCTTTAGTTTTTCAGAAGCTGCCTCCTACAGGGAAATGTATTACATATGAAGACAGCTTGTCGTGACTATGAAAACAGCTGACACAGCTCATAGGAGGAAAAATGTACAGATGTAAACTGTTCTTAATACCCTAAGAAATAGGAAAGGGGTGGTAGAAATTGGAAGGAAAGAAGAAAACTTTGACGATGGACAATAGTATTAAAAACAGTGAAGGAGAAGGGAAAGGAAGGCGTATCAAGGTGAAGAGGGATGGCAGAGAAAGGGAGGGAAAGAAGGCACAGAAAAGGGAGAAGAAAGCCAGCAGGAGGAAGAAAAGGACAAAGGGAAATATGTCAGCTTTCAAATTAAGAAGAGTGAAGGCCACCAGGGTGGGAGGTCACAACCTGAACAGGTGGCAAATCATTCATCCTTTGCAAGAACATTCCCAAAGATGTACAGACCTGAATGAAGATCCTGATGAGCGTCGAATAATTCCTGGAATCTTTGCTCAGCTCTGTATGCCCGGATGGTCCAAAGCCCTTGAAGAGACGATGACAAGTGGGAAAATACCGGGCTCCGAGCTGCAAAGCAAAAAGAGAAACAGCTCACTCAGGCACAACAATGCCACGTTCTTTTGCTCAGCCCCACCAGACAGAGAATCCAGAGAAGTGGAAGGTTTCTTAGCAATGATTTTGTACAATCCCTCGTTTTACAGGAGAAGAAACTGAGGATCAGGGGGCTGAGTGACTTGCCTAAAGTAATATGGTAAGAATAGAAACCTAAAAGTAATTTCTAAAACAAGTGACAGTTTGTGTATCAAACCTGTCAAAGAATAGTTCTGGGTGCAAATGAAGATGAAGAGGCAGCTGGCTCTATTTTCAGGGTTTATTTTGCTAGTCTATTCCTCAACCTTTGGGCAAAACAGTTTTTACTTGGAACATCTGGAATTAAAAGTCTTGGTCTTCTAACAGCTGTTCAAATGACCTTCAATGGCAAATTAAAATCCATCTGGAACGGTGCTTTTGCTAGTTGGAGTAATTTTTCATCACTCGAGTGCATCTGAGGAGCTCCCCCTTTGTGTATACTATGCTTGAATAGTCTCTTTATAGGTCACTCTGAAAGGGGTATCCAGGTATTGTCCTGGCCTCTGTTCTCACATGACCTGCTTGGCAGAGATGGTTTTCAGGAATCCCAACTTTAACTCCAGGAGACCTGGGAATGCTTTTATGACTGCATAGCTGGAAATTTGGGGCTGTCAGTTGGTCTTCATCATAGCACATGACGTTCCTAGCACATTTTCAGTATTGGAATGCAGGCTTAATTGCAAGGTCCCACAAACATGAAAAACCCTACCTTTCTATAGAAATTCATTTTGGCTTGGGAGTCGATGTCACGTTACTTGGCAGATTGTATCTTTCATCTATTCTAAGAAAGATTTGCTTTCCAAATACTGTTGAACAAGTGTCATTCCTTCAGCACAATGGTCTCTAGTATGCTACTAAGCTGGCACAATTTAGCTACAAATTTTCATTGTCCCTCATCAATGGGACTATAACTAGAGTTTGTCAAAGCAGATCAGGTTGTGACCTCTATTTTTCAATAGCAAAATCTCACAAACAGTCATCACTGTCCTATCCTAGAATGAGTAACAACTGATACTTTGGAGAGAAGTACAGAATGCTGGTTTTAATTAGCCTTATACTTGTATATTTACTAAGAAGAGAAGTCTAGGAAAATACTGGGTTGTTTATAAGAAGAATAAGTTTTCAAGGACAGACTGACGGTCTCCATCTAAGGATAATCTCTAGGCTCCACCCACATCAATGCAATGTGAAGAGAAATCAAGAAAGGGCCCCAACTCTCTGGACAGTCACCTTGTGACAAACTTAGGAAGACAGGAAGAGAATGGCACATGGCAGGCAATCATAGGTGTGTTCTGATTTGCCTTGTGGGAAGGAATATCTACACATATCTTTTGGGGTCTCTGCAAGGAAGCTCAGAATTGTATGGATTTTATCAAATGATAAGTCATAAAGGAATAGGGAAGAAACTACTTAAATCACTTTTAGGGTCTAATTCTTGAATATTGCATAAGTAGTGGTTGAAGACTAACTAATGTAGAAAATCACAAAAAAGAAAATTATGCTTCTCCATTAGTATAACATAAATGACAATAAGCTAACTTTGCTAAAAGGCTGTATGAGCCAAAGACTTATATAAGTGTTCCCTTATTTTATTTATGTGTTATTATTTATGTATTATTTATAGATTATTCCCTTATTTTCTTCTTCTATGATTGTCCCAGTTATGGGGTAATACATATTATGGCACAGCCCCAGTCATTTAAAAATGGAGAGTTTACTATACTAACTATAAAAATTATAAACTTACCCTCTCTGCTGTTCTCTTTCTTATGGTGATATTCTTTCAAGGTCCATTTAAAGTGTGAGGAAAAACCAACGAAGAGTGATATGATGTTTAAATGCTGATCCAGGTAAAACTCAGAACTGCTAATAACTTCCTTACTGTCTAGCCTCTCTTTAATGCCTAGCAACTGCTACATAATAATTGCAACTAGACATGGAGGAGAAAGATCTTTCTGAACTTTTAATGACATATGACTAAAAAAAATCCTAGTACATCCTGTTTTTTCTTTTTCCAAACGAGGAAATATATTAAATTAGGAAATTCCACTTTGCATTTTAACCAGAAAATGGAAAAAACAGTGCAATACTCTTGAGAAGGTTGCTTTACAAATAATTTTGATATGATATATGAATAAAAAATGACCAGCTACATAACTTGCTGTTGGGCCTTGCCAGTTCATCGAGTGTGACCAGTACCATCTAGGGGAAGTAGATAACTTTTTGCTATAAACAAGTGGTAGCTAATGATAGTATTCTCTACACTATTTGTCAATAAGTGCTTGATTATCATGAACTGGAACAGTATAATATGTGGATTTTTAAAAATGACATCCATGTAAGGAACTCCTACTGTGGAAACTTCTGCTAATGCCTACACAGTAATTCTTCCATGATTTCTAGTCCTTAAGAGTTGCCTAGGACATAAGACTAGCCCGTGAACCACACTTTATATGCCCAACTCTATTCTTTCTTTTCTTTCTCCTCACTGATCTTCCTAGGGTTCTGACCAAATTTTATCCCACCCACAATAAAATGCTTATTTTTTTAGAATATATTCTTCATTACTTCTTCACTCATCCCAGGCTCATTGAAATTCCTTAACTCTCTTACCAGTATCCTTGTCTATCTCTGTGATATGAACTAATATGGCTTTAAGGAACATGTGGGAAGACCAATTTTACAAGTTAAAATAAGCAGAATGCTGTATGTCACTTAAACTACAGATTAGACTCAAATCAATTCTATTAGGTCATCTTAATTGAGATTTTCCTTACTCACTTGTAGATTCCAAACGTTTCACATCTCTTGATGTTTCTAAGAAGTATCGTCGAAAAAAAATGAAAATAATAAGAAGTGGGATTAAAGAGATTGCAATCCATGGGATCACAGCTATAGCCACAGCTACCACGCCAATTACTTGCAGAAATGTCTGAAACAATAACAACAAATGTGATTGTTTATTAAGAATTCTTTGGAAGGAAACAAAGATCATTTTGGAGGTCATTTTATCATGTAGGACCATAGTTATTGTCATCACTTAACATCCTATGGATTGTTAAAATCCCTTTGCCAGAAAGGCAGTAGATGAAGTAGAAGGAGTAGAAAACTCTTGTATGTGAATCTTGTATATGAACCCTTGTATATTATGAAATATAATAAATAGCACAAATTAAAGTTTTGTAAAATTTGGACAGCTAGGTGGCATAGAGTGGGATAGAGTGCCCGGCCTATAGTCTGGAAGATTTGTCATTCCTGAGTTCAAATCTGGCCTCAGACATTTACTAGGCATGTGACCCTAGGCAAGTCACTTAATCCTGTTAGTCTCAGTTTCCTCATCTATAAAATGAGCCAGAGAAGGAAATGGCAAACCATTCCAGTATCTTTGCCAAGAAAACCCCAAATGAGGTCACGAAGAGTCAGGCATGACTGAATAACAAACAAATTAAAGGCAAAAGGTGTAGGGTAGTGGTGCCTAACCATTGTGAAATAACATTTGGAAGGTGCTGAGCACGGTGCATCACACATAGCTAGGCGCTACATAAATGTTAGCTATTAACAACAATAATAATAATTGCCATTATTATCGTAGAATAAGGATTGAAGGGAGCTGTAGGTTATTTTAAGGGTTCCACAAATCCATACGCATACTAAGCACTGTAATTTTGATCCTTATTTAGGACCAAAGAGTCGCACAATATGAGCCAGTATAATAAGCAATTATTATGTCTCGAATTCTTGAGTATATTCTTATGATGAATAAGATAAAAATGAACATATAAATTGATTTACTTTCAGTAAAGTACAGGCATAGATCCTTTTATTGTGCTTTGTAGATATTGTGTGTATGTGTTATTTATTTATTTTTTAACAAACTGAAGGTTTGTGGCAACACCGTGTCAACCAAGTCTATAGGTGCCATTTTTCCAAAAGTATCTGCTCACATCATGTTTCCACGCCACATTTTGGTTATTCTCACAATATTTCAAACTTTTTCAGTGATCCTTGATGTTATTATCGTAACTGTTTTGAGGCAGCACAAACCATGCCCATATAAGCTGGCAAACTTAATTACTAAATGTTTTGTGTGTTCTGACTACTTTATCTACCAGCCATTCCCTGGTCTCTCTCCCTCTCCTCAGGCCTCCCTATTCCGTAAGACACAATAATATTGAAAAATATTACATAAAATTAGTTGATAAAGTCATGGCATAATATGAGAGGACTAACTCTAATTTTGAAAGAAGCTCTAATGCAGGTAAAATGCTATCAAACAGCATCGCATGCTACAAGCAATGAGAAATCTTTCATAAAAGGAACAGTTAATCAATGTGGCAAACTTCAGTGATGTCTTATTTTAAGAAATCGCCACACCCACTCCTACCTTCAGCACCCATCACCCTGATCATCGACATTGAGGCAAGACCCTCCACCAACAAAAAGATTGGAACTTGCTGAAGGCTGTGATGATGATTAGCATTTTTAGCAGTTTTTTCTAAATTAAGGTACATATATTGTTTGTTTAGACATGATACTACTGCACACTTAATAGACTATAGTATAGTGTAAACATAACTTTTATATGCAATGGGAAACCAGAAAATTTGTGTGACTCACTTTATTGCAGTATTTGCTTTATACCCACGATATCTCCAAGGTACACCTGTATAACTATTACTGAATTCCCAGCAGGTTTTTATCATGTATTTTCTCAAGTTAATCTGCAAGTTAAAAAATGGGCCATCATATTCAAAGAGAAAGTTGGAAACTACCAGTGTAGTTTTTTTGTTCAGTTTCTTTTTCCCAAAGAGGACAGAGGACAGATCTGGGACTTAGAGCTGGGGCTCTCAATCTATTTCAATTAGTTTTAATCCAACAAACATTAATCATGGCATTGTATAGAAGGGTGAGGGCCAGAAATAAGTCCATCGACCAACAACCAATGTGGATGAGGAGTAACGGACATAGAGGGGTGGCCTGGCAGACTCTGAATCATAAAGGTGAAATTTTGCTACACACTGAATAGCTAAGTACCAGTTTCCTGGACTCCTATTCCCTAATATCTTATGGAGATAGATGGCAGTACTGAATCTGCTGTCTTTAAAAACCAAACCAAACCAAACAAACAAACAAAATGAGACAAAGGTCTTACTGGGTCAATAAGTATGTGGCTGGGTACCTACAGGCTGTACTGATCCATTACCTCATTTGCTCCTTACAACAATTCTTCTAAATAAGAGGGCATGGATTTCAGTCTACATTTTGCAGATGAGAAAGTAAGGCACCAAGAAATTAAGAGACTTGCCCAAAGTTAGTGGGAGAATTAGAATTCAGGTCTAGTAACTCTTGGTTCGGGCGTTCCTTTCTAGGCTTAATTTAAGACCATTTTTTTTTGTTTGTTTGTTTGCTTTTTGGAGGGGGGAAGACAGGGCAATTGGGGTTAAGTGACTTGCCCAAGGTCACACAGCTAGTAAGTGTGTGTCACGTGTCTGAGGTCAGATTTGAACTCAGGTTCTCCTGACTCCAGGGCAGGTGCTCTACTCACTGTAAGACCATTCTTAATGCGTGTCTTAACTGGGCAAAACAATAAAACTTCTGACCCCTTTGGATGAAAAGGAGTACCCGGGAGGTTATATAATAATATCTAGCCAAAGCCTCAGGCAAAGTAGTATATAAGTAGGAAATTGCCCTTTTTTGACACCTAGGAGAAAAAAAAATTAGGTCAAAACTAGATCCTTTTCAAGGGTCCAGATTTGAGCAAGTTACCCCCAGGAAAGAAGTAAACAAAATTATGCAGGACTTTATTCTAGCATTTAAAGGTAGAAGATAGATGAAGTGAGGCAAATAACATATTCACTGCTAGCTACTCACATATACTCTGAGGGAACAAAACAAAACAGAACTGTAAAAGACAAGGGATTTTGATAAAATTATCTGCCCAACCACCCAAAGACTGCTTTCTTGAAACAAATCTCATCTTCTCCTCTCTCAAGTTATATAATCAAGCTCCCCACTGACTCTTAAGAGCCCTTAATTTCCAGGCTACTTGTCTAACAATGGAAAATCCCTTAGGCCAGAATCCAAGTTATACTCATTAGATGCTGCAAAGACTATTAAAATGACAATAGATCCACACGACCCAGATGATTCAGACATGTTCCTAAGAGTCACTATTAGACTATATGGTACAAGTATGGTCACTGGAAAAAAAAAAGCACCAGCTAGTCAGCATTTATTATTAATTAACAATGTACTTAACTCTGTGCCTGGTGCACAGAGACAGAAGAGAAACAGGGACTGCCTTCAAAATTTCGCAATGGATAGGAGTGGGGAGGTTACATTTACACCTACATAACTATATTCACAATATGTACAAAAAAACGTAGGTGATATGGGGCATAGACAAATGGGTAGCTGCATACTTCTGAAGGAATAGCTTCATTAAGATGGAAGCAGTTGAGCTGCATTTTGAAGAAAATCAAATACTGTAAGAGGTGGGTCTAAGAGTCTGCAGATTCAGAATATGAGGGTTTGAATCCCATCTCATGCCAATGAAGTGGTTTGATCTAGACCTCTCATCTGTAAAATGGGAATGATAAGACTTCTACAGGCTACTTCTCAGCACTGTTACGAGAAAAGTGAGAAAGAAAAACATGTCATAAAACATGCTATAGATGGGAATAGTTACTCTGAGATCAAAGGCCTTACCTCTAATATTTTCCAAGAGATTTACTGTCTAGAAGTAGTCAAAGACTTGTGAGATGACTCTTCAGAAAGGCAAAGTACTTGCTTTTATAAACCAAACTGAATAGAGTACAGATAAGCAGAGACCTCTCTGTGAAAACTACTAACCTAATGAAAACAAAATAAAATCCCTTATGTACAGCAGCTACAGTCTGGTAATCTGGGGCACATCCAGCAGAGGGCAACTAGGAAACCATAACGTAAGGGGATCTATTGAAAGAATTTGGGGTTCTTACTGGGGAGCGGACATTAAAATTGACAAAAATATTTATTCAAAGTATTTGAAAGGTCTTCACAAGGAACAGTGATTAGGTTTTGTTTGAGGGGGAGGTTGACCCCATAGAACAGAACCAATGAGTAAAAGTTATAGAGAGAAAAATTTCAGCTTTATATAAACATTTCTAACAATAAACCTGTCCAAAACTTGGATGGGCTGCCTTGGGACATGGTAGGTTCTCACACAATAGACATCTTCAAACTGGAAGCTGGATGATCCTTGTTGGTTCTTATGTGTTGGGCTATAAAATTTCTGAGGTTTCGTCTATCTCTTTCTGCCATTCTACTTTAGGGAAGCCACCAATGAGCAACTTTGTGAGAACCAAAGCATATTTTCTTTTGTGGATCCTTGACTCTTTAATACCTAGAATTTTAGCTTGTCCATCCATCATTACAACCACGTAGGGAAATAAACAACAACTAAAACTCTGCCATACGAGCAATATCGTAGTACAGCGAGACAACTGTTTTTATAATATAGTTAATGAGAAATTCTATTGTCTCTCTCTACTGGACCATGGAAGAAAGGTGGTACATTATAACCCAGGTCTACTTGCTCACAAAAGCAAACGGAATACTTCAAAAACAAGCAAGCAAACACATATATAACAACAACAAAAGCCCTCAATAATTACATTTGCTTATTAGCAAGAATAAGGGTAAAGGAAGGAAAGTAAGCTTTCAGGCTGGAATGATGCCCATGTCCAACTAAGACATAACCAGCTCTTCACTTCATTTTTGTCTTAGGTACGCATGGTGACATATCATATATTTATGCAAATACTCTACAATACTGGGTATCAAACTTACATTTTAGATATTTAGAGCAAAGGTTATTTCTCTTCTTGTTCTAGCTGTACTGATTTTCTTTGGGCAAAAGGTTTTGTTTTTTTTTAAAATTCCATGCAATTAAAACTGTCTAACTTATCTTTATGATTATTTCTTTCCTCTTTATCAATATTTCTCAGTCTAGTTTTGAAGGGTACCACCATCTGATCTCCTATGTTTATTTTTTAGAATGAAATTTTTTATCTAGGCAGTTAGGTGATGCAATAGATGGAGACTGGGACTCAGAATTAAGAAGACTCGAGTCTGACTTCTGCCTTAGAGAATTACTAGCTAGGGAAAATAATAGCAACCCTCTCACAAGGCTGCTGTAAGAAACAAATGAGTTATTGTGTAAAGCACTACAAATTTAAGTTGTGTGCTGATTTAGAACTTATTGTGGTATATGGCATAAGATTGTGGTATGAACTTATTTTCTGCCAAACTGTCTAGCCAAATAGGAATGTTTCACCAAATGGTTTGTGTTGTTGGTTTCATTAAACACTACTCTGTTCAGTTCCTTCTGGGTCTTGCTCATACTAGATAAGTATAAGTGACTTCTAGTTTTACATTTTTATTCTAGACCCTTCATTATGCCAAATGGATGTTATTATTTTGTCTTGTTCTATAAGCTCCTTGACAGTTTCAGTGGTATAGCACTAAATTGGCGAATTGAAATATTATTGTCCTTTTTATTATATTGGCATGACTCAAGCATGTACAACGAACATGCTTTCAATTGTTTGTCTTCCTTTATTTCTCTCCTTTGTTACTGTCATGAAATTTTATGATAATGGTCTATATGTGTACCAATGGTATATTTGGTTAAAAAAACACACAGTAAAGGGAAAGAAGGCAAGCATTTTCAGATTTCCTACAACAGTAAACAGTTCTTCCCCTCAGAGTTTGTATTCTTGAGCCACCATGCCATTATACCTAACTTGATATTTGAAACCTAATGTCCAGTCCTATGAAGGCCAAGCTGTCATCACCATTACTTCTTTGCTATTGTCAAACTAGGACAAAAGGTTAGGTCAAAGATTCTTAGCCTGTGAACTTGTTTTAAAAGGGAAAAGAACCTATTTGTATAAAAATATAGCAGTTCTTTTTGCAGTGGCTAAGAACTGGAAATCGAAGAGATGCCCATCAACTGGAGAATGGCTAAACAAGCTGTGTTATATGATCGTGATGAAATATTATTGTGCTATAAGAAATGACAAGCAGGATGATTTCAGAAAAAACCTGCAAAGACTTACATGAACTAATACAACGTGAAGTGAGCAGAACCAGGAGAACAGTTGTACAAAGTAATAGCAATATTGTGTGATAAAGAACGGTGAATGACTTAGTTATTCTTGGCAATACAAAGATCTAAGACAATCCCAAACACACTATTCACCTCCAGAGAAAGAACTGATAGAGCTTGAATACAGACTGAAGCATATTATTTTTCACTTTCCTTCATTCTTTTTCTTTTATTCAAGTCTTCCTGTACAAAATGATTAACATGGAAGTATTTTACGTGATTGCACAAGTATGACCTGTATTTGTTTGCTTACTATCTCAGGGAAGGGGCAGGGGAGGGAGGGATGGAAGGATAGAATTTGGAACTCAAAACTTAAAAAACACCCAAATGTTAAAAATTGCTTTAATATGTAATTGGGGAAAAATAAAATATTATACATATATGTGTATATATATGAGAAACGTATTGATAAATGCATTTCAACTATTTTCCTTTTTTAATTATTTCTATCTTTTGTTTATTTAAAACATTGTCCTGAGAAGAGGTCAATAGGTTTCACCAGATAGCCAAATGGGCCCATGATACAAAAAAAGATCATAAATCCATAGTTTACCTCCATGTCCTTACTCCCTAATTGTTTTCTAATCATCATAAATTGCTTTGACACAGCAGCCTATCTCTTTAATGTAAATATTCTGGTGAGACTATGTTGGTTGTTAATAATGAAAAAGCAGAATCTCTAAAGAATCAAAATTGAGGTGACCTAAAAGGTAATGGAGAGATTTTAGGGGGGCAGAAACAGACTGAAGCGCATTGCTGATGATGACTCACACTAAATAAACAGTGTAAAAGACAGCATAAAAAATGTGTGATCAGAAAGGGACACAGACCAGTTCCACAGGGAAATTCAGGTATAGTAGAGAGCTGTGGAATTGGTACTCAACAAATGTTAAAAGATCTAAAGGATTTTTGGAAAATCTAGGGGAAGATGTAGGTAAGAATCACACAGGATGATAAGCTATGAAAAGGCTGTAATCTAAAGGTAAGACCAATAATGATGAAATCATACATTCACTGAAATACTGATGAAATTTCTCGGTGACTTATTTAGTAAGCTTGCCAAAAAACCATGGCTGTATTTCACACGGACGTCAAGTTATCAGGACAAACTTATTGTTCTCATCCTCTCTCACAGAAATTTAAGTGTAAATAAAATATCCCAGGCTTTACTACAAATGCCATGCACGGTCTGTATTCTTATCACATTTCAGATGACATAAAGTTAGAAAGGATAGATAACCCTGGAAGACAGCGATTAGATCCGAAAAGATTCTGATGACTCAATGAGCAAACCAAGAGAAAAGATGGCCAAAAAAATACATGTAATCTTGAATTGAGATGAGAATCATAGGTTCAACAAGTAAGGATGTGATGGCGAAAATATGATCAACACCTCTACCTCCACAATCTCTTCCTCTGACTGGTGAGCTCATCCATAACCTTCCATCTGAAGAAGTATCAACATGGGCTATATGCTCACTCCAAATGCGGTTTAGCCCATATCTCCTTAGACTACTTCTCTGTCTCTGCTCCAGAGGACTGATTTCCTCATTCTGATGATACCGTCTCTTCTAAAGTCTCCTGCTCTGATTGGTGAATTAGGTCCCAAACCTCCACATGAGGAAAAATCCATGCTAGTCACGCTCATTTGCAACCCAGTTCAGCTCATGACTTTCCCAGATTACTTCTCGACCTTTTGTTTCCAGTGTGCTCCAGAATCTTACCCTTTTTTTAGCTCCTTTGTAGGTACTGTCTCCTCCCACCAGTATTTAGTCTATTTTAGTGCAAGGACTGTCTTTCTTAGCATTTCCAGTGCTTATCAGAGAGCCTGGTGTGGTTAGACAACATTTGAAAAAAAAATGTGTCTAAGCTCTACAAGAGTTCTTACTCTGTATTCTTAAACTGTTTTTTTTTTTTTTGGAGATAATCATGGTTAAGTGACCTTCCCAAGGTCACACAGCCAGTAAGTGTCTGAGGTCACATTTGAACTCAGGTCCACCTGACTCCAGAGCCACTGCTATATATCTACTGTGCCACCCAGCTTCCCCTCATAAACTTTTTTAAAAAATTCATAATCGCATTTCAACATAATTGAATTCCTTTGTAATTTTATGTATTTAAAAAACATGATTCTGAGAAGAGGTCTATAAGCTTTACAAGACTGCAATGGAGGTCCACGATACTGAAAAAGTTAACAAGCCCTAGTTTAAGAAGAACATTTCTAAATTGGAGAATGTTTAGGAAAGCAACCAGAATGGCATTAGTCCTATAATCCATACCATTTATGGATCAGTTGAAGAAACTGGTGGTGTGGGCCTTGAGGAGGCTCAGAGGGGACATGATATTTGTCTTTAAGTATAGGAAGGGCTGTCATGTAGAAAAGGAATGAAATTGGTTCTGACTGGCCACAGAAGGCAGAACTACAAGCAATGGAGAGAACATGCAAAATAGCAAATTTAAGCTCGACGTTGGGAAAATCCTCCCAATAATTAAAGCTGTCAAAGGTGGAATGGTCTCTGCCTTAAGAGATAAATGGGAGCTACCTCATTGGAGTATTAGAACCAAAAACTGTCAGGTGTGTTGTAGGGGTTCTAAAAAGATCGGTTGTAGAATGGAGTTGTGGACTTAGAATCAAGAAGATCTGGGTTCAAATTTGCCTCAGACACTTGTTTGCTGTGTGATGCTGAGTAAGTCACTTAAACCTCAGCCTTAGTTTCTTCATCTTCAAAGGGGTAAATAATCATAGCACCTAAGAGTTGTTGTGAATATAAAATAAGCTAAATTTATGTAAAATGATCTGCAAACCTTTAAGTTCTATAATGCTATTATTATTATTAGGGAAAGGGAAGCAAAGGTTAGACTAGATAAAGGTTCTTGTTTGCTTGTTTTTTGGAGGCAGGGCAATTGGGGTTAAGTGACTTGCCCAAGGTCACACAGCTAGCGTGTCCAGTGTCTGAGGCCGGATTTGAATTCAGGTCCTCCTGACTCCGGGGCCAGTGCTCTACTCACTGAGCCACCTAGCTTCTCTGATAAAAGTTCTTAACCTTTTTTTTGGTATCATGGATCCCTTAGGCAGTCTGGTGAAGCTTACAGACTCCGCAGAATAATATTTCAAAATTTAAATATTTCTATAATTTTTAAATATTTTAAACTTAAAATAAAATGGATAGGAAATACAGCTATCAAAATAATCATAAAAGAAGCTTATGGACCTCAGATTAAGAACCTACTAGATTAGTGTCCCTTCTAAGTCTGAAATTCTATGATTCTGTTAATTCTTCTGATTCTCGGCTCTGAAATCCATTACTTATTTGTACTTAGAAGCAAAATGTATTCTTCTATGCAAACATAACATCCATGTTTGCAGATTATCCTGTTACCCTTCCTCCCCCAGCCTTTGATTGTATATAGTAGAGAGGTGAAAAAGATATTTGAGGGCTGAATTCACTCAATCAGGGGACAGTTTTGTGCTGAAAACTGTCTACTTTATTTAATAAAATAAAATCATGGTCATTAAGATTTCTAATACTTCGTAGGAGCTAGGAATCTTTTAATTCTGCTGTCAGTCAGACTCTTAACAATTCTGTTCCAAGTTGTGATAAGTATAAATCTTCCAGATTGCCTTAAACTATTGATTATGCTGTAGATATGACTTATGTGCTTATAAACAAAGTAGGATTTCACATCTTGGGCAAGAAAACAAGGAAAGATTTTACTTATGATTCAGGGATTAAAAAAAACAAAAACAAAACTTGGTGCACAGCTTTTAATCAGCAAGTTGTTTACTGATGTACGTGCTTGTTAGATTCTTATGCATAATGATTATGGAAAAAACATGAGATAATATGAAATTATCTCTTAAATAAATGAATACTGGGTAGAATATTATAGCTGGTTCATATTACAGTTTCACTAAAGATAATTGGGAATTCTGGAAGTGATTAAAACATAGATCACCTGAAACAACAAAATGTTATAATCAAAAGCATCAGACTTGCATCTAAGATATCTGGGTTCAAGACCTAATTTTGTCATGAAATTGCTGGGTGGGCTCAGTTAAGTCACTTGGGGTCTATAGACCGAAGTTTCCTCATCAGGAAAATGAGAATGTTGACCTTCCAGCTTTCACATTGCTTGAACTCAATTCAGTTCAGTTCGGTTCAATTCAATTCCATAAATATTTATTAAGTCACTACTGTGTGTAAGCACATTCCCAGGCTCCCTTGTAGGCAATGGCAGAGAAACAAAGGACAAAATATGGTCCATGCATTCAAGCTTTATAATTGAATAGGGAATGTGGCATAAACTATTTGTAGTACTAAATAATACTCGATGTGGGGTGTCGCAGGAAGGTTACAAAGTGCTATGTGAAGTGTGAGGGTAAAAAGGGAGGGGATAAGTATTTATAAAGCACCTACTCTGTGCCAGGGACTGTCCTTAGCATGTTTTTTTTACAAATATTATCTCATTTGACCTTCACAACAACCCTGTGAGGTAGGTGCTATTATTATATTTTACAGTTTTTTTTACATTTTACAGTTGAGGAAACTGAGGCAGACAATAGCTAAGTGATTTAAAGGTAGTAAGTTGTCTGAGGCCAAATTTGAATTCACATCTTCCTGATTCCTGGCCTGTCACTCTACTCAATGGATCACCAGCTGCTTGTATTATCTACTGGGGGGGGGGGTGTCAATCAGGGAAGGCTCCTTCCAGGTCTAGCAGACAAAACACTGGACCTAGAAAGATTTGAATTCTAATCCTACCTTGGATATTTATTCAACTTCTGTCAGTCTCAATGTTATCAACTGTAAAATTTAGATAAGAGCTCACAGACCTGGACTTGTGAGGTTCAGATAAAAAAAGAGTATTTTGTAAACCTTAAAGCACTTTTTGTAATTTACTATTACCATTATTAAGTGTTCTACAAAGATGCGGCATTTCAGATCAGTTTCAAAGGATAGATGGGAACTGAACAAGCTGGAGGGAAGGGAAGAAACAAGGGAATTCTATGTAAAGGTAGCAGTGCGGGGGAAAGTATAGGGCTGGGAAAGTCAGACATATGTAAAAATAAGTTTTGCTAGGATATACAGTATGAGGAGGGGCATTGTGTAAGACATTATAGCCTTGAATGCCAGCCCAAGCACTGAGCAGAAGATCTCCAGCCTGGCAGAACTGGGGAGGAGTGAGGGTCAAGGGACATATGCAACAGATTTTATGAGGCTGTATTCTTCTTCAAGTGCATTAAAACACAGTAAGATAAATAAAACCAAAGCAAACAAAAAGTTTTGCAGAGCCAACAGAGACTACGGAGGTCTATACGGGCTTTTCAATATAGGTACGTAAGGGCTTTCCCCCTTTGGTATCACTGGAAGTCAGCTAGGGCAAGGTATGTGCCTACTGAGCACCTGGTACATTCTGGGGTGTCTGGAGGTCAGCTCCATCTTTTCCACACCTGTGAGCTTTATAGGTCTCACCTTGGGCCCCCTCTCCCTTATCACTGCTATTTCTTTTGAGCCTCACCCATACGTGAAAACTATGTGAAACCAGAAGTCTGTGGAGTGCTAATCATTTGTTTAAAAAAATTGAATTAAATTTTAAATAGGATCTACACAAATCTGTTCTATACCTGGACCCTTGTGATCAAGTGAGATAATATTTATAAAGCATTCAGCACAGTAGGCATAGTAGGCTCTTTGTAAATGCTTATTCCCTTTCCTTCCCCCTTGTGTCCTAAATTGTCCTCCCATCTTTTTCACATCAAGTTCTTCTTTTTCTGTTCTCTTCTAATCACTCAGTAAGCCCATGGTCCCAGGGTTAAAGAGAGCAGTAAGGAGACTTTTAAAATGTTGTTTTTACAGGCACAAGAGAAGGCAAATTGGGGGTATACTTTGTACTGCTTTTTTCTTCTAGTGCTTGGAGTTTTGGTTTTTGCAGTCACCTGGTGCAGTCCGTAGGTTGTAGCCTTTTTTATAGACATTAACTGGTACAAACTTTTGGGCCACAGCGAGAATTCAACGAAGACATCAACTTCTCTCAAAGCCTAGAAGCTGTCTGGGTTTTAAATGTCTTAAATCCCCTACTAGAATGTAAACTTTAAAAAGTCAGGCACTTCAGATATCATTCTTTATTGCCCCCTTAACAATGTGTACTAGGCACTAAGTATTTGTTGACTAAGTATAAAATTACCTTAACAGACATTGCTCAAAAAAATAATTTGAAGCTATTAGCAACCATGTGAAAAAAATGTTCTGAATCATAAATAATCAAAGAAATATAAATCAAAACAACTTGGAGGTTATACCTCACATCCTATAAAACTGGCAAAGATAAGGCATAGTCATCATTAAAGGGGTTGTGGCAAAAGAGGTATGTTAGTACACCGTTTACGGAGCCAAGAAATAGTACAACCATTTTGAAAAGCTAATTGGAATTATGCAAATAAGGTGACTAAAAACCTTGACCCAGAGATTCCTCTATTAGCCTTATATGCCAAGAAAGCCATTGGTAAGAAGAAAGTCCTCATATACATCAAAATATTTATACCAGTACTTTTTTGTGAGGATAAAGAATTGGCAACAAACTCAACGCTTATGAGTTGGGAAATAACTAAACAAACTGTGGTACATGATTTTAATGGAACGCTAACTATGCTGGAAGAAATGATGAATGATGAATGGAGAGCATGTGGGTTGTGGCTTGCCTATACCTATAATATTGTAATAGCTGATACTTATATACTGCTTCAAGTTTTGTAATTTGATTTGCATGCATTTTGTTAGTTGACACTATCTACCCACACCAGCCTTGTCTGGTAGAGAGGGCAACTTTTTTACAGTTGAGCATATTGAGTCTCTGAGAGGCGCTGTAACCTCACCAAGGCCACCCAACTAGCAATAAGACTCGGGCTCCAACCGAGGACCCGAGAATTCCAATCATCCAAGCATCTGGTGCTTGTTTCTCTATACAATGCTGCCCCCTATTTTGATGGGGAAGAAGCTGTACTACCTTTTTAAATCCCCTCAAAAGCAACCAAATGGGACACAAAGCATAGTCAAATGCACATACACATGAGCTTAAGGCTACTTAAATCAAATTTGAATTCCTCTAAGTCACTTGTTTTTATAAAATTATAAGAATAATATCTTATGAGTATAATAAAGGGCTTTACAACCAGGATCTCAGTTATCAACTCAGTGAGTTGATCCTCAGACATCAGCCCTATAGTTAGGTCATACAAGTATTGAGGAGACAGCGCTATAGAGGCCTGGTTCTGAGGTCTGATACTATCTCTGTGTCACAATGGGGCTAAACTAACGGGACAAGGATGTCCATAAAGTACAATGGAATGAGTGAAACTTATTGCTTGTGTCATCCTGGGCAAATCACTTAACCTCCCTCCCTCTCAGTTTCCTTGCCTGGAAAATGAATGGGCTGAACTAGCTGGCCTCTAGGTTCCCTCTCAGCATCACATCTATGATTCTATCATTAGCCTTATTTTAGAGATGTAGAAATGAAAGCTCATAAGGTGCAACATCACACGGCCAGTAATGACAGAAATGGAACCCGAATGTCCCACATTTTGACTCTGACATTTTCACTATGTGGCTCTTTTTTATTAGAGACAATACATTTTTCTCTAGAAATAGTGACATTAAAAGTCTAAGCCTGCTCAAATTATCTGGGTAACTCTAATTAGCTATGACAGAACGAATGTGAAAATTATTTGGTGGATAATGGTCTTTAAGATGGGTAAGAGCATACTGGCGCGCTCTCTCTATAACTACAGTTAACTGATTTTGGGATTCTTTCATAAAGATGCCCAGAAACTGGCAAGTGAATAGGAGAACAGTTGAATTTCCTCAATTGTTTCTTCAAAGGATCCTATCCAGTAGCACTATAACTTGGAGTTTAATGATGTGCAGATTTCTAGTAGCATTAATAAAAATGAAATCCTTAATTTTTCCATTGGTCATGTCCTCTCAAACTATAAACTTCATTGTGACCACAAATGTACTCAGATAGACAAAGTGGAACCCTGGTCAGTTCATGGAGAGGAATGCACAAGAGGGTCCCTGTTTACCACTATGCTGCTTTTTATCCTGTCTCTTTTCCTAAGGGCACTTAACTATCACATAATACCTCAACCTGCCAGTTTCACACAAAACCAGAAATCATGCCTCTGGGGCAACATAAGTCAGAATCAACTTGGTCTTTCAAGTCCAAAAATTAGATACTTATCAACAATTACAACAAGCCATGACAACTCAGTGCTTTCTAATACTGAGAAAATCCATCTTAGCCTGATAGGCTGAATGAACAGTGGTAGTAAAGACCTAGTTTTCATAACATTTCTGAAGCTGCTCAGATCCCAGCACTCCGTTTTATTTTTCTAAAGCATAACAAAATTGTTACAATTGAAGTTAACTGGCTTTTTTTTTAAGCTACTAAAGATCACATGTTTAAAATTAGTTGTAGGCTACCTGATTAGCAAGCTCTTTTGTACATAAAAGTCTCTTTTGTTTAGGTGGGTGGGGGAATCAACAAACCATAGACATCTCAGAATGACAATGTCATTGTTAAGCTAAAGGATGCTGGGATTCTTTCTACACACTTTCCCTGACTTCTCCACACAATAAAATGCAAGGGTCAGTGGTACTGAGACAAGCAAAGGCCAGTTCCACCCTTTTGCACCTATAAAAGCAAGTGACCCAACCTATTATCCCTAAGTCTTAGGACTTTTTTGTTCTCAATATCCAGATGCAGCAACTTTTTTTTTTTAAAGAAATGACTGAGGACACCTCCTTCACAGTTTCTTTTTCTGGGGCATTTTCACTTCATAAAAGCTGCAGTCAATGTGTTTTGTGTGTGGTGAGGAGGGACTGACACATTCAGTGGTGGTCTCAGCCACTGCCTACATTGGTGGCTCAAGTAGTCTCAGGATTAGGGCTTTGTGTGGGATGAAAGGAGATGAAAAGTCAGTTATTTAAGCTCAGTCAAGCCATTGATTTTTTGTTGTTGTTGAGGGGTCTGGGGCAGGAAAGTTTTGCAATTCAGTTTTCCATAATAAGGCTGCCCTTCTCTGAGGACAGCTGCAGGAGGGTTCACAAGTCCAGAGCATTCCCCAAGAATAAGACAAATCTTAATATTCCTAAATGCAACATATGTACCATGCCTTCATTTTTATTTATCTTCTTTATTGGAAGGAAGATTCATCTGTCTTTCTATAAAATTAAAAGAAATCTCTCTCTCCCTCTTCTCCCCCCTTTCTCTTCCTCCCTCTTCTCTCTCTCTCTCTGTCTCTCTCTCTCTCTCTCACTCTCTCCACTACGTTGGTGCTTGTGAGCAAAAGGCTTCAGATGCCAGATGCATTAAACTAATGTATCTCATGAATCTAACAGTCTAATCTAACATAAAAGCAGGGCTAACACAGGGTAAAGGCCAAGAAAGAGAAATAAATGCTAGAAATAATTAGATATTATGATTCTAGATGCGGAAGAGTCTTATAGAATGACTAGGGATAACACATTTGTTGTCTAGGGGATACTAAACTAATGCAATTATTATTAGAGACCTGATCATTTCCATTGGTAATGCCTTCAGTGACAAATAATTTTGTTATGGTAGTCTATCTGCTGTTTAATAATTGCCTTGATTTTTAAAAACCACTACATACTTTTGTTTATTATGGATAACACAGTGCCATTTGGAACCATGTGAAGAGAAGCATGCCAAACACTTAAACTATTAAAATACAAACTGCAAAGTATCCTAGAGAACCAAAAATGCATTTTAAGCCTGGATCAGTTTTTCTGCTGTGTTCTTAAGTCCAGATGCACTAAAGTTTTTCACTAAAACTTGGCCAAGTATGTAGATGATAGGAATAGTTCTAAAAGTCAATTCTTAAACTGAGATGAATCCAAAACCATGGGATATTTTCTTGATATGAAAAAAAATACCAACTAAAATCCTATCTTCTACAGAAAGCCTTTCCTCTTTTGATGCTTTTTTCATCTCAATTTCTTTCTCAATTATTTTCAGTTTTTCTTGTATATAACTTGTATATATTTTATCACTTCTTATCTCTCCCATTAGATTGTGAGCTCCGTGAGGGCAGAGATTGTCTTTTGCCTGGTTTTGTGTCCCCAGTGCTTAGCACAATGCCTGGCACATAGTAGGTATTTAATAAATGTTTATTGATTGACAGTCTTCAATCTAATTAGTATATCCATTTAGCAGATATTACTTACATGGTAATAAATAATTGTGAGCTTGTAGTATTTATGCAAAATGATGCACAAATTCACTGATCAATTTTGCAACAAACTTATACTGGAATCTTCCTACATGCAAGCAATAATACCAATATACTCAAGCAATAATACCAATATACTGACAGACAGAGTCCTGTTCTGGTAAAGTAATTGGCAAGGAAATTAAAGCCTCAATCAAGAACACCAAGCCATCCTTTCCAAAGCTGGTATGGGGTGAAGTTACATATACAACCCACAAGCAATAAAAGTGACGATGCTAGCGTTCGGAATTCTCTGACAATTAAGAGAAGAAAACCATGACAAATGGCTGCCACACCTGGCCTCTTGAGTGGGTTCACTAACAATATTTCGAAACAAAATGAAAACCAAACGGCCGAATATGCTGGCTGCCAATGACCACTTATATGATCATGGGCCACTTAATCTGAGATTTCTCTGTAAAACAGGCGGAGGTTGGATTAGATAACCATTCAGATCCCTTCCAGTTCTATATATGATTCTATGTGTTTCTCCCCTTCTCTTTCCAAGTTAAACATCTTTAGTTCCTTCAGATGATCCTCACATGGCACCCAAGGCCATTCACCACCTTGCCTCTCCTCTAGAAACACTCTACCTTCACAATTTCCTTCCTAAAACATGCTGCCTGAAACTGAACACAAAACTCTTAATATGGTCTGACAGGGGCAAGGAGGACCCTGAGCAGGACATGTGCTGAAGAGGGATGGAAATGAAATGAAACCTAAGCAGCTGAATTGAAAAGGATAGCCCCAAGCAAAGAGAGAAAAGGGAAGTCCTCCCCACCCAAAGCCAGACAAGGGATACCTATATAGTGAAAAAAAAAGGTAATATGATCCAGTACAAATATTAGAAATTTTACATTGACACCTTCAAAAGAATTTATAGGGTAGTCTACAAATTTATTCCAAAGATTCATTGATGATAATATTTTGGAAGCTTTTTTTTTATAATTACCATCAGAGATACCATAATATTCTTTGAAATACTCTTTTTGATGGGAAATCTCCCTTCTAGGTATGTTACTCAAGTAAATGAGTAAAATTGTTTCAAGGTCTCAAAAGAAGTATCATGAGTCACCATTGGTTAATATTTTCCTCGAAAATTGTTTACCAGGTTTTTTAAAAAAAGGATAAAAATGAATAAAGTTTTCTGGTTTTTCCCATCACTATAAAAACACGGTACAATCTTCACAGAAATATTCCTTGTAGTCTTCTATTGAAACTTTCCTTCAGGATACGTCTTTACCTAATTTTAATTCTTCACTTATCCTTATAGGGAATCGAATATTGGAATAAACCAAATCTCTGACCTCTTCACCCTTTTAATACATCATGCACATGACTAGATCATTCTGTACACTTTTGAATAAACATTTTATGACAAATTAAAACTCTTGCTCTTTAAAGTATTAATACCCATTTGCTCTTTAAAAATCTCACTAATTTCATAAGAAATTTTACATTAATTCTTTTCCTCCACTTAATGGTCACTCATTTTATGAGGTGACACAGACATTTTAAAAAATTTATTTGGTATTTTATTTTTCCCCAGTTACATGTAAAAACAATTCTTAACATTCATTTTTAAAACATTGAGTCCTAAATTCTCACCTTTCCTTCCTCCTCTTCCCCCCTCCTTGAGAAGGCAAGGAATTCCACATAGGTTATACATGTGTAGTCATGTCAAACATTTCCATATTAATCATGTTATGAAAAAAAACACAGACCAAAAAAAAACCCTGAAGAAAAATAAAGAAAGTTTAAAAATATGCTTCAATCTGTATTTAGATAGCATTAGTTCTTTCTCTGGGAATAGAATTTTTCATCATAAGTCTTTCAGAGTTGTCTTAGAGCACTGTATTGTGGAGGATAGTTAAGTCATTCACAGTTGATCATTTTATAATATAGCTGTTATTTTATACATTTCACTTTGCATCAGCTCATATAAGTCTTTCCAGGTTTTTTCTGAGAGCATCTTGCTCATTATTTCTTATAGCACAATAGTATTCCATAATAATCATGTACCACAATTTGTTCAGTCATTCCCCAATTAATGGGCATCCCCTCAATTTCCAATTATTTGCCATGAGATAAGATCTGCTATAAATATTTTTGTACATATAGGTCCTTTTCCTTTTTGTTTTTTATCTCTTTTGGGATCCAGACCTAGTAGTGGTACTACTAGGTCAAAGGGTTTTACATGGTTTTATAGCCCTTTAGGCATAGTTTCAAATTGTTCTACAGAATGGCTGAAGCAGTTCACAACTCCACCAATAGTGCACTAATGTCTCATATTTCCCACATCCCCTCCAACATTGGTCATTTTTCTTTTCTGTCCTATTAGCCTATCTAACAGGTGTGAAGTAGTACCTCAGAATTGTTTTAATCTGCATTTCTCCAATCAAAAGTAAGTTAGATCATTTTTTTATATGGCTATAGCTTTGATTGCTTCATCTGGAAACTGTTCATATGTTTTGATAATTTATCAATTGGGTAATGGCTCTTATTTTATAAATTTGACTCAGTTCTCTATATGTTTGAGAAATAAGGCCTTTATCAAAATTTTTTTCCCAGTTGTTATTGCTAACTGTATTTTCCTCCATCCTATCCCCACACTGTTTATTCTATTTACTCTCTTTTTACTCTGTCCCTCCCCAAAAGTGTTTTGCTTCTGACTACCTCACTCCCCCAATGTGCCTTCCCTACTATCACCTCCCACCCCACCTTATCCCTTTCCCCTCCTACTTTCCTGTAAGATAGATTTCTATACCCAATGGAGTGTGTATGTTATTCCCTCTTTGAGCCAATTCTGATGAGAGTAAGGCTCACTCACTCCCCCTCACTTCTCCCCCTCCTCCCCACCACTGTAAAAGCTTTTTCTTGCCCCTTTATATGAGATAATTTACCCCACTCTACTTCTCCCTTTCCCTTTGTCCCAGTACATTCCTCTCTCACCCCTTAATTTTGTTATTTTAGATATCATCCCTTCATATTCAACTCATACCTCTGTCTATATATCCTCATTCTAGCTGCCCTAATAACGAGAAAGTTCTTATGAGCTAACAGGTATCGTCTTCCCATGTAGGAATGTAAACAATTTAACCTTATTAAGTCCCTTATGATTTCCCTTTCCTGTTTACTTTTTTTATGCTTCGAGTCTTGTATTTGAAAGTCAAATTTTCTATTCACCTCTGGTCTTTTTATCAAAAATGCTTGAAAGTCCTCTATTTCATTGACTATCCATTTTTTCCCTTGAAGGACTATACTTAGTGTTACTGGGTAGGTGATTCTTTTAATTCTACTTCCTTTGACCTCTGGAATATCATATTCTAAGCCCTCTGATACTTTTGTGTAGAAATTGTGATATCTTGTATTATCCTGACTATGACTCTATGATAATTGAATTGTCCCTTTCTGGCTACTTGTAATATTTTTTGCTTGACCTGGGAACTCTGGAATTTGGCTATAATATTCCTGGCAGTTTTCATTTTGGGATCTCCTTCAAGAGGTGATCAGTAGATTCTTTCAAGTTCTATTTTACCCTCTGGTTCTAGAATATCAGGGTAATTTTCCTTGATAATTTCTTGAAAGATGATGTCTAAGCCCTTTTTTTGATCATGGCTTTCAGACAATACAATAATTTTTAAATTATCTCTCCTGGATCTATTTTCCAGATCAGCTGTTTTTCCAATGAGTTTTTCACACTGTCTTCTATTTTTTCATTCTTTTGATTTTGTTTTAGTATTTCTTGATTTCTTGTAAAGTCATTAGCTTCCATTTGTTCAATTCTAATTTTTAAAGAATTATTTTCTTCAGTGAGCATTTGTACCTACTTATCAAATTTGGCCAATTCTACTTTTTAAGGAATTTTTTTCCTCAGAATTTTTGTGTCTCTTTTTCCATTTGGGCAATTTGCTTTTTAATGCATTCTTCTCTTCATTGTTTTTTGTACCTCTTTTACCATTTGGCCTAGTCTGTTTTTTAAGGTGTTATTTTGTTCAATATTTTTTGTCTATCCTTTACCAACCTGTTGACTTGTTTTTCATGATTTTCTTGCATCACTCTCACTTCTCTTCCCAGTTTTTCCTTTACCTCTCTTACTTGATTTTCAAAATCTTTTTTGAGCTCTTCATGGACCTTATAAGACCAATTCATCTTTTTCTTGGAGGCTTTGGATGTAGGAGCTTTGACATTGTTTTCTTCTAAGTGTGTGTTTTGATCTTCCTTGTCACCACAGTAACTTTCTATGGTCAGATATTTTTCTGTTGTTTGCTCATTTTCCCGGCATATTACTTGCCTTTTAACTCTTTGTTAAAGTAGGGTTCTGTTTCAATGGTTGAGGGTGCACTCTCCTAAGCTTCAGGGGTTTTGTGCAGCTGTTTTCAGATACTTCCAGGGACCTATAAGTTTTTAGTTCTTCCAAGGTGGTATGATCTAAGGAGAAGTGTGTTTACTAGTCTCCTAGCCTGTACTCTGATATGTGAGCTACAAGCACTCTTTCCTGCCATGGAACTGAGACAAAGGTCCCCGCTCCACTGCAGCTCTGGTGGGTTAGTGCTCCTCCTCACCCTGGGACTGCCACCCAGGACTATGACCCAAATCCAAGAACGAGCAAAGCAATAAAGTCCTCCCTCAGTGCTAGCAAAGAGACCCCCATAGTCTCCTTCTCACCCCCTTACTGTCTGTGAGCTGAGAGCTCCAGAAGCAACTACTGATGATTCAGTGGCTCCCAAGGCCTGCTCCTGGTTTGTTGGGGCTGGGTCTGTGCTGGCATGGCTTGTGTTCCACTCTCACCCAGGTGTGGCAGACCTTTTCCGTTGACCTTCTATGTTCTCTTTGGTTGTAAAATTACTCCACCCTATCCTTTTGTGGGTTTTGCTGCCCCAGGAATTGTTTTATGGCATTATTCAAAGGTGCTGGGGACAACTCAGGCAAGTTGCTTTCTTTTCTCCACCATCTTAGCTCTGCCCCAAAACAGACATTTTTATTCAACAAACCTGCTAGTCCAAGTCTGTCAACTCAACATTAGAACCGCTCAACCAGGCTGATTACTATGATTCAACTAGATCAGAGGTGTCAAACTTGTGGCCCCTGCAAAAATCCTTACATTACAACCAGATTAAAATGTAATTGGGAAATGTTTAACAAAATAAATAAAAATGCAAAGTTTGATGTCACTGTTGTTCAGTTGCGTCCAACTCTTCACGACCCCATTTCAGGTTTTCTTGGCAAAAATACTGGAGTGTTTTGCCATTTCCTTCTCCAGCTCATTTTGTAGATGAGGAAACTGAGGCAAACAGTGTAAAGTGACTTGGCCAGGGTCACACAGCTAGTAAGTGTCTGAGGCCAGATTTGAACTTAGGAAGATGAGTCTTCCTGACTCCAGGCCTGGCACAATATCCACTGTACAACCTAACTATCCTTCAGATAAATAAAGTTAATTTGTGATTTTTAAAGTCAATATGCAGCCAGAGGGGTCCATTTCCTTTTGAGTTCTATATCACTGAACTCTATATGACTTCTGAGGTCCTTTCTAACACTAAAGCTAAGAGTCAATATTATTTACTTCTAAAAATAATATAAGAAAATGAATCTTATAAGTTCGTAGACATAGATCATACATCAAGGATTACTGATTTCAGCTTAATAGGAATTTCTTCCACCTACGCTGATAGCAACTATTTATACATTAGTAGGGAGAACGGAGAAAATAAAATTGATTCTATCCTGTAACTGTTTTCATTTTGCATCACCACCAACATTTTGTATAACTATCTTAATATATAATAATAAATCACTTATTGTCTATGAGTTAATTTTAGAAATTCAGTTTTCTTGCTAATAACTCTTCTGTTCTTGTGGCAAGGCAATCTGCTATTGAAGGATGCAGGTGGATGTCAGGGAGTCTGGTATGTTATCTCTGCAACACTGACTGTCCTTCAGGAAAGTCTGGTCTGTTATTGCTGTGATGCTAACTAGCCATGCAGGTGGGCACCACCAATGAGCTTTCCATTGCAGCAAGATGGAAGGAGGGGTTGTGCTAGTCCTGCATTCCAAATTTCCAGTTGATCTTATTGTCCCCCACATCTCTAAGGCTTCTGACTGTGTAACTAATCATACTGTTTTTCCCATCTATGCTAGTCCCATTCTAGTTTTTGGATATTCTTCTGTCTGTCAAAATGATCTGTCTGCCCTCCTTTGGGGTCTTTTGGCTAGCTGAGGAGCTAAAGACCCCTCTTCTGGTAACTTCTAGCCTTATCAAGGCGAGGAGGCAGCTAGGTGGTTCAGTGGATAGAGTACTGGGCCTGGTGTCAGGAAGATGTGAGTTCAAATCCAGCCTCAGATACTACCTGGCTTGATGAATGACCCTGGACAAGTCACTTAACCTCTGTTTGCCTGATCCCCTGGAGGAGGAAATAGCAAAACACTCCAGTATCTTTGCCAAGAAAACCCCATTTGGGGTCCAAAAGAGTCAGACACAACTGAACAACTGAAGAACAACAAGCCTTACCTTGAGCTTGCCTGGAACTTTGCCCTTCCATTTACCTTAATTTCTTTTTTTTTGTTTATTTTATTTTATTTTTTCGGAGGAGGGAAGGCAGGGCAATTGGGGTTAAGTGACTTGCCCAAGGTCATGCAGCTAGAATCAAGTGTCTGGGGCCACATTTGAACTCAGGTCCTCCTGACTTGGGGGCTGGTGCTCTACTCACTGCACCATCCGGCTGCCCCAGTTTACCTTAGTTTCAATATACAACAGTAGATAAGCCTTAGAGAACCGTCTAAGTCTGAGGTGAACTGCCCTACAGTTATTTAGCTAGTCATGTTAGAAGTGAGTCCTTCCTTACTTCAATTCAGCATTCTCTACTTGTAACTTAAATAAGATTTCATTTTGCAATCAAAATACTCTATTGCCTCTACAGATGTTTTCTCAGTTCTCTAAAAAGGATTTAATATGTCTGTTTCTAAAATACATCACATGTTTTACATTTTAGGAAAATCCAAGTGATGTAGAAGAAAAGAGTGATTTTTTTTATAGTGCTAAATTAAAAGTAACTACTTTGGAAGAGATTTGCTTAACTCACTGACTAGACGATTATGTGCTAAATCAGAGTGTACACGTTCATTTCAAGCTGCCACTAATTGTCATTCATAGTCAAATTTGGCCAGCTTAGAAAGTGGTTGAGAAATGTAAAATGTAATTTTAGGGACCAAAGCATTGGGAATTGCTGGTATTTTTTTATGTATGACTATGGCAACTTGTTAAAAAAAACCTCAATCTTTAAAAAAAACATTTAAGTCATATTATAAAATAATTAAATTGTTTAATAAACCTTTGTTCAAAGAAAGGAGTGTGAAGGAGTTCTGGTTTTAGTTTCACTAGAAATCTGGCTTCAAATTCTACCTCTGATAATTACGTGACAGTGGGCAAGAAAATAATTTTTTATCTCTGGGAACCTGCGTTTCTTTGCAAAATGGGATAAAACCAGGAAAATATGATATGATATGATACGATATGATATGATATGATATAATGAAAGTAACTCTCTTTGTAAAATAAAGAGGAAAAGCCTAGAAAAAATGTGGTTATAAAAACTTGGGGCATTTGTCACTTAAAGGTAATTTTTATAAAATTTAGGGGAAATTTCAATTATTGTACATAGAAATGAGAGTCTGGCCCTGTGATTTCATTAGTATAAAGAATTCTTAAAGTCAGAACCACTTCCATAACTCCCAGTCTTAGAGAACTATGTGGAACACTGAGAGGTTAATGACGTGCCCGGGGTCATAAGGCTATTCTGCTTCAGACACGAGATGAACTCAAGTCTTCCTAGATTCAAGGCCAGTCCTCTATCCACTATGCCAGAGTGACTCTATGGATTGTATGGTGTTGTACCTCTCTATCTTCTAAGAATTTTCTTGGCATGAAATCTATAAAGAATGCATGGAGTATTAGCAGATGTATTTCATAAAATTCTAATGTAAAGTTGAGTGCCCCCCAATTTTAAACACAAACTCAAGAAATTTGTTGTTTATTCCATAATTTACACATAGTGTATAGTTGGGGGTGGGTGGAGTTTGGGCAGGGGGGGGAGGAAGGGAGAGGTGAAGCGGATGACTTTGTGTAGCTCTGCCTCCCTTATATCCAAATTTTTTATAGTAGAGTACAAACTACACTATGCTCCCTCTAAGTATTATTTTACAAAACTATAAAATCAATAGCTCAAAAATATACACACAGAAATCTTCAAGGTCTATTCTGCCACAGATTTTATAATTCTGTGACATTTACTTAGATACGGTTTCCTTCGGTATCTAGGTCTACTGAGATTTGTGCTAAAGAAAAACAAACCAACTGTGCAAGGGAGTGATTTGTACAGCCTGATGCATTAGGAATATCACTTAGCTGGCTCTGTGGAAAATAGATTAGAGTGGGCAGAGACTAGAGGCAGGGAGACCAATTAGGAGGCTATTGCAATAGTCCACAATAAAGTTAATGAGTTTGTGAATGAAGGCAACAGCCATTTGAATGGAAAGAAAGGGTCAGATGTGAGGAATCTTGTCAAAGCAGAATAAATCAACCAGATTCAGTAATTGATCAGATACAAGGGATTGAGCAAAAAAGGTTGCAAATCTGTGTTGTTGCAAGCATGATGATGTCATCAACACAAATAGCCTTGGACATCATGCATCTCTTAATGAAGCTCGAAAATACCTTTGCTTTTGGTTTCCACATAAGACTGATGCCTCACCTTATGCTTCCAATCTCAAAAAAACCACCAGTGGAGTGAAAAAATACCCTAAATCTGCTCACTACTACCCAAATTGGTTAATTCTTCAGATTATGAGATTTGAGGGAAAGTTACATGCTCAAAATTCACATGTCAAAACAAATCTATATTTATTAAAATGATGCTTTATTTTTAGTGAGAGAATATGCCTATAATGCCCCAGATTTAAAGGGTATCACTGTTAATTTGCCTAGGAAGCAAAATCTGATTACTTTATAATCATGTATCTTGATGTGTCCCTTATTGATTCTGCTCAGAATTAAAATCTTTAGTTCAGGGAACAAAATGTATTTTGGCATTGAAATAGGTAGACACATTCACACTTAACAAAAGAACAAAAGTTCCAGCTGATATATGTGGTTCATATGTAGGTTAATCTATACTCCACAATGCTTAAGGGAGAAAAAAAGTAAGAGATTAAAAAAAAAGAAATGACAATGAGATACATTTTGGGGTACTGGGGAAAGAAAGATAGCACTAACCTCTTTGAATTTCAAAATGTTAAATAAATTCTGTGATAATTTATGTAACAAAAAAGAGGAACAGGCTTAAAAAGTCAAAATGCCTAACCCATAAATATACATTCTCTACAGCATACTGGAATAATGGTAATTAATAATAATATAATGCTTATTATGTGCCAGACACTATACTAAGAGCTTTACAACTATTCTTTCATCAGATCCATTCCCTTTTTGAATACTTCCAGGGACAAGACAATATTCCACAAGGTAGCCCATGTCAATAATAAGCAACTCAAATTGCTACATACGGAAGAACTTCCTGACGATTTTCTTCCTAACAATATTGAGTGAAAACCTGTCTTCTAATCACTGGTTCAAGCTCTACTCTCTAGGTTTACAAAGAATAAATCAAATTTCTCGTCCTAACGACAGTCCTTCACAAAGTTATTATCTCCACTAACTCTTCCAGTTAAACCAAACCTCTTTTGGTACGGTTTCAAGTCTTGCCACCATCCTGGTCACTTTCTTCTGGATATACTCAAGAATGGCCTTCCTAAAAAGGCTCCTCCCAAATCTGGACACGATGGATTCAGTTTAGACATATGGGACAGAAATTCAGGGGGAGAGCTCTGGGGCAAAGTTAGGCGTGGCAATTTGCATAGCGATAATAATTGAAGCCAGGGAGTAGTTGACATACATCACGAAAGGAGGATGTATATAGAGAGAAGAGGACCTAGAGGAAAATTCCTAATTAAGGGGCAGAAAGATGATCAACAGTCAAGCTGGGAGAAGAATCAGTGGAAGTTCAATATCACACAGTTCCAAGGGGTAGAGAAGGTATCCGACACTGTGAGTGTTCCTAGTGTCAGATGCTCCAGTGAAGATGAGAATTTATATGTATGTATGTATATATATGCATACACATATATGTATATATATGCATATGTGTGGGTATACATATATATATATAAAAAATTTTCCCCTCGATTATATCCTAAAATAATTTTTAACATTTGTTTTTTTCAAGTTTTGAGTTCCAAATTCTATCCTTCCCTCCCCCTGAGACAGTAAGCAATCAGATGTCAATTACACATGTGCAATCATGTAAAACATTTCCATATTAGTCATTTTGTACAAGAAGACGAATAAGATGTTTTTTAAGAGGCCATGGAATCTGGCATCTAGATCATTAGTGGCCTTGAACAAATAAGTTACTAAGAGGGAATGAAGAAATCTGAAGACAGATGCCACGTTACCAGTAGTTCAAGAGTGAGAGCGTTAAGTGGGGCAGTAAAAATGCGGTAGAGTGGATAGAGAATGGGCAGAAATGAGTCCAAGTCCAGTCTGATACACACTGGCCATGAGACCCCAGGTCAGTCAATTAATCTGTGTCTCACTGATTTGTAAAATGAGTATGATATATGAGAAGAGATAATAGATGGAGTAAGAAGACAGAGGAAATAAATGGTAGGGGATCAGAATGAGGAACCACGTGGAGGAGTTGACTTTACCAAGGGAAAAAGACGAAGCATCCCTCCAGTACTCAAGGATTGGAAGAGTACCAGAATGAGGTTTGATGCTCTAAATAGTCTCAATAAAATAGGAGGCAAAGTCATGGGCAGAAAATGAGGGGGGAACAGGGTAGAGTTGGAGATCTGAGTGGAAAGAGTGTTAATTTGGAACAACTGCTTCAGGAGCTGTGAAAAAGTCAGTCAGAGGTGAGTAGAGATTAACTGTGCAGCAATCACGGTACTGTTGTGGTTAGATAATAGATATTATTAGAGTTCTGATCAGTTTTTAGAGTGAAGTGTGAGGTAGTATGAGCCTTCCTGGATTCAGAGAGATGTGTGTTCAATTCTTGCCTCTAACCCAGGGTCAGGTACTTAACCTCATGGCACTCCAAGCAATTCTCGAAGACTGCATACAAATCACCAATGAGTTGCTAATTTTCATAGCTGGAAACAGTTTCCATGGGGCTGCTTCCTTACCACAGACGAAATCACAGGCCTAAACCGATACAACCTTCTAAAACAAACCACAAAAAATGGTTTTGTCTCTCTCCTTCAGTCAATAACATCTACTGAACATGAAGTGGGACAGACGTAGGTATCATCACATCTATCAAAGGGGATAAGGCTTGTGCTCCAAGTGTCAGTTGGAAAAACACATATATACACATACATCATTTTACTGGTACCTGGTTGGAAAGAAATAAAGATGAAATGGTTCTTATGAAGATTTATACTACTCTAAGCTCCTTGAGGGCAGCGACTATCTTTTGCCTCTTTTTGTATCCTATCTGGCAAATAGTAAATAGCGAGTACTTAAGAAATTTATTGATTGGGGCAGTGGGGTGGCACACTAAGTAGAGTACCAGCCCTGGAGTCAGGAGGACCTGAGTTTAAATCCGGCCTCAGACACTTGACACATGTACTAGCTGTGTGACCTTGGGCAAGTCACTTAACTCCAATTGCCCTGCCTCCCCCCTGCAAAAAAATTGTTTAAAAAAAGAAATTTATTGATTTAATTATTGATTGTTAAGTATTTCAGATATTTGATATTAATGTGGATTTTATAAACTATGCAACCTCTTTCTGCTTTTCCTATACTTAAAGATGGCCTGTTCCTAGGACCAAATTCCTGTTTCAAGATTCAACTGGTTCCTATTTCGTTACCTCATTTTTTAGTTAATGTGAACAGTAGACCTATTATATCTAATTGCTTTATTAACTTTCCTATTATGGTAATAACTCTACTCACAAACATTTTTTTATCTATGAATAGCTATTTCCTAGACTGCTTGATCACCTGATTTACAAAAAATACTATTAATTTCCAAACTGTGTTAATTTAAGGAAAGAATAACAAAATGCATGTTTGAACAATAACACAAAATGTGGATGTGTACTGCCAGTCATTGGCTAACTTCTCTGGTAAGTGTAAAGCAAGCCTGAGGTGTTCACCAAAAGCCAAGAAACACATATCCTTCTGTGACTTTTTCTTTGGCCTGTAAATTACACTGTCAACTTTGTGATTATCTGTATACCAGATCTTAGTATCATAATATTTAGAGGCAGAATGGCCCTTAGAAATAGGCTAATGCAACCTTCTCATTTTTTTTTAATTAGAAAACTGAGGTCTGCCCAGGATTTTATGGGTAGTAGGATTTAGATTCAGGTCATCTGGAATCAAATCTAGTACTTTTTATACTCTGTGTGTGTGTGTGTGTGTGTGTGTGTGTGTACACATCCTCTTTGGGCACAGACCCACTTAGTATTTCAAAGACATAATAGAACAGCTCATCTTCCCTTTCTCTCTTTAGTGGAAGAGAGCAGTAAGCTTTCTAGTTTTTAAAAACTATAAATTCCAGCTTAGCATTGATAATCAATCTTAACTATGAAAAAGAGGGAAAAATCTTCATCTCTAGGCCAAATGTTAGATTTTAGATACACTGCACCTAGTCAGGAAATTTTGTATAAATTAATCTGTACTTTACCATTAGCAACAGATTCATTATCTCAGAGTCATTGAGCAGAGGAACAAGGAGACCTTTTTTTTTCTGATTTCTTACAGAAATACACCACACCCATTTGGTCTTGCTGTTTTAGCCACCCGTCTTCTATAACAGTGTTTCCCAAAATAATTTAGTCACATTTTGGGGGCTGAGGTATATCGACAGAGCCTATAGTCTGATAAGTAGTGACTGGAGATTTGAAGGATAAAGGAATACTAAAAGGTACAAAAAGGAAATTAAGCTGCTTCTCATCCTGAACATTTTTTGGCCACATTTTATGTATTATATATATGTACATACATATATAATTTTATATTTAACCTTT
Source organism: Trichosurus vulpecula (assembly GCF_011100635.1). Lineage (NCBI taxonomy): Eukaryota > Metazoa > Chordata > Mammalia > Diprotodontia > Phalangeridae > Trichosurus > Trichosurus vulpecula. The sequence continues at coordinate 366,295,669 of NC_050576.1, forward strand.
CGAAGGGGAAAATATAATTAGCATAGAAATTTTCTGATGCTCCAGCACTTAGCACAGTGGTGTTTAATAAATACGTGTTGTCTAACCACTTCGTAAAACAGAAAGAGGAAATTGTCTCTCTGACTTCCTTTGTTCAGCTCTGGGCATAGTCCCATGCTCAAGTGGGAGCAAAATAAACCCTTTTGGGTGATGATGATAATGATGGTGATGATGGGAATAGCTTAGAAACAAATATTCTTTGGAATCTGACCTGAGATCTAAGATCTTTTCATTCAAAATTTGTCAAGAATTTGTAAATACCAGACCAAACCAAAAAACACTCTGTCATCAACTCATTAGAATGAAGTAATCAAAATCTGTGCTGGGCTTAAAATTAATTTTTTTAAAAAAATTATTTTAGTTTTTAACGTTCACTTTTATAAGATTTTGAGTTCCAATTTTTTTTTCCTCCCTCCCTCACCCCTCCTCAAAACGTCAAGCAATCTGATATAGACTATACTTGTACAATTAGCATATTAAACATTTCCACATTAGTCATGTTGTGAAAGACGAATCAGAACAAAAGGGAAAAACCACAAGAAAAAAAAACCAACAAATAAAAAAAGTGAAAATAGTATGCTTTGATCTGCAATCAGACTCCACAGTTTTTTCTCTGGATATGGATAGCATTTTCCATCCTGAGTCTTTTGGAATTGTCTAAGATCATTGTACAAAATTGCATATTTGTAATAGTTTTATTTGCCATTTAGTTCAAGGTCAGCAATTCATGATAAAGGGAATTTTCAATTCCTATAAAACATGAATTCTCTTACAATCCTATTCTGGTGCCCTGGGTTCTCTGAGGCTCTGATGGAATGCAGGCATTGGCAGGTCTCATGGAACTAGCAAGCCTTTGAAGATGGGCCCTGTGACAACAAAGCCTGACATCCAAAGACCAGCCTACCTATGTTTAGAAAGGCTTGTTACCAAAAGGTTGTTCACCAGGTGATGAATTATCTCAGCCAAAACAACTCATGAAATCATCTACTAATATGCTCTTGGGGATCACAAGCCAAAAGATCTGTTAAATAAAAAAAAAGACATCAGCTGAAGGCTGAGTTCAAATCTGACCTCTGATACTTAGGAAGAATTCAACCTTGGTTAAGTCACAACTTCCTTGGCCTTAGTTTACATATCTATAAAATGGGACCTCACTTTATAGTCCCTTCTAGCTATAGATCTATGATCTTCAGATAAGGAACAATCTAGTCCAACCTCATTTTACAAACAGAGAAACTGAGGAACGGGAGGAGTAAATTGGTTTGCCAGAGCTTTGTACCGGTAAAGGCATTAAGCACACCAAGGAAGTAAGGAATCCTTGAGATACTGAGGCATATAAAAAACAGAATACTATCCATTATTTATAATCAGTAAAAAAAAATTATCATAGCATAGTTTTATTCTAAATTTTGTGCCAAATGGATAAACTTAATTCTTTTTGCAAGAGTAAATAATCCCAGTTTATAAAGTCAGTTTAGCATTAAGAGTGTCGTTTTCTATTTTGCCCTTGTGAACCCCCAGAAATTCCATACAAGGTAATAATGTGGCTTTAAAATAAATTAGTAACATTCAAATCCCCTAAAGGGCAACCACACGTACAGGGAAATTATCAAAGAAATTCATACCCCTACTTCTACCCCTCATTGTTTCATTCATCAGTTTGGAGGGCTCCACCTTTGGTGTACTTATCTGGACAAAAGCAGCTATAGATTCATACCTCCTTAAAGAATCTGATTAGAATAGAACAACAAAGGGCCTCCAGATTTAAATAGAAGGTGTTATTAAGAGCTAGCTATGAAAATCTCTACTTCCCACATCAGAATGGATATTATCATCCATTGAATGTCTGAAGGCATTCTAAGGGGATAGACAAGAGAAATGAAAAACATATCCATTTCCACTTCCCATGTGATTGTGAAAGTGTAATAAATAACAATAACTTGTTTATTTCTTTTAGTTATTGGATCATATCATAGATTTTGAGTAGGGAGGGACCTCAGAAGCTATATAGTCTAATACCTTATTATACAGATGAGGAATCTGAGAATCAGGGAAGGTAAGCGATTTGTTCACGGTCACAAAGGTATCACGGGCATGAGTTGAACCCAGTTACTCTTACTCCAGAGCCAGGTTCTTGCCACCATTCTTTACTCCTAGACACTATCATTTCATAACCCCCAGGATTAAGCTAACTCGAGCCCAACTTGCCTTTAACAAAACCAAAGGCTAAAAACAGGAGGTGCAACCCCACGTGGAGAAAGGTAGGATTGTCATATTGGCCTTGCCTTCCATGCTGATACGCAACTTAGTCAACGGCATCGAATAAGGCAGAACTCCCTGGATGTCAGTTAATGTAATTCTAATTCCAAGTACATTTTTTTTGGAGGGGGGAAGGCAGGGCAATTGGGGTTAAGTGACTTGCCCAAGGTCGCACAGCCAGTAACTGTGAGGCTGGATTTGAATTCTGGTCCTCTTGACTTCAGGGCAGGTTCTCTACTCACTGCCACCTAGCTTCCCCTTCAGGACATTTTTGACATGACTAATGGGTTTAAGATATTTTGCTGAACTGGGGAAAATGTGAATCAAATACAATATACCTGACTTTGAAAATCGTTTTTTTTTATTCTCAAACTGTGTATTGCAATCATGATTTCTGGAGGATTACTTGATTTGACTAAGGTCTGCAGAATGCCATTTGCTGCTTTGGGGCCTTTCTGACCATGTCAGATTTCTTCTTAGGTCAATTAACAATTTGAATCAAGTGGACTTTTATTTGCGAATAATTTTATGGCTACAAAATATTCACTTGCTAATATAGGAACAGAGCAGAACACTTCAAAATGATTGCTTCTAGAACCCAGGATAATGGTAAAAGGACCACTTATTGAATGCAAATCCTCTGAAGAAAAGCTTCTGCACACAGAGTAAGACGAACCAGTTGCTGCATTGTTTATTAAGTTTCACTTGATTCCTCCTGACAACCATTTAAACAATGAATGTTGGGAAATGTCCCTCAAAGAATCTACAACAATGGGAGGGATCAGAGCTTTTATATTTAGCTAATACTGTTTTAAAAAGGAGAAAATATTTCTTCCTGAAGGGATTATGAGAAGCCTTATTAAAGACACCTGCGAACAAAACAGGTGACAAAAGATCTTTATCATAACTGATAACTGAGTTATCCTTAGTACAAAACTACTTTCTCAAAGACAATGCCTGTGATAGGCCCTTGCTATTAAATAGGAGATCAAGAAATCGACATTGGTGATATTCGCCAATGAGAAGTTTAACCAAGATTAAGTTGACAGATGAGAGAAGAAGACCTGGTTCTTTGTAGTTCATTTAATAGCCCAAAGCAAAAATAGGTACATTATTTCCTCACCCTTTTTGGAATATTTTATGTGGGAGATTATGTGGGGGAGGCTTAATGTTTAAATATGGCAATTATGGCCCTATTTTAAACATCTGCCCCATTTTAGAGTTGCAAACACAGGGAATATCTCTCTAACCCTTTTGTTTTTATTCCAATGAATCAGGAATACAGACGAAAACTGTATTTTCACCTGTGTTATGTGGAAAAGTCCAGCTGCTTCCAAAGGTCGGATGTGAGGCAGAATTCTACTTCTAAGAAGTAAAATAAGTAGCCACATCCAATAAGAAACACTTGCAGAAGAAAGCAGTTAGAGGCTGGTGTTCTCCTAAAAGTCTGCAGAGTCAGGATTTGTTTAGTTTTGGTAAACAGATGAAAGGACTCCACTCGATAACTCTTTCAAGTCAGATATCTATCACTATGTTCTTACAGGACAAACAGGAATTCTAGGCCTATGGGTTTCAGGCAAACAATTTAGATTCAACTAATTTCCCCAAAAAGAAGCAGAGTGAATTAATGGATAAAGAGCTAGTTATGGTGTCAGAAGAACTGAGTCCATCATCAATCCCTTGGCACATGATAAATAGGAGACCGTGGACAAGACATCTGACCTCTGGGTACCCAAAGCAAAATTTTAAGATTATTATTTACAGTTGAGTTGCTAACCTAAATTGACTCAGGTTGTTTCCAGTCTGGGAATTCCCTACATCAATATAATCACAGACAGAACTTGTCTCCAAAAAATTCAAGAAAAGTGATTTATACTTTTTTGAACAATAATTCCATTATTCTTCTAATATCCCTCAGAGAAAATATATTATGGAAAAACTTTTGAACGTAACAAAAGAGAACAATCAATCAGAATATTACACGGAGCAATGATAACCTTACTTCAGGGCCCAAGCACTACTTCTTTGTCTTGACATTAGCTACTGGGCACAACACTATTCATTAGCATTTTGGAAGAAGAGAAAAAGGCTCAGATACGCCAAACATTTATAGACGCTAACTAAATTAAATCAGACTAAAATCTTTGGCACTGTTAATGGAGGTATTTCATTTCCATTAAAAATACTTGGAAATGCAGACAAAAATACGGCGATCGGAATCGCTGAAAAGAAGAAGGCATAAAACAATATAGAAAGGTGATCATGGAAACATCAGTAGCCAGGTATGAATCACTGGATGGATTGGCCACAGATTATTTTTGAAACCTCAAATTCACAGATAAAACAAAAAAGTTTTAGAGAGGAAAAATTCTCTGTGGGTTTGTTTGTTTTCTTAAAGATATTTCAGCTATTAATGTGTAAAAAGTACTGCCTAGAAAAACAAAAAAGACATTTCCTGATGCAGCTTTCATCCTGTACTCAATTACTGGATCAAATAAACTTGGCCATTCAAGGCTTGGTACCTGCAATAACTACTTTCTATTGTTCCTGTTAACACAGTATTATTTTCATCTTATTATTACTAATCTTTTCTTTGTAAGGAACCACACCTGTTTTCATCCAAAAATGGTGCAGTAAATATTTGGTCTTTGTGGTAATACAATGCATAATTTAGTTAATCTAGGCTATCTTTCCGTGCGAGTTGATTGTTTCTGTATTATGAAATGTGTTCACAGTAAAGCAAAACCCATGCCAGTTACCCCAGAGGCAAATCAGCAGCAACTTACCAAGCATGTAGCTGTTATGAATTGAAATCTTGACACGATAGTGTAGCCACGCCTACGGGCCAGTTATTACTCACGTTAACTTACCCTTGGAATTACAGCCACACCTTTCTCTTACAAACAAGGTCTTTTATTAAGCTAAAACTACATACTGTAAGATGATTTTCTCTTAATGAACAGGATTTACAGAATTAGCAACTCATTTGGTCTCTGTTTAGGAATCCAAACTCGGTACCATATTACCTGTATGAAGTCCAGAAATGTCAGTGGCAGTAAGTCATCCAGATGGCCAATGTCTTTGGAGAAGCGATTTAAAATTCTTCCTATAAGGACAGGATATGAGAGAAATTGTTTATTTCCCTAGATAGAGCCCCTTAAGAGAAATAATTCAGAAACAAATCAAAACAATACTTTAAATGCATATGCATTTAATATATTATGCATTCATATGCAATAATCTAATGCCAACTGTAAAGATGAAAAAAAGCAGATTTATAGTTGTGATTCTAAACCGGGTACGAGGTATTTGTTCAACAGCAATTATAATGAAAAAGAAAATAGGTGACTGTTAAATACTAAATGGAGGAAGGGGGAGGGGCAGCAAGAAGGGAGGGAATAAAAGTTTTGTCAGTAATTCAAAAAGAAAGAGAAATCTACTCTGATAAATTTTTTTAGATGGTTATAGGTAATTTTAAAACAACTGCTAAAGCTGGGGCTTTTGGCCAAGTATTAAATGGGAATGTTATTAAACAAATCCTCTATACATACAGTTACAGGATTTCTCTAAGAGTTGATTATGGTATTTCCAAGTTAATGTGCCCCACATTTGGGGAAATGTAGCATGCTGTCACTCCCGTGATGTTATTTAACCAGCCCTTATTTATTAATTTTTCACTGACACAAACAAAACTTATTCTTAAATCAACTAAGGTGAGAAGAAGGAAAACAGAAATGCCAGCAACAGGAATTGCTTAATAATTTAGGGTCACTACTTATCACTGATTTTTCCATTCAAGTAGAACCCAAGAAAATAGGATCTCATAAATGCTTCAGTGATGCCAGACTACGACACTTTTTCCTAAGTATCTGTTCTTTCTAACTTTGGAATTTAAAACTAAGCTATACAGACAAGAAAGATAAATTTACTCATTCACTGAACACCTGAAAGTAACACGTCTGTCCAGTTCTCTAGACCTCTATGTTTCACAACAGTTAACAGCTCTTTCTGGCTTTAAAAGAAGCAGGAGACGGGGCCCCTTCCCTACAATTCTGGAGCAACTAACCTCAGAATGAAAGACTTTTTAAAGGAGGTGTAGCCTCCTTTATATAAGCTGATACGAGGCCTGTTTAGCCCAAATTGGATGAACGGTCAATAGGCCACAGCAGTCACCATGCTACAGAAAAGCTTCTCCAATGGCAGTAGCTGCTGGCAGACTCTTTCTCTCCTCCTGGCAACAGTTTTGTTGTGGCAACTTTGAAAGGATACCTGGAGAAGCCTTCTGCATCCCGTTCCAACTCAGCAATGACTGAGCGCTGGTGGAGAGACTGGGAACCTGACTTCTTTTATCCTCTATCTGCCATTAATCACACACAACCATCTGGGCAATCTGGGGCAAGTCACTGGAAGCTCCCTGGGTCTCATTGTCTTTAGGCATAAAAGGATACATCAGGTCCCTTCTGTCTTTGAAATGCTCCAAAGGGGTTGGGGGGGGGGGTGCGGAGGGAGATGCCTCGATGCTCCTGGTGTACATCTAAAACTCCTCTGAGTCTAGAATCTGCATTTGGATATATACCTGAAATGCCCACGTTCTATAGGAGAACTTTCACTAGACTACTAAATTACTTCAAGTGATGTTAAGGGAAGTTTGGCTTTCGTGTGTGTGTGTGTGTGTGTGTGTGTGTGTGTGTGTGTGTGTGTGTATGTGTGTGTAGAGAGAGAGACAGAGAGAAAGAGAGAGAGACAGAGAGACAAAGAGACAGAGAGAGAGAGAGACAGAGAAAGACATGGAGAGAGAGACAGAGAGAAATTAAGGGTCTGCGCTCAGATGAACTCTGAGAATAAAGCTTGCAAAAGATTCTAAAATAAATTTAAGTGGTCAAAGCTGTGAACACAGTTGTTTTTCCCCCAACCTCTTTCTATAGAAACAAGTTTGTTTGCTTCAGACTTTATTGACCGAAGAGCAGAGGTGGTAAGTTTGTGGGAAAATTCCTCATTAATGATGTTACCATCTACCATGATATGCAGATATATATCTGTGGTTGCCAAGAAAATATACTTAATGGAAATGATACCTTTCAGAAAGGAGAGGAAGGAGTAGAGAGAGTTGAAAGAAAGATAGAAAACATATAGGTTAGGATAAGGGAAAACAAGTAGTGGAGGCCATGTAGTAGAAAAAGGTTCTCATTTGCTGGGACTCCATAATCTGAATTGAGTCATTTAGGCTTAGGGCTACGGTAAATGACAAAGATTTGATGTTGGTGACCTAGATAGAGACAACGCCTCCACTACCAGAGGACAATCACCAATGATAAAAACAGTAGGTATCTGTGTGCGTATTTGGGGGGCAAGGGGATCATTTTCAGAAATGTAGGAAAAAAGAACTACTATATGTCTAGGGTTGGGAACCTTCTTCCTAAGGTTCATTTGTACAAGTCAGTTTTTAGTTCCTGAGTAGCCTGTCCATTAGGGTCTGGGTCAAGGGTTCAGCATTTGATTTCTAGGTTGGGATCCTGCTTGCATCTCTGGGCACCTGGAGGAAAATGGGGAGTTGGCCTCATTCTGTCAGATTAGGAGGTAAAATTGATGCAATGAGAATCAATCCCAGACTAGGCTTGTTGGCCTCTTTGTGTGAGGGAGGGTGTAGCACTGAGGCACCAATTATTTATACCCATGAAAAAAGTAAGTACTCTCATTTTTGGAAATGCTTTGTTAGACAGACTGACACCATTGTAAGGTAGATGCCTATAGAAGGGCTTAAAACAGAGGGATCCCATTCAGAATATGAGAGGACAGCTAAAGGGGATCAGAGACATTTTACTCCAATGGCCAGAGGGGTAAGTGACTTGCCCAAAGTCACACAGCTATTGAGCAACAGGCAGGTTATCTGATACCAGAATCAATCAGTCATCTTTCCACTGTATCTCAAGGCCTCTTCAGTGCTTTAAACAGAACACAATGGAGGGAAAAGGAAGAAAGACAGTAGGGGAGAGGGAATTGTTGGAGGAAGGCTAAAGTTGGTGCAATATAAAGGCAGAATTTCTAACAAACTGATCTTTCTGAAAACTGTATAGATTCTCCCATGTGTTAGTCAATTCCCAGTTACTTAAGGCGGCCAGGTTGAGGCTGGACCATGAGAGGCAGGAGATAGTACATAGAACATTTAAGCTTAGGGCAAGAGTTGAATCAGATGATTTCTAAGACTCCTTCCAATACTATGATTCTGATTTCACAAATAACCCTGGGAAACAAGCTACTAACAGATTTATAGCCTTTAAGATTGGAAGAGACATGAAAGATTATCTTGCCCAACTCATTCATTTAAAAGATGAAAGAGAGAGAGAGGTTAAGTAATGTGCCCAAGTGACATGGCTATTTTGTATGGCAGAGTTATTCTTCTGACATTGCACAAGGTAAGACAGCCAACTTGCCAGAGGGCACACACTGATGGGGACCTCCATATTTTAATATGTAATAATAAGGAAGGGATATATGATAACAATTAGGAAGTCACTGTTGCTTTTGCTAGCCTCTTCCTTACTGCCAGTCATCCCAACTTCTTTCCTTACTCTCTTTACTTGGCAGAATTCCTGGCTTACACATAGACAAGGCTTAATATGTGTCTACTAAATAAATGACTTCAATTTCTATCTAAAGTCCTGTCCACTCACTGAGCATTTTCATAATAGAAATTCTACTGTTGTCTAAAACTCAATGTGTCTAAGAACCAAGGTCAATATCTTCCCTGAAAATCTGTCCGGCCTTCTAACTTGTTCGCTTGAATCACCATTCTTCTTCGTCACCTAGGCTCAAAATCTTTAATTTACATTTTTCCTTTATCCATTAGGTCTCCTCAAATAGCAAAGGCTGTATTTGTTTGTTTGCCTATTAAATGTCTCTTACTTTCTTTATCCCTTCTTTCTCCTGGCACCACCCTAGTACAGAGCCTTATCATCTCTACTACAATAGCCTTCTAGGTGGCCTCCTGGATTATAAGGTTTCTTTCTAACAATGAATCCCCATACCTGCATGGTGGATTAAACATGACTTTCATCATGTGAATTCTCAGCTCAATGTAGTCTAATGGTTTGTGCCGTTTAAATACAATATCCAATCTAAACTCTTCTACCTAACTTTCTATAATCTGGCTGCACTCTATTATCCAACCCAGCATTCCCCACCACATACCCCATTGTAACCAGGCTGGACCCCTCACTTCCTCTCAAACAGATTACACCTCAGTGGGTTTACTTACGTTGTTCTGTATCATTTTTAGAGCCCAGGATTTTCTCTACACCAGAAGGTATCAAAGTTCAACTTTAACAGAGATCTAACTTGAGTCTTGGCCACACTGCAGCATACTGAATTGTACTGTTATCAAGATTTAACCATAGCTTGTCATGTGAGAGAAAAACTCTTCCGGAATCATTCTGCCCGTGTTTAAAGTATTTGAGAGAGGCTTGGAATCCTAAGTCCAGGTCTATGTGTTATGTCATGATTAAAAATACTAACATGCCCTTAAGTAAAAATCCATTTTTTTTAACCTTCAGCATTTTCCTACTGTAAATCTTATGAAAAATAAAAAAATAATTAAAAAATTTAAAAAAAATTGACCTTGTAGACCTCTTGAAAGAGTCTCAGTGACCTCCAGGGGTCTGTGGACTGCACTACTGAGAATTATTGTTTCTGAACATAATGGAAGAGGAAAAACATACACATCTACATAATGTGTGTGTGAGTATACACAGCCCTCACATACACATACACACACACACACACACACACACACACATCCTCAGTGACAGAAACATAAAATGGCATAGAGAAACACACAGAATTGCCCATTTTTGTACAGATAAATGCATTTAAATTCAAAGTAATTAGGATAGTGATAACTCTAATAAGGGCATAGACAAGGCTCGGGAAGGTAGAAGAAGATAATGAAACAGGAAGAATTATATGTCTCTGGTGGTTGTTGGGGTTTTTTCCCCTCTGAAAAGTTTTCCTGGAGGAAGTAAGCCTTGAGAATTTTCAAGGCAGGATGGAAAACTGATGGGGTGGGGAAAGTGTGAGGTTTGTCCAGGTGAGAAAAATGACATAAATGAGGGGTGGGGAGGTGTAAAAGGGCAAAGAATGTGAAAGGGATAACAAATATTTACCCAGCTGATGCAGATAGTCCGCTCTGATGTGTACTAAGTGATGAAGAAAGTTTAACAAGTAAAGTAAAGGAACCATGAAGGAAAGAAGTAAAAAAAAAAATGGATAATCTAAAAATTCATTTAAAATCACTAAAAAAAGAAAGTAAAAAAATATGAAGTTCCCAGAGAGGAGACAATGAAACATCTACCTTATTAAGGCCTATTAAGACCATTCATTCATTCATTCATTTATGTATTTATTTATGTATTATTTATTGGTAGATGGGAGTCACTGTATTAGGTTAAGTGTTTTCTTTTGGTTAAGGAGAGGGGTCAGGGAAGAGAGGGTGTTGAGGTTTGAAATGATCATATGTAAAAAAAAAACACGATAAAACTGTTTCAACTTTAAAATTTAAATTCATTTTAACCAGAATAGGTTTTAATAAGACAGATCTATGTTGATATTGCCCTTACCAATAAAAAAAAAGACTTGAAGTGTATAGTGACAAGATTGCTAGACTATAATCTGACTTTTAGCTGTTATTCTGTGATGAACTTGCTACGTAACCTTTGACAAATTGCTTACATTCTGTGGGCCGCTGTTTCCCTTTCTGAAAATAAAGAAGTCGGAGCAGATTGTTCCCACAAGTCATTCCATCTCCAGAATTCTGAGTCCATGAAATTCTCACGTGATGTTGCTTGGTTGCACTGGTGTTCAACTATCAAGTTTTTTTTTTTAAAGTTTCAAAATTTGCTGTTTTGTCATTAACACATATGGCTTCTCTAAGGTAACAACAATTTCAACATGGACAAATGTCTGCCATCTGAGAATTGTTCCCACACCCCGTCCTCTCTCCAAGAAAAAAATTTTGCACAAGTATAGGTAATTTATTACTAATTAGCAAACTGTACGCAAAAAGGAGACATTAAATAATAAAATCAAATTAAGACAATGAAATATTTCTCATTACTTAAAAAGAGAAAGAATGTGATCTAGTGCAAAAAACATTGAATTGGAAGTTGGCTGATCTGCACTAGGGACCTCCTCTGTCATTAATCAAACACTTTGTGCCTCGGTTTCCAAATAGGTAACATAAAAGAGTTTGATGGAACTAACATTAATACCTCTTCTCTATCCATCAGTGGATAAATGATCAAAATATATGAATAAAAAGCCCTCAAAAGAACTCTAAACTTTTAAAAAACCACATGAAAGATTACTCCAAATCACTGATAAGAGAAATGCAATCAATCAACAAGCATTTATTGAGCTCTTTCATGACAGGCAAAAAAAAATGATTTTTATCCTCAAAAAGGTTACACTCTAATGGTGGAAACAACAAGGACAAAAGAAGATGCATACAGAGCAGACGGAAATTAACTCTGGAAGGAACTGCTTGAGCTGGTGGGAAGACTGGGAAAGGCCTCCTACAGAGGATTCTTGAAAGAAGCCAAGGAAATGAAGAGGTGGAAGACTGGAGACTTGAGACAGGAAGACCAATTCGATTTGCAGCAATGCAAATGACAGGTGATGAGGGCTGGAGAGCAAAAAATATATGTGAGAGAGAACTGCAAGTAACAATTGTCAACAGATTGGATTCGAGGTGAGTAAGTATGAATAGTAAGTAATAGGGAAGTTGGGAAGATGGATGACTTTGGCTTTCTTTTGGGGACAAAACTCCTCTGGGGCTTCACCTCACACCTAGCAAATTGATAAATATGACAAAAGTTGGAAACAGTCAACACTGGAGAAGCTGGAGACGTTATAGAAAGATAGATGCCCTAATACTCTCTTGTTCTGGGGTCAATCTAAGAATGGTTCCTAACTATTCTAGAAAGCAATTTGAAATTATGCTAAAAAATAAGTATTATGCCCATATCATTTGACCTGAAGGCCCACTGATAGGCATATACCCCTACGGAGTTTAACTACAGAATTAGAAACCTAATATACACCAGACTTATGGCAGCACCAGATAGAAGACAAAAATAAATACCCAACAATTGGGGAATGACTAAACAAATTGTGGCATGTTTCTATAATGGAATATTGCTGCTGCTGTAAAACTCAAATTTACATGAACTGACGGAGAGTGAAGAAAGTAAGGCTGGAAAAACACTATGCTCAGTCTGCAAAGGCGGTGTCAGACTCAAAGAGAAACTCAAGGGCCACTCAACCATACGTAAGTATCCTTCGGGTGCATACCGACTTAGAAAAGTATCTATCAACATCACCTGTTTTATTGTACTTTTATTTATTTTGTTAAATATTTCCCAATTATATTTTAATCCAGAGAATGCAGCCCACGGGCCATAGTCTACGACAATGAAACGTTAAGATTAGTACCAACAAAAGCACCCACGAAAACAGAAAGTGAGTACTGTGTAATTATAATGATGCTAAAGACAATATGAGAAAACATATTAGGTCTGAGAGAAGAGCTATGAAAAGATACTTCCACCTCCTCTCATGGGTGCGGAACATTGCATATGTTATCACAATCAGTTACTATTTTGGTTAGTTTTCTGAATTATTTTCCTCTTTTTTTGTAACCATAAATGAAAGTGATATAAAACCAAAATAATAAAAACTAAAAAACAGAAACAATTCTTTCCAATGTTAACATTTTATGCAACTACGATTTATTTAACCGCCCAAATATTATCTCATTGATTATCGAGTGAGATACTTATCGATAAAGCACTTAGTACGGTTCCTGGTGCATGATGGTAGGGGCTTAATAAATTCTTTTTTCTTCTCATTCTCTACCCTCTAAGGGAAGAGTACTTATAAAAGACTAAAACGGTCTTCACTAAAGTACTGCTATGATGGCTCACTGAAGCATAATCTAAATCTCTTGTTGCTCTATCACCTGTACTTCTTGTATTCTTCCACCTCCCATTCCCAGAGAGCTATCCTTATTTACAAAGAATTATTTTTATAAGAGAAACACTGGCAAAAATAATGCACACATCTTAAAAGAAAATCTGATAATGCAGTGTTCCATATCTGCAAAGGAGTGGGGAGAGGTATCTTTTATTCTCTTCTTTGGGGTCATGCTGATTATTAGTAATTTTTTGACATTTGTTTTCCATTGTTTTGGATTTGTTCCTTCCATTTACATCCTGTCGTCATTACACATGTACATTCTTTTCCTGCCTCTGTTTCCTTTTCTTTGCATCAATTCACGTCTTTCCATTCGTTGTGTTCATCATATTTGTTGTTTCTAATAGCACAGTAATATTCCATTGCATTCATGTACCATGATCTGTTTAGCCACTGCCCTATTCCAGGCTAGAAATTAAAGGAAATACCTAATATGGGCATCTACTTTGTTTTTTTAGTGCTTTAAAACCATTAAAAGTGCTGCTATAATTATTCTGGTGCATACAGAATTTTTCTTTTGTCAATACTGTCCTTCTGGGTCAAAGGATATGGACATTTTATACGCTTTCTTCAAATAATTCCAAATTGTCATCTTTGCAGTTTATGAGGTAGGAGGCACTGGGTATAGGCCAAGTTGTTTCAGTCTGTATTACTGATTCGCAGTCTCCTTTGAAGTGGTCACTAATAGTTGATAATTATTTTGTTTTCTGACAATTGTTTGTTTGTATCTTTGACTACTTCCCTGTTGTGGAATGGCTTTTGGTTTGAAAAGATTTCTTTTTGTCTTTATATGCTAGATATTAAACCCTTATAAGAGATTGCTGACAAAATTTTTTCCAGTTGACCCTTTCTCATTGCAGATGATGTAAGAGTGTTTCTGCAAAAGCTTTTCAATTTGCTGTAATCAAACCTAGTTTAAGTTGTTTCTCATCTTTGTTTGGCAAAGAATTCACCCCTTAACAATAGCTATCAAAGGTATATTGGTTTACTTCTCATTTCATCTTTAATGGTATGGTTTTTAATATTCTGGTCATGAATTCATTTTGAATTTACTGAGGTAATGAGTATGAGATATTGGTCTAAGCCTAATTTCTGCCAGACTGGTTCCAAATTTCCCTTCAGCACTTATGAAATAAGGCTTAGATAATTTATGTTCTCAAATTATGTCCTTGGATTATTAAAGGCTACTGTACTGGACATAAAGCACCTAAGGTCTTACACCTAGATATAAAGGCACTGGGTATGGGCCCAGAATTGGACCCATATGAGGAACAGCAATAGCTTTGTTTGGGACAGGCTCACCACCAGGTTTGACACAAGGTAATAATCATAAAAATGAGGAATTGTTGTAATAGGGATGTATGAGGAAATATCCATATCGATGCAATCACAGATTTTTTTATGTATTAAGGTGAAGTAAAATGCTGAAGTCTAAAATCACGAATAAAATATCAAAATCTAATGCTATCATACCATCGCCTTCACTCATATTTTTAAATAAATAAGCACAGTTAACAAAAACAAGCCAGGAAGAAACCTTTAAAAAATATTTCATCACATCTGCTCATACTTATGCCAAAAAGTAATCTAGGTGATACACCCTTAAAGATTTGGTAGATCTCACAGCTGCCCCCAGGAAACCACTTTCCTTCCCAAGAGTGACTTGGCTGCTAGTAGAAGGATGACTCTCAACCATCAAAACTTAAAGAAGAGATAACCAGAGTAGAGACTGGCAAATTCCTTTTGCCCGCAGCTCTCAGAACGTAGTTATGGCAGAATTAGACTTGCCCCGGTGACCGACGGTAGACAAAATGATAGGCAGCAAAAGTTTAACCTTCTAAGAGAACAAACAGGTGATAATACTGACCTCCTTTTCCAAACCAAAGTACTAATTTTCCTTCTCCATAGAATAGTGATTACCCTTTCTTAGTCCTAGCAGGAGCTGGTCTAGGTTACATAAGCCCGGAAGAATGTATACTTTGAGATAAAATGCAAACTCTTTCAGGGCAAAGATTATTTCAATTTTTATCTCCAGCTCCTAACATAGTACCTGAGACTTATTAAGAGCTTAGAAAATGCATGCTGACTGTCTACTATGAAGGTTAAGGCCTGCAAACGGTCAGCAGGAACTACTTGAGAACTGGTGCTCCTCTCGGAGATATTACTGGCGACAATCATCCTCAGGAAATAATTCATTCGACCACAAAGAGAAATAATTCTTAGAATGAATAATTCGAATTATCTTCATTTGAAAAGACCATCCTTATGTCTAATTCAAATGGCTGAACATGGCTAATTAACATGCAAGTGTCTGTAATACCCTAAAATAGGACAGAGAAACACTTGGTGTGCAGACGTGACTGAACTTGAAAACAATGGGCCCTCCCTAATGTAAAGTAGCTTAAAGTATTCTGGAAAAGGATCAACCGACACCCAAATCTGATAGTCAGGTCTATCTACAATGCATGATTTTAACACCTTGGAACCAAGAACAGATGTTACACAAAGCTGGCTCAACTATGTTCAATATTAGTTCATGTTCTCCTTTTGGAAGGCACTGCAGACAAGGTAAGTTACATATCAGAAGACTGCATTCAGTTCCCTGGGCAAGTCACTTAACCGCCATCTGCCTCAGTTTCTTTGACTCGAGATAATAATAGCAAGTACCTTGCAAGGTTGTTATGAGGATGAAATGAGATAATATTTATGAAAAGTGCTTAGCACGGCACCTGAAAAACAGTATATAAATGCTTATTTCCTTCCTTTCCAAGTTTAGGGAACATAAAGTATACAAACTGTCACTCAACGTTGCTACATCATACACATTTTTGCAGGGAACATGACTCAGTCTACATTTTATGGAAAATACTGTCCCCATGAAGCTTTGATCCAAGATAGCTGTAGAGATCTTTCCTCTTTACTGATCTGGAATCCAAAGAACTGAGAAAGAGAGAGGTGGGGGGAGAAAGAGAGAAAGAGGGAGAGAGAAGGAGAGAGAGAGAGAGAGAGAGAGAGAGAGAGAGAGAGAGAGAGAGAGAGAGAGAGAGAGAGAGAGAGAGAGATGGATTTTAGCTGTGCCAAAGTCTAAAATTTTTGGTAGTGTATGTAAGAAGACTCTCATAGCTTCTGACTTTGAGGTTTCATTAATAGGAAAGCTATCCATGGTACCAGACGATTAAACATATCAGCAATAAATGATGGCATATACAAAAACTACAATAGTTTAGTATATTGTAAGGAGCACTAGGAGACTCAGCTTCCTGAGTTCAAATCCAGCCTCAGACATTTAATAACTGTTTAACCCTGGGCAAGTCACTTAACCCTGCTTGCCTCAGTTTCCTCACCTGTAAAATGAGCTGGAGAAGGAAATGGCCAACCACTCCAGTATCTTTGCCAAGAAAACCCCAAATGGGCTCCCAAAGAGTGGGACATGACTGAAAAACAACCAGAGCACTAGGCCAGAGAAAAAGATGAATTAAAATCACGCATCTTTCACCTGAGTATCACGTATCATTTTATTTTTTTTCAAGAGCACCCCCATCCTTCCCAGTCACTAAGCTACAGCTCTTCAGCATCAGCTACAACTCTCCTCTCTCTCCTATTGTCCACACCCAATATGCTGCTGCATCTTGTCAAGCACACATCTTCCATCTCTCTCTCGATTCGCATAAACAGGTTTTTAACACCTCTCAGGTAGGCTCCTGTGATGACCTGCTAAATTGGTTTCCCCATCTCCAACTATTCTTCTCCTCCTAGTACATCTCCCACACAGCTACCAAATTGATATATCTCAGACAAAGGTCTAACAGACCACATGTGTCTTCACACAAGAAGCTTTACTCTGTAGCTCAATAAATTTCGATTGATTCCTATTACTTCTGGAGCCAGCTAGGTGGCTCAGTGCATAGAGTGCCAGGCTTGGAGTCAGGAAGACTCATCTTCCTGAGTTCAAATCCAGCCTCAGACAATTTCTAGCTGTGTGACCCTGGGCGAGTCACTTAACCCTGCTCGCCTCAGTTTCCTCATCTGTAAAATGAACTGGAGAAGAAAGTGGCCAATCGCTCCAGTATTTTTGCCAAGAAAATCCCTAATGCGGTCATGAAGAGTCAGACACAAATGAAACAATTGAACACGACAAGATTACTTCTGGGATAAAATGCAAAATCCTGTTTGGCATGTAAAGCCCTTTACAATCTAGTTCCAATGTAACGTAACATACGGTTCTGACATTACTATTGTCACACTCACTCTATGTTTCAAGCCCAACACGGCAATTATTCCTCATTCATGATGTTTTGTCTTCTTTGTCCAAGACTTCTCACTGGTTTTGCTCCCGATGTCTAAAATGTGTTTCACTTTTACCACTCCCTCTTAAAATTCCTTGCTTCCTTCAAGGGTCAGAGTACATCCTATAGGAAGCTTAACATGATTTTGCTCATTGTTACTGCCGCACACCTGGAAATTACTACTTTTTTCATGTATCATTTATATATTTACATCGATTTATCTGTGTAGCCCTTGTAGTAGCTTAAAGGCAAGAAACGTTTCATTTTTGTCTTTGAATTCCCAGGAGAGAAGATCTAACTAAGGTCCCTTTTGGCTCCACATTGATGATCTTATGATTACGATGCTAGGTGTTTTATTAATAATGGTTGAATTGATGTATTAAACAACCAATCGGTAAAATGAGACAAAAGGGACACTACCTAAATCAAAGCATTATTTTCAGGAAATTATTTTGTAATTGTTAAACTGTTATACGAATTTAATTTATTGCTATTAATCATGTTCAAACTTTCTGGAGCATTCAGTGCTACACTATAACCATCAGATTTCATGCTAAAAGGAATCTTAGAAATTATACAATCTGAGTCTCATTTTACACATGAAGAAAATGAGACACAAAGAGGGTTAAGTGGTTTTCCTTACGTGGGTAGAGGTCGTATCTAGTTGTTAATCAGCTCCTTAGAATAGGAATCTAACCTCAAGTTTAAAGGATTATTTGGGAAATAGCTGAGTCCCTTTTGGTCTATAAACAGCCAAGTCTAAAAAATAAAAGAAAATTAGTATCATACATTGCAGAAAAAACAGCAATATGCTGGGAGTCTGGAAACCTGGACTAATCTTGGAACTCTAACAAAGTAATGGCATGACCTTGGATAAATCACTTAACCCAGGGCTGTGTAAACAAGGATAAAAATTTACATAAATGCTTTAGTAAAGGAAGCCAAGCTAGCACAGAGCTCTCACTAAAATGGCAAAACAAAATATATTGTCTATTGTTTCAATAAAAACCTAAGGTTGGACAGCCCTGACTTAACCCATTAGGGCCCCAGCTTGCCCCAAATGAGGGGGTTACACAAAGAGACTGACATAGCCTCTTTCAGTTTCCTTATGCCAATCAAAAATATGGCAACAAATACTGGCCCACATGATGTCAGTTAAAATATAAAATGAATGGTAAAATTTGAATATGGGGCCATGATATTTCATTTAAAAGGAGTACTCAAACTTGGAAGAAAAAAAAAAAACCTCAGGATTGCTCAATGCATTTTGGATCCCGAGTGACATTATGTATTTTGTACTATCATGGAATTCCACCAGTGCAAACTATTAAAAAAGCCCAGAGATCATTTCAACTCCTTCACATGTTATTACATTAAATAACTTAATCAGAATGCAAACTGTTCTTAGATTTCTTCTAGGGGTTATTAAACAACAATTTAATGACAATTAATCACAGCTAAATAAGGATTTGTCAGGAGTACTATGTACACATTTGAGACTATTTAATGGTCAAATACTTAGCAGTATCTAAGTTAAACAATGATTCATTAAACCACTCCTACCACACAATGCAAAGGCTAAACTCGAAGCAAAAGAATCGAAACTCTTTTGTTCTCAAATAAAAAGACATCCAACCTCCGTGGGTGATATTCTTTTCTTTCTAACTAGGCAGACTTCTCAGTTGCATGAATCAGAATGTTTTCAGGTGCCCAGTGTCTCCACACTTCCTTTTGTAGGTGCCTGCTGGATCTATAAGCAGGCTTTTCTTTCTAATATACCACACACACTTGACACAGTTCAGACTGAACAGTCACCTGAAGTAGTTGAGTACGGAGTGATTTTGGAACACCCAAGAAAACTACGGGCGCCGAAACATTTCTCTAGAAACGTTTATTAACTCCTCCCTACCTTCTGAGTGTGATTCTCCAATTTTGCTGGGATGGCAGGAAGACTGCAGGGACACGAATACATTATTTGTGGAACGATTAATTGGTCCAACCATTCTGGAAATAATTCAGAACTATGGGGAAGTCACTAAACTTTACAGAAAATTCTACTACTTGGCATAAAGCCCCAAGGAGGTAAAAGATAGAAAGAAAGGTCCACTTTATACCAAAAATGTTCACTGCAGCTCTTTTGTGGTCGTAAAAAAAAGGAAAAATAAAATGGATATCCATAGATTTGGGAATGGCTGACCAAATCAAGCTATATGAACAAAATGCAATATTGTTTTACTGGAATAAATTATAGATATGTTGAATACAGACACAGATGGGAATTCACGTAGGAAGTGATATAGAGTAAAATGAACAGAACCAGGATTACGATACAGACACAGTGACTACAATAACGTAACTGGAAAGGTCATAAAAATGAAGCTGACCAATAAGAAATAACAATGACAATCAAGCTTGGCTTTGGACACGAAGGACAACCACCACCCTTTCTGACAGAAAGGTGGAGACTTAGAGGGGTGCAATGTGGCATACAACATCAGACACAGTGTGTCTACTAATTTTGTTTGTCAGGGAGTGTTAATTGGGGGAGAGGCATATCTGCGAAACTGGTGTTAAAATAAATTAAAGTTTGCAACGTCCCTTACATACATTATCTCATTTGATTTCATATTCACAAAAACCTTGTGAGGTAGGTACTGTTATTGTTATTGGGAAACTGAGGCTGAGAGGCCAGGTGACTTGTTTAGGGTCACACAGCCAAGCAGCTGAGGTAGGATTCAAATTTGGGTCTTCCTCACTCCAAGTTCAGTGTTCCATCTGCCGTTGGTTTTTGTCCTTCCATTTTCTTTTCTTTTTTTTTTAAGGTGATCAAAGAGCCTTTATTGACTTCCTGACTCAGCCCAGATCTTCAGTTTATGGCCGCAGGACTTTGGTGTCATTGGTCTCTGCCACCACGTTGTTATCTACAATCCTCTGTAAGGAACTGCCTGCCACTGCTATCCAAGATGTGCACAAGACGGAAGTCTTCCCCATTCTCCAGCAGATTTCGATAGGTGTTGATCTCTGCATCCAGTCTGACCTTAATGTTGAGTAGAGCCTTGCATTCCTGTGCCTGGCACTGCCCCTCTGCCTGCATCTGGTCAGCTCTGCCTCCAGGTACAGCAGGGCTGTATTGATCGGCTCCATCTGGATAGCACTGCGTGTCTCCACCTCCCTCAGGCTGTCCTCCAAGCTGGTTTTCAGATTTCAAAGGGAATCCAGGTCAATCTCTAGGGACTGGACTGGATGTTTCAGCTCGGTGACAGTGTTTTGAGCTGCTTCCACCTCCTCAGATCTTGTGTTGATCGCCACAGTGCTCTCTTCAATCTGCTGGAACCAGTATTTATCAAGCTCCTCTCTGTTCTTCTGAGTCAGAGCATTATACGGGGCTCGGATATCAGCCATGACCTTGCTCAAGACTGGAGAGAGTCCACCTTCATGGTCAGCCCAGAGCCTGTGATTTGGGCTTGTAGAGAATTCATCTTCTCTTAATGGTTCTTCTTCATGAAGAGCAGCTCTTCCTTCAGGGTTTCAATCTCTGTCTCCAGTTGAAGCCTGGTCATGTTCGTGTCACCAGTGACCTTCCGGAGGCTGTGAATGTCAGTTCTACAGACTGTCTCATGACCAGCTCTGCTTCACACTTGATTTTGAAGTCACCAACAGCCAAACTGTTCTCATCTACCCATTCTTCTGAGGAGAGGTCTTCACATGCTGGGGAGAGACATCTCCCTAACTTACCAATAGGGTTGAGATCTGTTGGTTACTCTCAACCTGGTTTACAGCCTGTCTGCAGGACTGTTTTAAAGGGGGTAGGTAAATCAAATTGAGAATATGACAGAGTGGAAAACAGACAGGCATTATCAGTCTATAGGATGATTCTGGCATTGTCCACTGAGCTTGTATAGATCTTGGCCACAGATCCTCAAATGTCTTGAAACAGTGTTCCCAGAGGTCCCTTCTTGTCCATATGCTCCATGATTTTCCCTTCCAGGTTGCGATTCTTGGTCCCCAGGCTCCACATGCGCTCCAGATAGGAAGCGAGGTGGTCGCTGAGGTCCTGAATGGTTTCCTTCTCCCCTTGGATGCCCCCGATCATGATCGCTGCCCCCCATCAGGCCCCTGGCCCTTCCAGGAAGTTGGTGGAGTGGGCCATGGAGATTCAGGAACCAGAGTTGCTGGCACCTGCATAGACACCGGCAGTACTGTTGGCTGGCCAGATCTGGTGGCTGGGCACCTGAACTGAGTCCAGGTGTTGAAGGTAGTGGAGCAGGTAGTGAAACTTATGATGTAGGTAGAGGAGAGCTAAATGCAATCCGAATAGTCAGCTGGCCTTCATTTTCAAAGGGGACCAATGACATCATGGAGTGATGTCTTGACTTGAGAGTGAAGTGGATTTAAGTGAGGCAGAGCTGCACAAAGTCATCTCTCTCTCTCTCTCTCTCTCTCTCTCTCTCTCTCTCTCTCATACACACACACACACACACACACACACACGCGCGCGCGCGCGCACACGCACGCACACACATACACAGAGTCATCAAAGTCCAACAGCAAAAATCAGGGCAACTGGCAATGTCCTGGGATGCAGTAGATGACCTTGGCATCTCTGATGTCTGACAAACTCTTAAGTGTTCCACAGCATCTGCTTCAGCCACCTTCATGGCCATTGGAACAAACTGTTCTCATCTACCCATTCCTCTGGGGGAAGATCTTCACATGCCAGGGGGAGGCATCTCTCTAAGTCACCAATATGGTGGAGACCTGTTGGTTACCCTCACCTGGTTTACAGCCTGTCTGCAGGACTGTTTTGAAGGAGGTGGGTAAATCAAATTGAGAATATGATACAGTGGAAAAAGCAAAGGATTTGCCCTCCAAGGATCTGAATTCAAAATTCAGCTCTATTTTAGCTCATCTATGTGAATTTAAAGCAGCTAGGTGGCTCCACTGGATAGAGCTCTGGGCCTGGAGTCAGGAAGACCTGAGTTCAAATCCAGTCTTGGACTCTGAACTAGCTGTGTGGCCCTGGCAAGACACTTAAACTCTGTTTGCCTTAATCCAATGAAGGGGGAAATGGCAAACCACTCCAGTATCTTCACCAAGAAAACCCGTAATGGTCACAAAGGGTCAGACATGATTAAATGACTGAACAACTGCAACAAAACTGAATTTGAACAAGTCACTTCAAATTTTCTGGGATCTAACTGCCTTTTCTCTAAAATAAAGCTGTTAAACAGGTAGGGAACCATAGGCAGGGAATATTACATTTACTGTCAGATGTGTTTATTCAATAAGTTGGTTAATTTTTCTTAACTGCCTTCTTCCTATAAACTATGCTAATAGAAAAAGAGAGAACTATATTCAAATACATAATAATAAATAATCCCAGAATATTAGGGCTAGAAGAGAATGAATTTAGCCCTTTCATTTTGTGGAATAGAGAACTGAGGCCCAAAGAATGTGACCTCCCCAAGGCTACATAGCAAATAAATGTAAGAATGACATTAAAAACATACTTCTATTTAACATGAAGACTGTACACATAAAAGCCTGCAAGAAATAACCTTTTGTGATTAGCTACATTTTTTTTTGGTTCTGAAACATATAAACTATGGATTAGAAATTTCACAGAAGCATATGTTTTGGTAGAAAATAAGAAAGAATTAAAGAGCTGACTAAAAGTATGAATGTTGTACTAGTTATGATTTTTCAGACCCAAAACTATGTCTTCTCCATGCCACTCTGCTAATAGTATAAATTGATAACAGCACTGCATATGTCTATTTTTCTACTAAACTGAACATGTAACGATTGGGTAGAAAAAAATTCCCACTGAGTCTGTGCACAAACATACCGTAGCAAAACAAATTTTACTGCAAATATAAGCAGTTTTACAGTATATCAAAGCTGTGCCAAAAAGTAGATTTATCCACATTAAGTGCTGACAGGAAGCAAACATTACAGCAGCAAATAAAATGCATCATAACACAATCATCAAATCAATATAGTCATTAAAAATAGACTGCATTCTTCAAGGAAATGGTGAGTTTAAGGGAAAGAAATTCTTTGGTTACGTCTGAAAGTGTATCTCCAACACAGTTGACAATTACTGATCTATTCTGTCTTTTCTTCCATGCCCCTACAAAGAAATGTCTACGGGTTTCTTATCTTTCTTTATGTGTATTTAGCCATGTAAACTGCCATACAGCATTTCTAGCTTCCCCACAGGCATCCTATAAATACAAATAAGAAAATCTGCCCCCATTTTTCCTCCTATGCCCGAAACTGACAGAATATTATCACTTTTTCAGAGTCTTGCAAATCAGCACAGCAGTGTTGGGTAGAAATGGGCTGAGATTATAATATCCATTTATCTAAACTGCCAGCATGTAACAAAATTCAGGTGGGGTGCTTACTACCCAAATTAATTTACTACTTGAAAAAGACTTCTTATGCCAAGGCTGTCAAAAGGAAAACAGGAAAGGAGTTAAGAAACTGTAAGTCAGTCTGAACACAGTTCGCATTTGATCTAATTTTCAAGTGTAGGATTAAAGAGGAAGCATGCCAAGGAAAGGCGACAAGAGGAGACTAGCAACAAAGAACCCTCTACTTCACTTGCAGGATTGACTGGTTGTTTTCAGCAAAGTGTTGCCTAACCACTCCAGATGCCGTATGACTGTATTTCCATAGT
Source organism: Trichosurus vulpecula (assembly GCF_011100635.1). Taxonomy (NCBI): domain Eukaryota; kingdom Metazoa; phylum Chordata; class Mammalia; order Diprotodontia; family Phalangeridae; genus Trichosurus; species Trichosurus vulpecula. Next base: position 366,319,963 of record NC_050576.1, read on the forward strand.
TCTCTCATTCTAATTGGCTGACAAGACCTATTTGCTATCTAGCATGATTTATTGCTTCAAGAAAATAAAGGAATCAAATGTTGTGGCTATTATTTGCCCATATTCTCATTCTATCCATCACTACATACCAGTTCCAAGACTCATTATACTGAAAGAGTTTAGTTTCTCTCTCTCCCTCCCTCCCTCCCTCTCTCTCTCTCTCTCTTTCACACACACACACACACACACACACACACACACACAGAGCTTCTTGTAGGTATAGCACAAAGGGTATGGCAGGTAGGTCACTTGATAAGGGCACATAATTTCAGAATACAGTGATGGGGGCTCATTTCTGACTCCACTCCTAAGTCCTAGTGAGAGAAAACAGAATGCTGTGCATACACAAATATATACTTTCATACATGCATGTACAACTGCATAGAAGAGAAATATAAGTTTACACACAAAATAATTAAATACAAGGCAGCTTAAGAAAGAGGGTGCTAGTAGTTGAGGTGACTTTAAAAAAGGTTTCACTAAGAGAATTCAACCTGAGCTGCATCTTGAAGGAACAGAGGGATTCTATAAGGCAGACTTGAAAAGAGACAACAGTGCAAGGATGGAGACAGACAACACAAAGAGCCCAGGGATGGGAGACAGAGTGTCACTAAAGACCACTTGTACTGAGAGTTCCTTATTCACAAACCTGGAGATGGAATTATGGTGAAGTTCAAGTGTGGGAAGGTCCCCAGGAGAAGAGCATAACTGATAAGAGGATTCCTTAGACAGATGCTGATGGAAAGAATCTAACTTAAGAAATAGGTCTTTCATTTATCATTAAAGATTCTCAGAAAAGGATGTTAACAAATGCAAGAAGGCAAAGAGATTCCAAAGAAAATAAATGCTTTAGAGCTGTTCTGCCTTTGATCAATCCTAGGAGGGATATTCAAGACTGGAGGCACTTTCTCAGATGACGCAGATAATAGTTGTAGCTGCAGTTATTTCTTGATATGTGAGAATGGCTACAAAAGCTAATACCTGATATAACTATTTTATATCTTTCAAAAATACATAAAGTAAATGCAATTTTTTTTGGTATTTTAACAAGAATAAAAATCAAGTTTTCAATTAAACATAACAGAGAAGCATTTGAGAAATAAAGGATTATTTATCTGGAGCTGTAAGGAACCTTACAGATAATCTAATTTAACTTCCTTGATTTATAAATGAAGAACTGAGGCATCTTAACTAAATTTTTTTTCAATTTTATGTTTTTAGTTAACAAGAATTTATTTTCTTTCTATCCCACATTCCACCTGGAAAAGAAAAAGAAAACCGCCATAACAAATTCCCACACTGGTCATGTCCAAAAATGCAGGCCTCACTGTGAATCTTGAGTTTATCGCCTCTCAGGAGGTATGTCTCAGTTCCGGAATTAAGATTATTTTTCACTGCATTAGTCATAATTTAAGTCTTTCAATGACAACTTCTCCTGAAGATTCTGAGATTGAGAACTACCCTCTACAAACTTTTTTCAATTGCAGTCAACTGAGCAAAAGCCAAGAGTGTTTATTTTCTCTTTGTATCCCCAGATTAGCAGAGTGCTTTGTACACAGTCAGCACTTAATACTTTTTTCATTCTTTCAGAAAATTCCAGCTGTGTCCACTTCAGTGGACTAAGGTGTATGTCTCCATTTCTGAAATGTTTCACTTAAGATGACCCATTTGGCTTCTTGAGTCACTACGCACTAGATTGCTTGCAACATCAACAGAAGACCTCTCCTCCCTCCCACCCCTATTGGTTGCTAGGTTGATTTCTTTGTATTTCTTCTTGGATTTTTAATATGCAGCACTTTACGGATGAAGGGCTAAAAAGAACTCATGAGCGCAAAAGGTCTTTGATCTCTGTGGCTTTACCATGTATGTTTTTAAAATTTCTGGAATGCACCCAGGGAGGCATATTGCCTGTCACAGAACACTATAAATATCTAAATAAATAAATACATACAAACATCTGGAACCCTGATTAAGAACTAAAGGGGGAAATCACTGAGTAGCATTTTTATTTTTACGGAAAAATTCCCTATTCTTTCCTTATGATAAACCCCCTCTGATACTAATAAAGCTTTGAGAAAGCTCAGGCCTGCAAATCACATGGAAAAGGCGGGTCCTATGACATGACACTGCCAAGGTTTAACTGGCTATACACAAGAGGGAAAATACTGACTCTAATTCATTTTTAAAGAAATATCCTGTGACATTAGAATTAGTGAGGGGGGTGGGGTGGGAAACTAGTTGATAACCACAAAAATAAACTCAATCTGTATTTTGACTTATATATCATAAGTTTCAAATTAAATGAAACATGGATATTAATTCGGATTAATTAAGCACTAATTTACTCAGATAAAGTTATAATATTAAATTTAAGGTCACTTATTATCCTTGGTGCACCAAAAATTAAAACAGCATCATAGGGAGAAGGCCCTACCTGGTAAAACTGAATCAAAATTGAACAAAGGTAAAAACTAATGACAAACAAATGATAATCAGGCAATCACTTAATTTTCATAATCTATATGCATTTGGAGTGGGAAACAAAAAACAAAATCCAACTTTGCGCATGTTTTCACTTAATACCACACCTTTATCCCTCAGAAGATCTACAAAGGATGAACACACCTTAAAAGCAATATGAGCTATTACTATAGACAAGATTTAGAAATTTGCATTTTGGCCATTTCCCTAACCTTAATCTTCATTATGGGAAGGAGAAACGATGTTGCAGTCAACTAAAATCAACATGAAAACTTGGAGAAATGATGTGGAAAAAATTATTATAGTTTCTGCAGAGAACTCACTACCTAATGGGGACTACCAAAGCAACAAGAAAAACTGATCACTGGGAAAGTTCACAGAAGGGAGCTGTTGCTCTCCAGTTTTTCTTCTTTTAAACCATCCTAGCTTTCCCACTGCCATCTATTCATCTCCTTCATTTGTACACTCAGACAACCACCAATCCAAATGACTGATTTTCTATTAAAAAAAAGTCAGTACTCAGTATGTAGATGCAACTTTAACCCATTCCAAGCATTAATACACTAGTGACAACAACAGCTTACTCAGTTCCTTACTCAACCTCTCCCCTCTTGCATCTCCTTTGTTCGATCTATCCCAATTCTCTGCTTAAATAACACCACTATTGGTGACTTGACTCCGTTCTTTCCATACCAAAGACCCTAAGATTCAAGGTCCTTTATCAGCAGATCCTATGCTATCTATGTGCTTTCATCTTTCTCAGTTCCAAATAAAAGAATACACCTTTGACTTGGTGGTGGCTCCCTCTTCTACTTCAGAGTTTTTGTTTAGTGTCTTCACACCAAGAAGAGATTCCTTTTCTCCTTCACCTTTTCTTCCTTGAAATTCACCAGAGTCCCATAAGCTGTCAATATACCCAGCCTACACCCGCTATTCCTTAAAATGTTTATGGCTTTTTGTCTTCTCTCACTCTCAGGGTGATTAACACAATGTCTATACTTCCTGTATTGGGGAGGGGGCAGGGGTGCTCAACAATTATTAGTTATTAACAATAAAATCATCAAAGGTACCTTTGAAATAAGGAATATACTTTTTATTAAAAAACTGCCAATACAATCAATGATTTAGAGCCAAAGTGGAGCTCAGATGTCATGTAGCCCAATTCCCTCATTTTAAAGATGGAGACACTGAGATTCCAGGGCAGGGTGGTGACCTGCCCAAAGTCCAATACACTGTGGCAGTCAGAATTTGAACCCAAGTCATATGTCACTAAACATAAAAATTTAAAAACATGAAGAACCAATTTTATTTGGCCAAAGAGAATGTCAGGTTAGTGGCCTCAACTAACAAAATGTACTCCTTTATGGACAACTAAAGAAAAATCCAGAGGATGATACTTTTCATATGTTACTCCCCCACTCCCCAACACCAAAGACTAGGGACTGGGAAGAGAGAAGAAACATGTGGAGTCTTCTAAGCTGGAGAAAAGGGGCATGAAATCTGTGGGGAAATTATTTAGTTTGTTAAAAAAAATCAGAAACACTTTACTAGCAGGATATGAAAAAAAAGATGCCTGTCATTTCTGGTAAAATATAGCTGCCACATTTCCAGGAATATTCTCAGCTTTGCATTCATGGATTTCCATGGCTAATTTTTTCATGCCGGTTCTCCCCCTTTTTCCTCCAAATCCATATTCTGCCCGACATCTCCCATCACTCACAGGTTATGTCTCCTATTGTAACCTACACGAACAAATATTCATTTCCTAAGAGCTATACTGCACAAGCTTTTCATGCATATTATGGGAAAATCAGCCTTATGCAGGACATCAAAGTCCTTTTAGACCATGACCTTAAGTGTGTTCTCTACTAGCATTCAAAACTTGGTTGCATTAAATAATGCTGGTGTAGGTTCATAATGAAATAAAATCACTACAGAATCCCAATCTCAGAGGCAGTCATGGACTTTGTATCCTACAGATTAAAAGTACTGTTGCTCATCCCTGAAAGGCTTCCTTAGAGCTGAATAGATCCACAAGTTATGAAACAGAAATTGCGAATATTTTCATAGGGAAGGAGGAAGAGAGCTTTAATTCACCAAGACATTGCCTCTTGGAGGCGAGGCTGGTGAGTAGAGGAGCTAGGAACAAGAAGACAAATGCTGTGAGATGCAATCAAAAAGCGAAAGGAGAAAAGAGCTATCAATGATGCTTCACTTCTCGCCACTTAAAACAGACATTATTCATTCTCCAGGCCTCTTCCTAAACAATTTTTTCACGTGTCTCTTTTGTTTCTCTACCATCTGCTTTCTCCTCACTTCTTTTACTTACCGTGAAGTTCCACTTTTCTAACAGGTGATCATCAGTGAAAGGAAAAGGAATCCTAGAATCTGAACAAATAATCAGATACAGTACCAATATAAGGATGGGGAGGAGACTAATATAGACCTTGGACTGTACGTTGTGAGCTTTAAGTATCATGGACAGTCTTTTAATTTGACCCTCCTGCTTCTTATATTGTTGATCAGTCATTTCGGTCGTGCTCAACTATTCATGACTCTCTTTGGGGTTTTCTTGGCAGATATACTGGAGTGGTTTGCCATTTTTCTTCTCCAGCTCATTTTATAGATGAGGAAACTCAGGCAGATAGGCTTAAGTGACTTGCCCAAGGTCACAGAGCTAGTGTCTGAGGCCAGATTTGAACTCAGGAAAGATGAGTCTTCCTGACCCCAGGCCCAGTGCTCTATCTTAAGTGCCACTTAGCTGCCTGCATCTTATATCAGAAGTGCTTAAATTCAAGATTTTGAATAAAGCATCTTGCAAATACACTTTAAACATAATTTCATAACCTCTCGTGGGATACTGATGAGAAACCTGTAGCAGTTCCCACCCACCCACCCACCCCTTTGTTGTTCAGTTCACAGATCCATCTTCCCCTTGACAGCACTTGGCAAAGTTAACCCTGTAAGTCTATCTCCACTGTACCAAGGTGACTAAAACCTATATCAAAGCCAGAAAAAAGAGAAACAATGCCAGATCTAAATCCCAGAATCCTTCACAGTTGTATATAGTGGAGGAGGAGCAAAGGGTCACGGATTAAGAACTGTAAGTGAGCCCAGGGGTCATCTAGTCTAGCTCTATATTTTACCAGAGGAAGAAATAAAGAAGCAGAGATCTTAAGTAATTTGCCCAGGTGCACACAGGTAGCAAGTGATCAATTCCTTTCTCAGCCAACTCCAGTGAGTAGTTTATTGGTATCACAATGCCTTTGAATGTTTTATAATTTATCAAGAGCTCTCACACGCATTTTCTTATGGATTCCTTATAACTCTCCTGTGTAGCAGGTAAGACAGATAGCATTATCTGGAAACTGAGGCTCAGAAAGGTTATATCAGAATTGTAACTAGGTTAAGCCCAGTGAAGCCACCGAGAGCTGGCAAATACATGATAATATACTGTTTTTTCTGTCCCCCCCAAATACATTGTTTAAGGGTTGGCTGGGGATTTAACTATTGGTGCTACAACCCTGTAGCTTGTGAGCAGAAGTGATTTACTACAGAAACAAATAACTGGCCCAAGTAAACCTCTGAGTTCTAGGGAAGAACACAGCAGCATTCATTATGTCAGTATCTCATGGAATCTGCCTTTATGTGGGCATTTCTATGGATTTTGCCAGAAGATAGACTCAATAGGGAGGAATCAGGAAAGGAGAAATGGGAAATACATCTGGGATGTGTATGGGTCTCTTATCTAGACCTCTACCTTCCTCTTCTATCTAAGTGCCTCTTCCACTGTGACTATGTTTGGTACTGTCCTGAAGAAGGGAGAATGGAAATTCTGTGAAGACAGATAACTCACATATAAGCCTAACCTGCCTAACTGTAAGGAAACTGATCCAAGACCCTGCCCATCTTAAGTTGGAGGGAAGAGGAAGAAGAAGAGAAAGAGAAGAGATCACATTTGTCAGCTCTGGCCATTAAAGGTTAAGTGATATCAAGATTACATGATAAACAAGTATCAGGACTCAAAACTGAATTTGAAACTTCACATTCAATTGACTTTCTGAAGTAAAAACTAACTCTCTTTTCAGTATATGTCATGTTAGTTTTCCATTGTAATCATAGTGACAAGGAATGTAACAAGCTATGATTGACCCCCTGACTACTTATAATTAATTCACAAGTACGATAATGACATATCATACAAGTACATATATACACACATACATATACATACACACATATATGAAGTAGGGCAGGGCACACAACGTGTTTAATGGACAGAGACCTGGACTTAGCATCAAAGAAATATTGGTTCAAATCCCGCTTCTTACCCATACTAGCTAGCACTGTCACCCAGGACAAGTCAAGTGACCTCTCAATGGATGACATAAGAATAAATTACAAAGAAATCCATGCAGAGTAGCATCTGCAGAAGGAATTTACTATTACAATGAAACCAGAGGTATAGTTAAAAATATATGTACACATATACATATTTTATAAAGGTGAGAATATCTCACCCGGGTTTTGAGAAAAAAGCTTTTAAATGTGTGAGACACAGTATCATTTCTAAAGCTATAACCAAATCTGAGCTATTGGAGGCACTCATATGGCATCCCAAGGTATGTCAAGAGTATTATTATCAAACTAGAAACTGGGAATATTTTTTCCATTTTCCTTCTGACCATTTTGCTAAAATTATAAATTAAAGCTAAGTGAGCATTCTAAAAACAAAAACCAAAGAAATGCCTTTCCTAGTAGATTTTTTGGCTAGGACTTGTGAAGTTAACCCATCATTACCATCAACAAGTCATTAATATGTAATACTGGCACCCAACAATCCAATTTCACTTTTCCTAGAAGAAACAGAATTGTATATTCAGAATTCTCCACTTTTTTTTTAATGAAATCACATCAAAAGGCAGGATGGACTTCCCATATGACAAAAATGAATAGCCTCATTGTTTAAACCCTTTGTTTTTCGGCCCTTCCACTAGCAAGGCAGGAACCACAAGATTTTCTTTGCCAATCAACACCCCATTTCCACCCTCTCTCCCCTCTAGCCATAGCCAAAATTATCTTCCTTGGCAAAGAACTCTGACCTTGTCACTACTTGAGTCAAAACTTTACAATGACCCCACTTACTCCTCTGTGGAAAGTTTAGCCTCCTTATTCTGGGTTTCAAGGCTCTTTGCCAGCCCACCTCTACCTACACCCTTTTTATCTGATCTCATTATAAACATTTCCCTGCCCTTTACTCCAGTTACCCCAAATCACTCAACACCATCTGTCACATTTTCCTACTCATGACTCTGCACCTTTATTCAAGGCCTTTCCATATGCCACTTCAATTTCCTCACTGGCAAAGCAGGGATAATAATACTTGTAATACCTCATAGTCGTGTTATAAAGGAAATATTTTATGAAATTCATGTAAAGTGCAAATAATAATGTAAAATGATCAAATAATACATTTAACTGCTAAGGAAGAATTGGCTGTCATGAGCAACATTACCTCTTTGACACCAATTACCTCAACAATTCTTATATTAATTTTCCAAATACCTATTTGCCTGTGAGATTTTATGTTTGTCATATCAATGTGCTAAAGAGAAGTCATTGAATCATCTGGTACCATCGAAGCATTACTCCAGGTTTTAACAGCAATATCTTTTTCTGTGGGTTTAAAGAGACTGTAAGATGCCAGCCTATGTCTCTTAGCCATGCATGTGAGAGATTTAAAAACCCAATGATTCCCAAAAATCATTGGACGTATGTGTGTGTGTGTGTGTGTTTGCAGGGCTGCCATGTCAGACTCCCTCTCACCATCATTCCTGTGTTTCCCTGACCCTATCTGTCAAATCATCTGGTTTTGATTAACTTGGCTAGCATATCCTATCTGGTTCTCCTTTCTCTACCATAGACTAAATTCAACATAAAGGACCTGGGCGTGGCCCAGTTGAATTCCTCAACTCTGCTCCTTCCCAAGGACCCTTCATTTATGCTTTCCTCTCCCCGCCCATACAAGCCAAACCACACAAAACTCTCCCCTGCCTTGGAGAACAACTTCCTGGCCTGCTGACTGAGATGCTGAAACAAGGAGCCTCACCCATTTCTCCAGAGTTGAGTCATGACAAACTGTTTTCTTCCTTTTAAATATTAATTATCAATTGAGAAATCAATTGACAATTAAAAAAAATTAGCAGGGGAAAGCCCTAATGAAAGAACCAGGAAGAGGAAGTGGGGAAAAAAAATCAATTGACTACGTGCTAAGTATTTGATTGAAATCTGATATTTGTAACTAAACTAATTTAAAATGTATACACAAGGAAGAAATACTATGTAAGGTAAAGGTTCATTTTCCATAGATAGTATTTTCCATTAACTGTCATGGCTTCATTGACAAAAAAAAATTGCCAATATTTTTATGTGGCTAAAGCAATAAGTAGTAAAATTTAGCATTTTGATTCTTAATTTAATTCGCTCCTCACAACAACCCTATAAGGTTATTATGCCCATATTAGTGATGAGAACACTAAGGCCAAGATAGATCATATAACCAGAGTGACAAAGCTAATACATTTTTGAGGCAGGATTCAAATCCAGGTCTTCTACTCCCCAAATCTCCTGCTCTTTTTATTATGATAAGTCATCACCATGCTTGATTAACTCTTGGCTCTCCCCCACCCCATAAGTATAAAATCACATACACAGTAATTCCCGAGTTATGGACAGATAGTAGATTACAGGATTTCCAGTAATCAATCAATTTAGTGGATAATATTTTCTTTTCCATTTTTCTTTTAACAGAAATAAGTCATAAATAGCCATTCTTTCTTTACTATATAGACTATTTGTTTTGGTCTGGAACTTTGATTTCATCTGTGTGGGAAACTCCTAGTATAGCCACAATGTAGTCTTTCTCTTAAACACACACAGACACAGACACAGACACAGATACAGACACAGACACACACATGAAGAAATAAAAGTTAATTGCAGAAGCGTATGTGCATGTACATATGAGAAAATGTATCTTGCTACAAGATACGATTCAGAAGAAAGAATAAATGACATACATCATTCCAATGAAAGATCCATTATCACTTTCTGACTAGGCATGAATGCTGAAAAGTCCAGCCCTAATTGAAGTACATTAGTAAGTTCCTTCCCCAGAAGAGACAGTCTCCAAATTTTAAAGCATGTTTTTATACAGGTCTAAAAGATTCTATGCAGTGTACTGCTTTGTTCAATGATTTTGAACAAAGACTGAAGTGGCCTTCTCCCCAATTGTTTATATGCCTCTCAAGAACATCATCCTCTTTTTTTGACTGATAAAGAAAGATCTGAGTTCAGATCCAGCATCAGACATGTACTAGTTGTATGACCCTGGACAAGTTACTTAATCTCTGCCTCAGTTTTCCTCAACTGTAAAACAGGAGTAACAACAGAACCTACCTTTCTAGGTTGTTGTAAGAATCAAATGGGATAGAATTTGTTTAAAAAACAACGTGCTTTAGCACAGTGCCTGACACACAGTAGGCACTACATCATGCTTATTCTCACACTACCAACTCCCGCCCAGCCCCCAACACCTTAAAGAGCAGGTTGAATTTTTGTTAAGTAAATAAGACTCCACGTTTAACCTTGGACCTCTACTTGTTTCATTTTAGATCCTAAAGACTGGAATGCTGGATTATTTTTAATCTAGGAAAAGTCTTCTGACATTTCTGGGTATCACTTTCTTCATCCATCAATTTGGGGTTTACACCAGAAGAGTTTGGATGTGATCATCTCTCAGGTAATCTGCAATTCTAAAATTCTATGGTTACGTTAAAGAAAGAAAAATCCATGTTACTTTAATGTATTTAATGCACTGTCTCTCTGAGTTCTACTACAGAGAGTTATGCCACATAGTCTAAGAGCTAATCTTTAGTGTTCCAGAGAGGGAGAACCAATCCATTAACAAGCACTTACTAAGTACTTATGTACTAAAAACTGGGTATACAAAGAAAGGCTTGACAGTCTCTGCCCTCCAAAAGCTTATATTTAATGGGCAAATACAACATGTAGACATAAAAGTATATAGAGAAGATACTCAAAATTACACTGGAAGAGGAGCCCTAGAACAGGGTTTGGTAAGCGAGGGCCGGAGGATGAAACCAGGAGAAGTTTAATGAAGGACAAGCTTAAGCTCAAATCTTGAAGGAAATCAGAGACACCAAGAGATGGGAGTGATTAAAAAAAAGTGGGCAGTAGTGACCTGGTACCTGTATAAACTCTACCTGTAGACCAGCTGCCTGGAGAAACTCTAGGAACTTGCAATCAATGAACAAACACTTATAAAGTGTTGTAAGGTGATACAAAGTCAAAAGAGTCCATGAATTCAATGAGTTTATACTCTCTAGGAGGAGAAATGTATTAATGACTTTCCTATTGATTTTGACTGAAATTCAAGTAAATTCCAGTGTACCTACCATAGATAACACTGGCATGTCTAAAATTTGCTAACCCCCCCCAATTTCTTCTTTGAGGACCAATCTATGGTTTCACTGGAACAGGGAACTGACAGTGGAGAAGCTACCTCCTCCAATATAGACCAGCCCTGTCCTACAATCTATCCTTAGAGAGCTCCCCGGTTATATAATAACTTATGAAATCACATCAGTCAAAAAGCTAGGTGGTCCAGCGTCTGGAGTTAGGAAGACCTAGGTTCAAATCCTGCCTCAGACATTTGCTAGCTGTGTAACCATGAGCCGAGGCACTTAAACATCTACCTTAGTTTCTTCACCTTTAAAATGGGGATAATTGCTCCTAACGCACAGGATTACTGTGGGGACTAAATGAGATAGCATATGAAAAGTGCTTGTAGATATGTAAAAATAGAAGGATTATATCAGATGACCATCATGGTCCTTTCTAGCTCTAAACCCTTTTGCTCTTACGCCAGGACTTATCTACTTGTACCTATAGATAACTATGGACCCCCACCTCCAAAGGATGAAAGAAGATTCACTACACAAGAGGAGTCTTATAACACCATAGCACACTAATCTTCAGAAGCATTATTTCTATTCATTGGAAGTTAGCACCATGTATGAGGTCTGACCGGCTGCAGGCTAATCAGTCCTTGGAATGGCTGAGGTATGAAGGGTGGTCCATCCACTTGTGTGAGGAGAAGAGACACCTGGTAGCCCCTCTTAACAAATTTCATCAGCCTTCTTCTATTGTAAAGCATACAAAAATGTGACCCCCCCCCTTAAAAGCAGAATTGTGCTATTGTTCTTGCAAAATTTTAGATTCTTCCAGACCTATGTAACCAATGGACAGGGGGAGGCCTGCTTTGCCGAGGCTGAAACCTGACTGTATTATTCTTTAACTGACAATAGTGCTGACACCGTGCAAATCATTCAAGCTTTATGCCAGCTGAGCAGTTTACATCCTGCCCCGATCTTTGAGTTTAAGGACAGAAAATGTGATGTGAACTAGTTTAACCCCTTGAAAACTACATTTAGTACAGTCCTTCCTACCTTCCAAAAATGCTCAAAGAAATTAGTTAATTAGCAATTTTATTAAATTAACAAAATAAAACAAATCCAGGGTGAAACAATAACATGAATGTCTGCCAAATCTGTACAGTAGCAGTTGGATGAAGAAGAAAAGAAAAAAAAATAGCCTATACCTTAAAAAAACATGCTTGGCAAGGTAGTTACAATACATCTACTTTAGATAAATGACGCCTACACTAATAATTTCTACAGCCTTTTAAAAATCACAATCTGTAAACGATTTGATACTGCATTGCCAAGCTGAAGTCAAATATACCTCTGTGAAATCATACCCTAAGAATCGAACATCAAATGGTTCTTTCAGGACAGTATTTTATTTGGTTGAAGTATGAATGAATCAAACATGAGGAACTGGCAAGCGTCTGGTTCAGAAAACGAGTGGTTTCAAGGCAGTGCCAAGCTAAACAGGATGATCAACGCATTACATTGGTGTAACACCAATGGTTCCATGGTTTACAGATGCAGTTTCCAAGGGATGTGCCAGAAAATATGTAGAGTGACACTGGGTTTTGTTTTTCGTCTTCTCTCTCTCTCTCTCTCTCTCTCTCTCTCTCTCTCTCTCTCTCTCTCTCTCTAAAGAAAACGTAGGCACAGAAAGCCAAACATTTATGCCCCATCTCCCTTACCCTTGGACACAAATGTATTATTACATTTTGTCATTACATACACAAATGTGTTATATAATGTCTTTTGGTCATATTTCAATTTAAAAATGACCAAGCAAAAGAGTATGGCACAGATGCTTGGCACCTAAATAAAAAAAATCCTTAATTCTGTCTCTCAGAGTCTTCTTTACTACAAAACTGTTGACTCTGACTCAAGTGATGTTATGAATTGAATGCAATAATATATGGGAAGCTGTTTGTATAAACCTTAAATACTTAAAATGGTAAGTATTCTTATTAATAACTAGTGGCAACTTGCCTAGAAAGGATGATCTCAAGATACCAAAGACGTCTGCGATCACCTCCATAAAGTTTATAAGTTTGTGACTTTGGGCCATCAATTGAGAATTCTTTGAACTAATTATGGTAGATGAATGTGATATAATTGAACCATAAGACAGAATGAATGTGATGGATTCAGAGAAAACAAGGAAAAAAGAGTGCAGAGTTAAGCAAGCAGAGACAGGAGGATCATTTATATTATGACTACAATGTATGTATTCAATTGCTTTCAGTCATGTCTGACTCTGTGACCCTGTTTGGGGTTTTCTTGGCAAAGATACCGGAGCAGTTTGCCATTTCCTTCTCCAGCTCATTTTATAGATGAGGGAACGGAGGCAAACAAGGTTAAGTGACTTGGCCAGGGTCACACAGCTAGTAAATGAATTCTAGAAGATGCATCTTCCTGACTCCAGGTCCAACACTCTATCTACTGTATCACCTGGCTACCCTACAACGTAAAGGAGATGAATGAAGTGACCAATCATGGCTCCAATAATGAAGCACAATTCTCACTACTTGGCTGAGAGGAAGAAGACAGGTGCTAAATGAGCCATACATTTTCAGGCACCGCCAAGCGTTGATTTGTTCAGGGAGAGCTCCTGTTGGGTCAGGAAGGGAATCGGTGGGCAGTGATAGTGACGCGAAACAACAACAACAAAAAAAAAGAAAGCAATGAAAAATTGAAAAGATGACACAAAAGACAACAGAAGGGACACAAATATGCAGGGCAATCTGGTCAAAACTTTACATGTTAATATTAATATTTACTAATAAATTATTTGTGTTTGGTCACAATTTTGTTACGTTTAAATATCAAATTTGATGTGCCCTTGGAACTACTCATAACAGAAATTCACAATTTCATAAGCAGTTTTCTTTTCTGATATTCTTTGAATGTGGAAATGTTCAAGGGGTTAATGTTTGTTTAGTAAACATTTTAGTTTTTACATTTGACATTGGGATACATTTTTACATTTGATACTTAACAATAGTTTATATTGAAAAGCACCTATTCTTTCATGTTTGGGAATCAGGATGCATATCTTTGAAAGAAAAGCAGAGTGTATATCAGCTATTTTTGTGCTAATATGATTTTCATTAAATATCACACCTTTAAAAAATTGTTACTAAATTGTGTGTCATGTGTAAGAGTTACCCTGGGTTCTTGGAGGTGATGCTTAAGGCTTCCAAGTTCTAATATAAAGCCTAATAAAAAACAAATTGTTGCTGCTATTCGGATTAGTAATAAGTCTACAAGGTTTTGAGTTCAGGTATTTACTACCACTTGTACAGGATAAGAGGTAAATCGTTTAATGCCTCTGGGGCCTGATTTTCTCTTCTTTAAATACTGGAGTTGGACTTGATGTTCTGTGAGTTCCTTTGAACTATAGATTTAAGATCCTAGCACCACAGAAATGTAGACTATTAGGATGGAAAAATATCAGAAATTGATAGCTCTTCTAGGACCACAGATATGAGATATGAAGGTGGAAAAAACCTCAGAAGCCATCTAGGGAGAACCTCTTCCTTTTATAAAGAAGTCACGGGAACAGCAGGCAACTGAGGGGGGATTTAAACCATGTCCCCTAACTCCACAGACAGTGCTCTTTCCACCAAAGTCCAACAATCAAGTCTTACAGAGGAAGAATGGGGTAAAGAATGATTATGTGACTGAACTAGGACCACACAAAGCTGCTCGGTGGCCAAGGAGTAAATTGTTAAGCTCTCATCCTTCATTTGGATTTCCCCCTGCAAAAGAAAACCTCTGACCTTGAAATACTTTAACAAAGTGGGCGATATTCAATTAGTGGTTTATCAGTTTTAAATATTTAGTAAGCATATTAAGCTTCAATAGTATTGTCTAGCTCCAACAGCTGTATTTATTCTGTCTGATTTACCATTCCCAAAATGCTTTAAAATGAAATTTACAGATTATAAGAACTAACCAAAAATCTCATTTTCCTTCCTTGCTGCTTTAAATGTATTTTGTGCCAAATGAAGTTTTGAAGTATCAAAATGTCCATCTGATAGAAATGCAGAAGGATTGCCTGGAATTAACTGGAGTGAACAAACCACAAAATGTCTCTAAAAACATCCCATGAATAAAATTTGAAGGCTCCACAATCTAAAACTGCCTTAGGTCAACTTTAACTTTCCCTTGTGAAATTTTCCATTTTTCATGCTTTTGAAAGGGGTGAATACGTAGAAGTTTTACATTTTGGCAATTTATTTATTTAATTTTTAGAAGTTCCTACTGCACCTAAAGAGAATACTTTCTTCCCTGGGATAAATCCCAAGCTCTATTTAAATACAACTCATTTTGCAAAATTTCAAAGTGTCTTTTCTTAATTGCACAACAGACTTCTGTAATATACTTCAGCCATATCATTTACAAACAAAATATGAACCAGATGTTTGGTGCTTATGTGAAAAATTGTGTATTGTAAAATCAAATTAAATTTAGAATGAACCCAGAATACTTTTAAGCACTGCAAAAACATATTGTATGCTCCATTGTTTGTTAGTCCTGGCAATTCTTCTATTCTTTACAGCAAGCAGGAGAAAAAAAAAAACCAAACACTTTTTAATGTATGTGGGATATGACAAATTTGGAAATATTCAAAAATGTAGAGCTAAAAGAATATTTAAATTCCATTATGTGACTTAAGTCAAATGCAAGTTCAAAAGAACTCAGAGACTAAAAAAGGAAAGTAATTTGTTTTCCTAGTGGCAAAAACCTAAATGAATGATTTGTCATCCTATTTTGGATAAAAATTTTAAAGGTTCTTAAAAAGACATTAAAACACTTCCCTTAAAGGTGTGACACTTGGTTCATAACCTAGGTTTAAAAAAGTCTCCAAAAAAGAACACGTTAACCTTCATGCACTTCCAGCACATAATATAAATAGGTAATACTAAGCAATTCTCTCTTAGAGATTTATTTGGGGGGCAAGGGGTCAGGCAAGGGATGGAGAGGAAAAGAGATATACATAATTTTATCATGTATTTACATAATCACAGAAAATTAATCAGGACATACTAATTTGAACTAACTCTGAAAAATATTGGCTGTTTTACCGTGAGCAAGAATCTATCATGTACTACAGGCATCTAATGTCCTAAAACTTCAAACTGCAGAACTGCTGTTCATCTGCATTGTTACTGGGAGTCTGCTAATAGAGAAATTCTCTAAACCTAGGAAATCACATGGTCTAGCCAAAACCAAATAAAAATAACTAGTTAATATATAAATATATGTTTAATCAATAGATGCTAGAAAAATAGATCAACAGATGCTGAGAAAGAATAATACCCATTTATGTTATTTAAAAAACCTACAAAGAATGAGTATAGATGGATAGTTTTAAATATAATTAAAAAAACCTAACAAAAAAGCTATCATTATATGCAAAAAGGAGACACTGGAAGCTTCTCCAATAAATACAGGAGTAAAACAGGGATGCCTGTTATCCTTACTGTTATTTAGCACAACTGTAGAAATGCTAATACAAGAGAAAGGAATTAAAAATACAAAGATAGAAAAAGAAGAAATAAGAGTATACCTACTTGCTTTTAACATGATGATTTACTTAGAAAATCCCAGGGAATCAGAAAAGCATCTACAGTCTTCTGGACAGTACCTTCAGTTAAGTAGCAGGTAACAAAATATATATACTCATAAAAAAGTATTTCTACAATAGCAATAACAAAATCTAGGAGGGATCATGGAAAGTGATGTCCTACTTAAATTAGCTACAAAATTCAAAAACATCTAGGAGTTTACCAAAGCATAATATATATCTTTAAACATTCCATGGAAAATATATTTTAAAGAAATAAAGAATAAATATTCAATGGTTATGGCTGGACTGTGCCATTACTGCAAAAATTAATTTACAGATAAAGTGGCATACCAATCAACCAAGGGAATACTAGTACTAGATAAAATAGAAACAAAAATTCATTTGAAAGAACAAAATATGAAGATTATCAAAAGAAATAATGAAAAAAGGATAAAAATTGAGGGGAAATTGCACTCCTAAACCTTAAACTAAATTCTAAAGAAGTAATCATCAAAACTATTTGGTCCTGGGTAAAAAAATAGAATAGTTTATCAATGGAACAGTGCGAATGAGGAAGAGTCAGAAGTAAATGAACTAACACAATGTTTGATAAACCTGAAAATATTACTTACCCAGAGGCAATTATAAAAGATAAAACTGATTATTCAGAGTATAAGAAATTTTAAAGTTTTCACACAAACAAAGCTGACGGAACAAAGACAAGAAAGGGAAGAAGTCAACTGTGGAAAAACAACTGCCTTTAATCACTAAAAGTCTCATGGTCAAGATACACAGAAAACTGAAAGGAATATATATGATCATTAGTCCATTCCCTGAAAGGGAAGTGGTCAAAAGATATGAACAAATCATTCTCAAAAGCTTTACAAACCACTAACAACTACATGAAAGAAAAGTGATTAATAATAATAACTAGTATTTATATAGTACTTTATGGCTTGCTAAGAGCTTTATAGATCTTATTTGATTCTCACATCAATCCTGTCAGATTAGTGATATTATGATGTCCATTGTAAAGATGAGGAGGCTGAGATTAAGAGGTTAAGTGACATCCCCAGGGCTACATAGCTGTTAAGTGTCTAGAACAGGATTTGTACTCAGGTCTTCCTGGACCTTTGTCCTGTACTCCATCTACCAAACCATCTAGCTACCTAGTTTCTAAGAATGTTCTAAATCTCTAATAAGAAATGGAATACAAATCAAAAACAACTCTGAAGGTTCCACTTCACATCCAGCAAATTGGCAAAGACAGAAAAATATAAGGACTATCAATATTACAGTGAAAAGACAAACCTCTTCCTTTTATAAAGAGGTCACAGGAATAGCAGGCAACAGAGATGTTGGAGCTGTGAACTGGCCCAGCTATTCTGGAAAGCAATTGACAATTATGCAAAGAAAGTGACTCAAAGATCCATAATCTTTGACCCATAATCTGCCACTGCTAGGTATGGAGCACAAGGACATCAATAACTAAAGAAAAGCCCTTTTTCATTAGGACTTTCTCCCGATAGCAATATTGGATGCAACAGGCAGCATGAGGGAATCAGGGATGGATGTTGACCTTGAAAATATTGAGAGTTATACAGTGAGAGCAGAAATCAGAGTGTGGGCTGGTATGCAGGTGCAGTGTTAGTACATGTTTGCAATGATTGCTGGAGTGAGTTAGAGAAAAGGAGAAGATAGTAGTGTGACTGTGGAAACTAACAAAAATAGCATTCTGTGATACAGATTGTTGCTGAATGGATCAGGAACGTTGAGTTCTACAGGTTAAAGTTCTGAGTTGTCCCTGAGCACATGGTTTTCCCCTTTCCTGCGCTTTGCCAGCTATCTGAAAGTATGTGCTTACTTTCCCTCATAGAAGCTGCTTGTTAATGGGAAAGTGAGACCCAGGTTTATAGGTACACTGTATCAATTAATTATTCTTTCATTTGTCTTACATTATCTAACTGTGATGTAATAATAATGTTTTTGACATACTAAATAATTGCTTTATGTTTGACCTAAAAAAAGCCCTTTTTGTTGTTCAATTGTTTAGTCATGTTGAACTCTTCATGACCCTGTAGACCCTGTTATCCATGGGATTTTCTTGGAAAGGACATTAGAGTGGCCATTTCCTTTTCCAGCTCATTTTTATAGATAAGGAAACTGGGGCAAATGGGATTAAGTGACTTGGCCGTGTCACATAGCTGGTAAGTATCTGAGGCTGGATTTGAACTCAGGTCCTCCTGACTCCAAGCCCAGCACTCTATCAATAGTAAAATATTTCTAGCTGAACTTTTTATAGTAGCAAAAAATTAGGAACAAAGTAGATGTTCATTGACTGGGAAACAGCTAAACAAGAAATGGATGGATGTAATAGAGTGTTATTGTGGTACAAAAAATA
The DNA here is from genome assembly GCF_011100635.1 of Trichosurus vulpecula. NCBI lineage: Eukaryota > Metazoa > Chordata > Mammalia > Diprotodontia > Phalangeridae > Trichosurus > Trichosurus vulpecula. The sequence goes on from NC_050576.1 coordinate 366,338,963, forward strand.
ATACAGAAATACAGAGAAGCATGAGAAGATTTATATGAAATGAAGCAAAGTGAAATAAACAGAGAAAAGAGGAGTACAATTGCAAAAGGAAAGGAGAAGTAGAATGGAGTAAATTATCTCACATGAAGAGGTGAGAAAGACCTATTATGGTGGAGGGGAAGATGGGAGGATGGGTGATGGGCATTGCTTGAGCCTTACTCTCATCAGTATTGGCTCAAAGTGGGGATAATATACACAATCAGTTGAATAGAGATATCTATTGTACCCAACAGGGAAGGAGAGGAGGAGATTAAGTAAAGGGTGGTGGGGACTGACAGAAAGGAAAGCAGATTTGAGGAGGTGGTAGACAGAAGCAAAATACTGGTAAGGCAGGAAAGAGTGAAAGGAGAAAGAGGACAAACAGGAGGAAGAACAGGATGGAGGGTAATACAAGTGAGTAATTGTAAATGTGAATGTGAATGGGATGAACTCTCCCATAAAACAGAAGCAGATAGCAGAGTGGATCAAAAACCAGAATCCTACAATATGTTGTTTGCAAGAAACTTCTGAAGTAGAGAGACACACACCGAATAAAGGTAAGGGACTGAATCTAGTATGTTGCAGCTGAAGTAAAAAAAAAAGCAGGGGCAGCAATACTGACTTAGACAAAGTAAAAGCAAAGATAGACTGAATTAAACAAGATAAGGAAGGAAACTACATCTTACTAAAAGGTACCATAGACAATAAAACAATCAAATTTAGGAGAGCAAGGAATAGTCTACCTGTTAGATCTATAGAGAGGGGAAGAATTCATGACCAAACGAGAGATAGAGAGCATTATGAAATGTAGAATGGATAATTTTGATCATATTAAATGAAAAAGTTTTTGTACAAACAAAACCAATGCAACCAAGATTAGAAGGAAAACAGAAAGCTGGAAAACAATCTTTACAGCAAGTGTCTCTGATAAAGGCCTCATTTCTCAAATATACAGAGAACTGAATCAAATTTATGAGAATACATGTCATTCCCCAATAGACAAACAGTCAAAAGATATGAACAGGTAGTTTTCAGATGAAGAAATCAAAGCCATTTATAAGCATATGAAGAAGTGCTCTAAATCACTTTTGTGTAGAGAAATGCAAATTAAAACAACTCTGAAATATCACCTTACACCAATAAGACTGGCTAATTTAACAAAAAAGGAAAATGATAAATACTGGAGAGGATGTGGGAAAATTGGAACATGAATGCACTGTTAGTGGAGTTGTGAACTGATCCAACCACTATGGACAGCAATTTGAAGCTGTGCCCAAAGGGCAGCCAAACTTTGCATATTCTTGATCCAGCAATACCACTACTAGGTCTGTATCCCAAAGAGATCATAAAAAGGGGAAAAGGACCTACATGTACAAAAATATTCATAGCAGCCTTATTCGTGATAGCAAAATATTGGAAATTGAGGGGATGCTCACTGGTTGGGGAATGGCTGAACAAGTTGTGGTATACAAATATAATGGACTGCTATTGTGCAATAAGATACAATGAACAGGCAAATTTCAGAAAAACCTGGAAAATTTGTACATATTGATGCAAACTGAAATGAGTAGAACCAGGAAAACATTGTATGCAGTATCAGCAACATAGTGGAATGATCCACTACAAATGACTTGGTTCTTCTCAGCAACACAATGATCCAAGACAAGTACAAAGGACTCATGAAGGAAAATGCTATCCACATCCAGATAAAGAACTGATGGACTTTGAATGCAGACCGAAGCATATTTTTTTCACTTTATTCTTTCTCATGTTTTTTTTTCTTTTGATCTACTTCTTTCACAACTGTGATGAATATGGAAATATGTTTTACATGAGAGCACATGTATAAAATATATCAAACTGCCTACCATTTTCAGAAAAGGGGAGGGGAGAAAGGGAAGATGAGAGAAAAATTTGGAACTCAAAATCTTGTAAAAATGAATGCTAAAAATTTTTTTGATGTGTAATTGGGCAAAAAAATAAAATACTTTTTAAGGGGAAAAAACATAGATAGAGACCTAAGAAACAATATACACAATGACTACAACAATGTAAAGGAAAAAGCAACAATAAAGCAAAAGAAACTGAATGCTGCAAAATTATAATGACCATACTTGGCCCGAAAGAAATATGAGAAGTCACCTTCCTGTAGTGCCAACGTGAAATCCATAGTGCTTACGCTATGAATATGCTGGTGTAGTTCTGAATCGCAAAATATTAACAGACTCTCCATATAGAAGACAGAACCAAAATATTTATTCAAACACCAGAAAGCCAAATCCCAACACCAGAAAGCCAAATCCATCATAGCAACAAAGAAGTCTATACACAATAACAATACAGGGGGCACCACCATCCCCAAGCCTCCCCCCTGCTAGGGCCCTCCCACAAAGGAACACTCACAGCTAGCTGTCTGCTTCCTCTCTCTCTCTCTCTCTCTCTCTCTCTCTCTCTCTCTCTCTCAGCTCTAACTGCTCTGACCAACTTCCTCCATTCTGTTCCACCCTTCCTCTTCCACTTGTTCAGCAAGCTCCTCCCACCACAGGCTTCCTGCGACTTAGCCTTCCATGTGATTTAAGCAGTTCACATGGGCCTACCAATCGATGGGAAGATCTTCAAATTAAACAAAAACACATTAACAATACACTTCCCAAACTCCTTTACAGAGGTGGAGAGCCATAGGTGTAGAACACTAGATATAATGTTCTTATCTCAAAGTATTAGACAGTTTGGCACAATTGCTTAACTTTCTCCTTTTTTATTCATTGTTGTAAGATAGATCTTCCTGGGAGGGAGAAGGAGGCAAATGTAACTGATGTAAGAACAAAATTGATTAGTACAAATTTACTTTAAAATATATTACCTTTGACATTTGGCTAGAAAACTTCAAATAATCCCTTTGATAATGATTAATGATGTTTTTACCTGACAATTACTATAAGCAGTAAAAGTATAATTATTCTTCTTTTATATATAAGCAAACCGAGGCTTAGAGAATGGTTGTAGATATTAGACTCAAACTCAGGACCAACGAATAGTTTGCCAGCTATATGTCATATGTTCTCTCAAGAGTATATGATATATAACTAAAAGAAGATTTTTCCTAAGAAAATGTCAATAAACTTTGGAAACACTGGTTTGTTTCTCTGTGGTAAAAAAAAAAAAAAAAAACAAAACTAAGCAATAATAATAATGATGATAGTAGTAGTTCACATATCAACAGGGTTTTAAAAATTACAAAGAGAGTACCGGGAAACCCTTTATTACTAAGGGAGGTAAATTTCTCACTTGACAAATTTCCTGATTCATGGCTTATTTCTATTTACCTACTCTAAAACAAATGCTGATCTGTATTAGCAGAGAAAGTTTCTTCCTGGGAGTTCCCTACCCCAATGAGATCACAGTTCAATAAAAAAAAATGAACACCTGGTCTAAAGACATAAAGCTTTTGTATGAACAGCACTGCTGATTTTCCTAAATTATGCAGGTATTTCTTCTCATTATTTTGCTGGTGTTCCATCTCATTCATGTCACCAATTGGAATAATAGTCCCAATTATTCTATCTTTGTGCCAACAACAGCTTACATTTTATAATGTTTATTACTACAAAGTGCTTTATGTACATAATAATCCTAACAGCTCACATTTATACAGTACTTGAAGATTTAGTAAACACTTATAATTTAATTCAGTAGCAGCAATATCAGACTTATCACTTAGGAATATATTACTGGTTTCCCTTTCTTTGTGGGACTATGTCCAGAGTTTCCGCTAAAATTTGGCACCATCGCTACATAATTATGTCTACATTTACAGTTAACAAAGATTGGTGGAGCTCAGTAAACCAAATTAGACTTCCTTGAAATGTCTGCAGAACGCAGTGACAAGGGGCCCTGGAGAACAACCATAACAAACTACTGGGTCTCTCATAGGAAACAGATTTCATGAGGTCAGTATAATTCCTGGGCCCATTCTTAGCTGACTTTAATAATTTAAGTCTTTAACTTTCTCTTTCTAAAGAAATCCCACCCCCTTCCCAAAGCAAGACAATAGAAGAAAAGGTTTTATACCAGTTGAGACTACTTTTGAGAGTAAACATTTCCTTCTCCTTGTATTTTTGCATCTCCATGAATTTAAGGCAGACAAGAGATATTGAATCAACAACTCTGAATACTTTCCGAAGGAAAGCAACAAGATCTATCTGCGGACAACTTACGTGTATGAGAAAATGCAAAGTTACTTGCTCAGCTTCAGATACTGCTTCACCATCAGACCTCTACAAAGTAATCCTTAGAACTATTTGTCTCTAACAACCAGGTGTCATGCCCTAAGCAATACTTTGTGGAAGCCTGCGCCAGTCACCTATAACCCGAAGGGTGGTTTCATTGAGTGATCCATCTCCAACCAACCTCTTTATACTGAAATGAACACTGAGATCTAATTTGTAAAATAACCCAAAACAGAGAAATGGGTTGAATATATTCTAAATCAGAGATGTCAAGTAGTTCACGGCTTGTGGGTACTCTCAAGTGCAGCATGAATCAGATTAAAATATAACTGGGAAGTATTTAACTAAACAAATAAAAATGCAATAAAACAAAGATAATGTTAATATGTAGTTTTCTAAGTTAACATGCAGCCCACAGGGAATCCTTATGTATGGTTTTGTGGCTCCCATTTCTAATTGAGTTTGACACCAGTGCACTAAATTGCATTACTGTAAAAAGGTCACTCACAATACTATGTTGACATGTGGACAATATTAAGACATAGCATAGGCTGTCACTGTCCACTGACTAGGTCCTGTGCACTTAGTATATTAACTGCCCTCGATACCTTTTAAACTGCTTCTGAAAACTCCCTTGTCTGGAATGTGCTACAGCCTACTTGCACATTTCCTTTACTCTATGTTTCCGTATTTCCATATGCTCTATCTTCAACTTCAATCTTTTAGAGACTTTGAGAGTGCTTAATGCCTCCCCACCAAATAACATGCCAGTAGACTGCTAGTATTAAAAATATAGGCCTTTGTTTCAATAAGAAGCTTGGGGTCATTAATAGAATTTTGCAAATTCTCAAATGCAATTGGCCCATTGACCTTCTGTTACAATTTAGGCTCTACTCACTGTCTGCTGCAGATGCTTGTCCAAGACATACATTACAAGAGGAAGCTCTACAGGATATATTACAAACTGAATAGCATGGTCTGGACCAGGGGTGGGGACCCTGCGGCCTTGAGGTCACATGTGGTCCTCTAGGTTCTCAAATGTGGCCCTTTGACTGAATCCAAATTTCACAGAATAAACACCCTTAGGTTCCCTACTCCTGGACTCTGGGCAGCTGATATTCCTCATTCACTCAACCTTTCCTATATGCATCATTAGACTTGACTATATTCTGGCCTCATGCCTACACATTGTATGGAACATCTATGTCATCCCTTCCTCAGCGCTCCCTGTCAATGATGAAAAATCTGCCAAAGGAGCAGAGTGAAGAAAAGTTGGCCCCTAGTGGCACTACTAGACACAAAAAAGTTTTCTTAACCCTATTTAGTTGAAGAGCCTTTGTTTTAGTAAGATAAACCCCATCACTGAGATAGGACTATAGAAGAGGTAATTTTTCAGTTCTGATTGAAATTCTGTGACAAATCAGTAAAATTCACTTCTAAGAGAATACCATTGATGATAAAAAAAAACCCAAAAAATCAGATATAGCATTCTCTGGTGTGTTTTGGGGTGATGGGCTCTTGGGTACAGAGGTATACTGATGATTAAGTTAAACATGTGGGTGGAGTCGGATGCTGGTTTCCCAAAAGGAGGGTTGAGCTCTGAGAGTTAAGAAAAGGAGCCAGTGACCTAAATTCCTACCACACCTCAAGGCTGTGACTTCATTTTTAGGACAAGATGACCTGAAGGTCTGGTGCTGAATAATTGTCAGAAAGCTTCCTATATGAAAGCCAAACATTTTCCTTTGGTACTTTGAAGTTTCATATTTGGGTGTAGGTACTACCTCTATATAGATGATAAGCCCTAAAAGCTTTCCCATCTAATTCTTGTCCAACTTTTCTAATAAATTCTCCACTAAGAACCTATCCGACATGTTTAATTGATGAAATATTTTTTTAAAAATCACAAAGAAGTCCCTATATTCTCGTTGCGTTAGCTTGTCAAGTATGTCTCTTTCACATGTAGAATTATATAATTATGGAGCCAGCTGGGGCTTTAAAATTTAATTTGTATATAAAAACAACTTGGATCTGAAGAAGGCTCACAGCTTGCCCAACGCACAAGTATCTCTTGCTAGAAAGAAGACTAGAAACTTAGTTCTTCTGATTTCAAGAGTAGTGCTTTTTCATTAGCGTCTTCACACAAGTTGCTTCTGACTTTGTAGCTCCTACTGGCTTACAAAGCCAAAAATTCCAACCAGTGGGATAGGATCATAGATTGAAAGGTGGAAGATGTCTTCAAGGCCTTGGCTGCAGTCCCCTCATTAAACAGAAGACCAGGGAAGTTAATAAATTAAGTGACTTTGCCAGTGTTGTACAGCTAGTGTCTTAATGCAAAATTTAAAACCTGGTTTTGTGATTCTTTACATCATACCATGCTGTACATACTGTTTTATAGAAAATGAGTTAAGGTTTTTAATTTTCTTTTTGACTATTTCATTTCAGAAAACAAGGGTGCTGGGGGTGAGGGTAGGGGGCTGGAAGTATTCTAGTTATCCTAATCACAAGATTACTTATCTCAAATGTCAGCAGCATAGACAAAAGGAAAGTATCCCAATGAGTTTGTTTATATATGCAACAGGAAACAAACATAACAAAAGCTATGAACACCACAAAGTCACATTTGATTAGAGACAGTTTTCGGTATGCAGAGAGCATGACTACTTGAGGCCATAGGTTCATAGCAGAGAGAGATGAACCTCTACTTTCAGCCGGTAGAGACTATTCTCATCAGAGGCTGGCCACGGTCACTGTTGGAAGTCATCAGACAGCCTAGGAGAACCATGATGTGTTCTACCCTGGCCATCCAAGCGACTTCACATTGAGGAAATCTGTACAGTATCCATCTGAACCAGAGAATTCCCCTCTTTCAGCATCTTTAGGCACCCTAACAGGGAGCAGTCACACCCAATCCTCTTATAAAGGGTCATGTGAATCAGAAAATTCCCCTCTTCAAGACCTGTCATGTAACCATGTACATTTTCCTCTAGGCTGGACCAGTGGCACAATGTATCCTGCCTTTGTGTTTCTGACACAATGAAGTTCGCTGGGTAGTATCCCCATGAGTCTGTGTTCGTCTGTGGGCAGCAAGGAACTGGTCTGAGACTGTCACAATGTTAAGAGTGATGAGTACCAAAGAGAGACAACGCCAGGCTACACCCACTCAAATCAACAGATTTATTAAATGCCTACTGTGCCCAAGACACTATCAACTAAATCAAGCTCAGGCAGATAAACCAGAGGAATATCCACCGAGAACATCCTATCTCATACTGAGGAGATGAAATGGGGAGACTAGTAAGTATTAGAGTTTAAAAGTAAGCTTTTATGTGAGAGTATGGCTCGGAGGCGCCCCCTGTCCCTGTAATCAAGGGAAGACACCCGGGAAAGAAGATTCCCCTGGAAGGTTGTAAAACTTCCAATCTGTTGCTGTATCTACTTCTATGCAGTGATATGCAAAAACAAAAATCCATAAGAAATAAATGTTTTATATTTATGCATTTGAAAATCATTACATATCAAATAAAGGTGTATATATATATATATATATATATATATATATATATATATATATATATGTGTGTGTGTGTATATATATATATATATTTTCACTGGAAAGCTCACATTTATATAGTATTTAGTGTTTGTATTTGTATAGTATTGTATAGTATTTAATGTTTAGTTTAGTGTTACAAACACCTTTATATGAGAGAAACATCACTACATATACATGACCAATCTTACTCCCATAACTCTTAATGAACATTGCAAAAGACACAAAGGAGAAAGCAGATCCTTCCTCTCTTCCCTCAACGAATGTACAGCACACATAAAAATCTACATATATGCCAATCTTTTGACTAAGTAACAGGCATGATACTGTGCAAACTTGAAAAATAATCAGGTTTGTGAAAGTTTTTAAAGTGAAAAATTTCAATAAACTGTGCAGACTTTTTAAATGATAGGATCATGATGAGTATATTTATTGATATAATCAAGCTCCAATTTCAAAATAACTAAATTCTTGAAAAATGAAAATATTTTTACTGTAACCACCCACCAAGAATTATATGGCATTTAAACCTAACAACTTCCTGTATACTAATAAATCTAGTTAATGCCCATATACTCAGAAGTCTGTTTCTTTACACTTTTTTCCTTTTTGTTTTTGGAATCTTTTAAAATTAGATGTTAAATGCTTAAGTGAAAACAATGATATGCATATTATTACACCTCCAAACTTTTTTGAGTCTGAAAAACTAATCTTCTAACTAACTTTTCAAACTATAAATATAAATAAGTGATGAATTGCCATAGTCACCAAAATGGGAAGTAACATCAAAATTACTGAGTTTGGAGATTTCTGATATCAAAAAGACAAATGCAAAAGTTTCAAGTTAACTGAGATATCTGGTATTCTGTACTGCATCGAGATTAGTTGACCTAAAGACAAACTAATTTTTAAAAGTCGGTCATCAAATAGTGATAAATATATTTCATTGTGACAAATTAGGTTACATATCACTATAAATTGGTGGTTAAACTTTGAAGTATAATCCTTTTCTTTTTTTCCTACACTTTAAGCAAGTTTTATAAGCAAGGAAATCATGCCTATTTTTCTGCCACTTGGAATCAACAAAACGCAAAGAAAAAAATCCTAATTGCTAGCTCATTCGTTTTTAAATTATTATATTTCTAACTATGGACAGACTACACTAAACATAAATTTCTACCTTTCATTCAGTGTGTTATAGACATGGGTAGTGAGCATTTTTGTCAGTTACAAATACAGTGCCTTTCTTCATTATCAACTGCTGGCTCAGTATTATTAATAGGAAGAAAAGATTAGCACATGATAATAGATTAAAAAGTATACTCCAGAAAGGGTGTAATATTTGCCAGCTATGAACTGCTCCTAAAATAATCAGCTTTATAAAGGTGACTGATAAAATAACAATAGTATCCAAACATATTCAACTCTATGACTATTTAAACTAATGACAAAGGCTTTTATGATATTAACAGCAGTAAATGAGCAACTCCCATAAAATATCATTTCATATCACACCCTGATAAGGATTTAAATACATATGATCATTGTTATGTGAAAAAACATTAAGGTTTTTTATGCGTGTCAACCAAACAGGTTTTAATTACCACACCTACTTGAGCTATTAGCTGTTCCATTCAAACCTACAAACATAATATTTATATGGTTGTTCAAAATCTTGATGATTGATGCAATCTTTTGTGTGATTGTCTTTACAGTCACTTGCATCTGTTATTAATAACAAGGAAAAATGAAAAGGGAATGTGTGTTTTTATTTTGCAACAAAGCCTTTTCCTATGATGACTAATTTCTTCCTTTGAACACAAAAAGGTTCTTAAACAAACTTAAGGACGTATGAATAAGTTTGTGAAAATGCGGACTCCACAAAAACAAAGCCTTTAGTACTTAAGCCAGTATTAGAAACAATCAAGTCAAGATAAGTATATAAAAAAGCTGCCAAAATTTGTTAAGCCCCTAATTCTTGATTTATTCATACCTTATTTTCTCAAAAGGAAGAAAAGACATACACTCTTCCCTGTGGATATATCCTCTTGCTCTGACGGTAAAGGAAACATACAAAGGATTTGGCACCAACGGGCATCTTAACACTTTTCCAATATTACTACTGAATATTTATGTTGATGACGAATGAGGACACAAGTGAAATATTCTACCACGAAGCCTTTCCTTGTAAATTGACTAAATGATGCTGTGTCAAAACAACACCTACCATAAATCAAAGATTTTTAAGACCAGTATTTCTTGTTTCAACATGCTACCTGTTCAGCAGAATCACTAGTGTGAACAGGAATAGATTAATGTACACTAAGGAGAGCTGTCTTGCCATCCAAACGATAGAGCCATAATTTAACAGCCCTATTATCATTAAATTAGTTTTGACAGTACTGAAATATTATGTGTTAAAAATACACACATTTAATAAAAACTCTAGTGGTCATTTAGACAAGATAAAAAATAGTTGGGGACCACTAAAATTGTTTCCACGCTAATATAACACGTAATGGGAAGAGCACTGGATTTGTACCCAGGAAAGCTGAGTATAAAACCCAGCACTTCCATTTAGCAATCTTGTGATCTTGTACAAGTTATCTAACTCTCAAGGACTCAGTTTCCTCAAAAAGTAAAATGAGATGTTTGGATCAGATGACCCGTAAGTTTCCTTTCACCTCTAAATCTATGAGCTTATGATCCTATGTCAACATCTTATTTCTTTATGCTACGTCCTTTAAAAGGGTGATGTCATCTTATGTCTCCATTACATTTTTAATTTTCCCATCATCTGATTTGGGAACTAACAAACAATAGATTCTAATGATTATTTCTTTCCATCAATTTTAGACCTTCAAGGATTCAAAGCACATAAATTACAATTTAGAATTTTTAGGAAATCCACAGAGATAAAATTTCCCCATTAGAAAAACTAGAACAGAAACCTTAGGGGAAAAGGAGTTTTTCTCATAGGACTGTTGGGACTTCCTGTTGCTAATTAATTAAGTGACATTTCTATGTCTCATAAAAGTCTAAAACTTGTCATTATGATTCAATACCCTAATCCACAAACAACTCCAATACAAGGCATCCTGAAAAATCTCTTAGGTAAGGGCGGGACATAAGTTTCCTTGTGATCGCATAGAAACAGATTTTAAAAACTGCATGTAACATACACATTTGAACATAAACCAAGTGGAGACAAGTACAGTTGAGAAAATTACAATTATATATCCTCCTGATTTAATAAAGGAAATTCCTAGATAATAGGAATAGGTCAATAAAAGAGTAACCTAACAATTTAATTTTTTAATTGGGAAAATACAACAACGTTGAGAAAATTCACCAATACATGCACTAATACGCAATAAGAAAATTTAACTTTAACATTGGTTTGAAAATACTCAAAAAGAATTTGGGCATTATAGTGCTACAAAAACATATCTGTGAGAAAAAAAATAGATCATGCTGCCCTCTTGTGCCAGATGGAAAAAAACAAAAAGGATTCTACTCATACAAGTAAAAAAAATTACATATGAAACACAAAATGCCCTTAATTTCTGGATGACTTGTTGATGGCCTGACGTGCGTATTATCTACTTATTAAAATTATAAAAGAACTGAATAGAAAGATAATGAATGAGAAGGGTGGTGTAGAAGAGAGTCAAGACACCTATGTTCTAGTCCTGGCTACGTTATCTTTGCGCAAAACCTTTGGCCTTTTAGGGCTTCAGTTTGCTCATCTGTAAAATCAAGGATTGGACTACCTGATTTCTTAGGAGTCACTCAGTTTGCCAAGTTGGAAAAAATGCCTACTTCTAAGTACACAACATTGGCCAATGAAAGCAACATGGTGGAATTAAAAGATTTGTATTAGAAGACTAGGATTCAAATCCTGACTGCTACCTATTACGTGTCTTTCAGCCTCAATAAAAACAATGTGCCATCATTTCTATTATTCAGCTCAAGCTAGAACTTGGTTTAGGTATGAAGTGACTAGTCAACTATAAAAATGGTGGGGTGGGGTGGGAGAAGAGTGCTTCTGTTATTTACTTACATAAATTTTGTTTGTGACATTTCTTAAGATACAAGAAGTATTGTGGTAATGGATATTAGTAAGAAACTTATGAAAGAAATTACAGGGAAAATACATTTGCAACTGTGAGCCCACTAGTCGATTTGAGCTTAATTTCACACCAATAAGCTTCTTATTATTTTGTTATGTTATGAAAGCTCACAAAGCAAACAAAATAAATTGGGGGGAATTTAATTGTTCAGAAACTAAGAGAAAAGATGCCAATAAGTATAAAAGTGGATACAGATTTTGTGAACATTTGAGCTACTGATAAATAAGCAAAACTATGTAAAAAGGAAAAACCAAAACCAAGAATCCAGCCCACATAAATTATGAAAGACCACTGGGGAAAGGCATTCTCTTTCCCAAATGACATTTCCTAAGGTTGTTTAATGAAAAATAGTTATCTGTCCTCTCATTCATGCTTAAATCTCCTGACTTCACTAAAAAAAAAGATTCACATTGAGTTTTTTCTGCCTCAGGGATGGAGGAGGAAGGAAAAAATCAGTACTAGGGGGTAGAAGTTGCACCAAACACCCCTTTATGCACCCATAACCTCTAAATACTTTATTCACTTGCGATGTATATTTCCCACACATTCCGTAATCTCCTTATTCCTCAAGGCTAGGCCAGCTGTACAAAGTCAAATTAGGTGTACGTCCTATTTTATCTGGGTATGAATCCTTCAGCAGAGCTAAAATTCCTCTATTGGAAAGTCAAGTAAGAAATGATAGGCTTCAAAAATTAAGACTTGTTCATAGATCAGGGCCTAAGGAAAGGTCTATAGTTTTGGAAAATTGGGTGCCTAATCAAGTTTAGATGAATCAGGGAGGATGTGATCAAAGAGAGTAAAGAAGTTGCAATGAATTCGAGAGCGTGTAGCTTTGAAATTACAACAGTAATTTCAAACAAAAGTTTGAGCAAAAATTCTCGAATCATTTCCTAATGCTCAATTAAGACTTATACTCTTGGTTTTTGATTGAAAAGGGATACTCCTCAAATTGAAATTATCAAACATATACAGATTTAGGGCAAAACCCTGCTGTACAAATACCAAAATACTGTGGGGTTCTGGGAACAGTTTCTTTTTATACTTTGAAAACACCATCATATCTCATACTGTCAGGCAGAGCCGAGAGCTAGTTTCTTCATCCCAGTAAGATAGTAAACGCTGTTGTTTTCTTCCTTGTCTTGTACACTGACCTATCTAAAAGGTGGGATGACTAGTGAATGTTTTAGGAATTATCAGACTACACTCAATCATATAGGCAGCTAGGTGCTTGGAACTAAGAGTGAGAAAAACCTGGAGTTCAAATGCTGCCTCACACACTTTCCAGTTGGGCGAACCTACTTAAAAGGTCTGTGCTTCAGTTTCCTAGGTATGATAACAGTACCTCTCTCACAGGGCTGTTCTGAGGATCAAATGACTTAACACATGTAAAACACTTTGCAAACATTAAGCACTGTATAAAAGCCATCTTATTATATGAGCACCCAGTGTTGGATGTTTCATCTGCCTGCTCATTATAAAAATCAACATTCACAAACAATAAAAGTTGGAATAAAAGACAATCCTTCCTCTGGAAGGATCAAGACTTAATCAATGAAGCCTTCTGCCAAGAACACCATCATCAAAGTATAAATATTTTCTCCCAACAAGCTTCTCCACTACTGAGTATTCATTTTTTTTAAATCAAGTTATAAATTTGTTGTCATTCATAACAACTGGTGAACATTATGTTTGACTTACCAATTGGATTTCTATCAAAGAACAACACTGGTGCTCTCAAAATGGACTCAAACATTTTGTTATGCAAATTTTGTGAAGCATTCACAAGGACATAGAATACCAGAAGACTTCTCACTATTCCAAAGAGAACTGTAGCTGCTGTTAATCCTAAAATTAAAGACATAAGTATACTTAGAGAACATTTATGTATTTTTCCAAACATTTCTAAAAAGTACTTTTTGTCAGTTCAGGAAAACATCATTATTCAATTTATTCTGTGATATTTTAAGGGCTAGAAACAGTGTTCTATGGAACCAAGTGTCACTTAAATGAGAATTGACATACTAATCACTTTGTTGTACTAAATGACTATACAAAGCAGTCTCAGACACAACTGTGTTGGAAATCAGAATTTCTTTATTTTATGATATTCATCATGTACCTATTCATAAAATAACACTCATTTTTTCTAAAAGAAATACTTCACCGTCTCCCCTCTTCCTGAAGGTCAAACTGAATAAATATTTTGGTGGCATGATAACAACAGGTTAAAAAGAACAAGATTAAGTGATTTGTTTTTCTCATTTAAAGTGCAAGTAGAATACCTCATAAATAGTCTTATTGCAAGAAAACCTATTGCCAAATATTAGTTAAATTATAATTTAATTTGAGGTTTTAGGCAAATATTGGCTAAATACTCTGCAGTTTCTAAGAACTTTTGTACAAATAAGGATTAATAATAATGTACAAAAATTATCTTGTATTTAACTTATTTATAAAATTTAAACAATTAAATATGTGATTTATATGCCTATGATATACTCAGAAATTAAAACATCTTTTCTCTTTTCTTTTACATTATGAATTTCCATGGCTAAGTAGAAGAGCAAAAAAATTAAGCAGCACTTAAAATGTAATTTTTATTTCATGCCATTATGTGACACATTTTTTCTGCATAATCAGCTCTATCTTTGGACCTCTATCAATAGCTGTCTCCTTTTTTTCATTCTATATAAATGTGTTCATTTATTTACAAATTCAGAAAGTATACAGATAAAGGATGTGGATTTCTTGGCAAGTGATCAAAAATGCAAAGTTAAAATAAGGAGCTCTTTTAAACATATCTGGATAGACTTTTGCCAAAAAGCGGTCTTTTCTGGAAAAATGCTGAAAAGCTTGGAGCTTGTAAAACCTGTGTTGTATACACACATGCTAAGGTATATGCCTTTACCAAAACAGAATCTATGTTAATAGAGTGAGGCAAATTTTAAATTAATCAAACAGTTTGGAAGGTGATAACACTGGTCTGTTGGTAAGAAAGAGAAGGAATCCAGTATTCCTAGATACAGGATTTTTCCTCCTGCTTAGCTTCCCTCTTAAGTAATTATTGAAGCCCAAGAGATGAGCAGTATGGAGCTATAAGCTTTGCATACCTGTGAGGAAATAATGCTTTTTATTTTGGTTACTTTGCTTCCAGAGGATTGCATCCAAGTTAAATAAAAGCCAGGGTTTACTTAAACAGAATTGGAACAATCTGAACGACAGGGTGGGGATCCGTTTCTAATCCCACTTGCCCATCCATATAATGATATAAGATTTAGCTAAAGCAACCTATTAGGAGAGACAATAGCCACAAATTTACGGTGGCTGGCTTTCTGAATGCTCAATCCTGGTTTACTTTCCAAAATCCAGTACAGAGCAAATTAAGAGTCTTCATTCAACCTCTTTCTTCTAGTAGGTTTTTAAAATAATTATTCCAATTAATTCAGTCAGTAAATGAGACTCAGGCTGCTAATCTGTTAAGACACTGCTGAATTACTCCTGAAAAACCTATTTACTCCAACTGGCTCATTGTGTGCACCTCAGACTTTCATGTAATAGAGCAAATGATTAAAATTTTACCTGCATAAGTTGCTAAATACCAGTTAAGATCTAGCTCCTCGGTTTCATTTCCTTTGATTCCGTTTACAGTGACATTCAATTTACTCTGTTCATTTGCCCTATAGGAATGAAAGAGAAAAAAAATAAAACTGTTGTTATATAAATTGTATAAATAAGGAGATATTTGTGAATCACAGGGAAAGAAGGAAATTAACCCAAAACCGAGGCTTAAATATTTAATGTTGACTCATTCTCTTTTAATTACATATATTCAGATGTACATCCACTTTATAATTTCAATTTAAATCATGATTTTCAATTCTAAAAAGAGTCTTGTATTCACAGTGCTATGGATCACACATGGATAGAGTCTATTATGGGTCACACTCCACCAGCAACAACTTTAATTTTTCCACAGGTAAACTAAGTAAGGATTAGATGAGAAGGTTGAACAAACCCCACCTCAGCCCCTAACTCCTCTGAACAGTAAGGATATTTATGGATTTTATAGTACTTCAGTAACTCACCAGTAAGAAAGCCACCAATCCTGGAGGATATATGTAACCTTGAACACACAAAATCAAATACCAAAGTTAGTTCTACTCTAAAAATCTGATCCTTAAAGTACATCTTCTATGGGGTTTCAATAGCCTCCTTCCCAACCAGTGCAGTGTTGAACTAATATTTTAACCAAATAAGAACGGGAAAATTATCTGTATTATTTTAAAATGTTAAAGTAAAACATTCATTTTTAAATCCAGATACTGTAATTGGTTTAATGTATAAAAGAGGCACAGACATAGATATATTCTTCTAAACAAAAAAAAGAGCCCCAGGTAAATTTGTAAAATACAGAATTGTCAATCAGGACCAAACCCAACACACAACTCTCTTACTGACCTGTGCCAAAATGTTTAGGAATACAAGCAAAAAATTGACAAAGCAGTTTGCTCCGGCTGCAAAATAATTCCGGTAGGACTTAAAACCTATATTTCCTTCAGAACGGTTCTCTTCAGGTAGGGCAACAGGTAGATCCTCAGTCTATTGGGGGAGAATTAAAAAAAAATAATGAATATTTATGTACGATGAAGGATAAATCAGAGATTAACTAGAAAAATAAGCAGACGGTAATAAAATCAGAGTGAGAGGGTAGTGTGGAGCATAAAATGAAGCAAACATGAAGAGATAAAGGCAGCATCATATACTTGGGATGGTACTGGATATAGGGCTGTCAGAGAGGCTGACTTCAAATTCTATGCTGATTTCTGCTATTGTTCTGATGAGAAAGAAAAAGAACTTATCTGGGTCCACTGGAAGCTTGGTGACCTTTGAAATTTGACATAAGGAAACATTTCCTAACAATTCTAGCTATTCCAAACTGGGGTGAGCTACCACAGCATGGGGAGACCCCTTCATTTGAGATAGTCAAAGAAAAGCTGGAGGAGCGCCATTCCATGCCATTGGGGATTTTTTAAAGTACAACTGGAAACAGATGGCCTCTAATGTTCTGTGATTTTTCAAATAACTTGATGGTCTTGGCCAAGTCCAACTTCATAAAATGGGGGAGAGGAGCAAGCTATTATCTAAGGTCTAAATTTTATGAGCCCTACTTTTTGGGGTGCTTTAGTGAAATAATGAAATTCTTATCAAGTAACAGTAATAGTATTAGTCATAACACTAACTTATATTTATCTGTTACTTTGCAGTTTACAAACAAAACTACAATGCATAATCCTGTAAAACAGGTAGTCAACCAAATGGAACACCTACATAACACTTGTTCATTCATTCATCACATAATTGAGGAAAGAAACAAGCATTTGTTGAGACCCTCTATCATGCCTAGCTCTGTACTAAATAGTACAGGAAAAAAAAGGTAGCTGTATTTCCTTAGACATTTCCTTAGAAAGCTTAGAGTAGCTTACATCTATAGAGAAAAGACAAACGTAACACCAAACAACTAGAGATACTAAGAAAGTCACAGATACTTTAGAAAATTTGAGGGAAGAATTAACACAAAATCAGATTAGGTGGGAAAAGTTTGTGGAAGAGGAAAATCCTGAGACAGGTCTCGAAAGAAGTAATAGTGAATAGTGGCAGACAGGAGACAGAGTAGCATTCCAGATTTTGGGAACAACATGGACAAATATTGGGAGGGTGAAAGAAGCAAGACAGGTGGTGGACCAGAAAAGCAATCTGGTCCATGTTAGAGAAATAAGAAGTTGGATACAGTCATGTAAAGAGGGCGGAAAACTAGACTGAGATATTCAAATGCGTTCTGAAAGGCAACAGAAAACTTATTTTACAATCAAGTCCACTTTCTATTTTTTCCATTTTCGCTTTTTGTGGCAAACTGTTTTTAAAAACTTTTTGATTAAAGTTACTAACTGGAATGATAATATTCCTATACACAATCTTATTTACTGTTATTCTCTCATGTGATCTGTAGCACAGGCTTTTCAAAATGAAACATTTACATCTTACATTATGGGGACTGTTTGAGTCAGAGAGACATCACTGATCAAGTGATGATAGTTAAATTCTTTGCTACTAAATAAAAATGGCAATTATAAATATTCTGATACATGTGGTAGCATTGACCTTGTGGGGGTATAGCGGTGGACACAGCAGCGGAATCTCTGGGTGAAAGGGTATGGTATAGGCAGTTAAATCCAATTCTTCTCATAATTCTGAAATGCTTTTCAGAACAGTCATACCAATTCATAACTCCACAAACAGTGCATTAATGTTGCCCTCCAACAGTGACCATTCTCATCTTTTGTCAACTTTGACAGACCACTTGGAGAACAAATGCAAACTGAAAAGTTCTATGTATACCAAATTATTCATAGCAGCATCTTTTGGGGGTAGCAAAGAACTGGATGGCTATTGACTGAGAAGATGAACTGTGGTGGCATGAATGTCATGGAACATTATTGAGTTATAAAAAACAACGAATACAAATACAGAGGAACATGGAAAGATTTGTGTGAACTTATACAAAGTACAGTAAGCATAACTGGGAAAATAATATATGCAAAGACTACAATAATGAAAATGAATAACACTAAACAATAGAAACTGAATGCTATGAAGTAATAATAACCAAGCTTCCCCAAAGAAGAGAGATGAGAAAAAAAAACCTTCCCTTGCTTCTCTGAAAAATTAGGGCCAAAAGGTGAGGAATAACACACCTAATGATGTTTCTGATGTATTGGCTGTTAGTCTCTTAACTTTTTCTTTCTTTCTTCTATAAATTATTATACAGGATGGCTATCTGGAAGGGACTGGGGGTGGGAATATAAGTAATATAGAACCAAATATCAACAAAATTTTATTTTCAATGAGACAGTGGTAAAACTGGTACTTTATATCACTCTGAGAGGTTAAATTATCTGTCTTCCACAAAACCTAGAGAATGGAAAAGAATGAAGCAAACAAGGAAAGGGCAGGATAGCTACATACATTTTTGAATGAATGTTTCAAAAAGAGTCACAAATTTATTGACTATTACGTAGAGAGCAGTAGGGGAATACTAAGGAAACCAAGGACACAGTCCTAAGGAACCAGCTAAGACAGTACAAACAGAAACAAAACTTTTAAGACCACAAATAAATGTACAGATGACTGAGTTCAAAACTGCTGAGGAAGTGTCAAGTACAGCAATGAACAAAGATAGATATCTGGGGATAATCAATCATAGAAGGCTTCTTGGGAAAGAAGTATGGCTTTGATATTTTGTTGGAAGCATGCTATAAATTTCTGATAGGTAATTTGAATACATAATTTTTCAAATGAACAATTTTGCAAATAAATGCTCCCATGTCCAATGTACATAATATATGTGTTACCTTCCATTTTGGATTATCTTTGTAACATCTTCTGACCACTAACATGGTAAGTATGCTAGTTCAGCTGCCTCACTGTAAAAGATGTTTCCCAACCTCATGGTTTATTGTTTTTGTTTTCAAGAAAAGCATTTTGAAAATAGTAAAAAATACTATAGAAATGTGAGCTGCCATTATTTTTTTAACTAGTATATATTTTCCTTTCTAGTAGATGGATAGATGATGGCTAGAGAGCTATATAGATAATAAATAGATATAAAACAAATGGAGTTCAGATGGATAGAAAAATATAAAGGACAGATAGAGAGCTAGATAGATAGTAGATAAATATATAGATGGTAGATGGATAGAGAGATGGATAAGACTGACAAATAAGTAGACAGGCAAGATAGATGACAGATAGTAAATAGATATATAGATGGTGGATGGATAGAGAGAAAGATAAGATTGACAGATAGATGGACAGGATGGATGGATAAACAGACAGTAAATAGGTATATAAATGGTGGGTGGAGAGACAGACTGACAATTAAGTAGATAGAGGATGGATGAATAGATATAGAAAAATGTACATGAAAAACACAGTTTTGGCAACTGGGTAAAATGGCATGGATCTTCTGGCCCCACAAGAGGGCAGAAGAAGCCCTGAACTTATAGGCAACAAGCAAAAAATGAAAAATGAGGTGCTGAGGAATAATCCCAACTGATGTAGCATGGGCAACAAATGGAACTAGTTTTTAGCTGAGAACTCTGGGTCAAGTTATCTTCTCCAGGACGGAAGCTAACTTCTTTTTTTTATTTAAAAAGGTTTTTCTTTATTAGACATGAAAACAAATTTCTAATTGCTGTTCTTGACTACAAAGCTCTCAGAATTTTTTTTAATGTGACAGTTGAAAAATTTCTTTTGAATGGGAAAGATGGCAACAACCTGGATTTAGAAAGTACTGGATAATCTAGAAAAATAAACCCAAAACTTT
This sequence comes from Trichosurus vulpecula, assembly GCF_011100635.1. Classification (NCBI taxonomy): domain Eukaryota; kingdom Metazoa; phylum Chordata; class Mammalia; order Diprotodontia; family Phalangeridae; genus Trichosurus; species Trichosurus vulpecula. Next base: position 366,359,276 of record NC_050576.1, read on the forward strand.
AATTTCTTAAATCAAAGTTGGACCAAATAGAAGGCTGACTTCTAAAAGTTCTACTTGAACCCAATCCCCAAGACCCTGTACTGAACTATTTCAGGGTACAAGATGATTCACAGAGCTGACCTCTGCTCCATGATAATAAAAGAGCCAGGCCCGCACATCCTTAACACCAGCACCATTGTTCCCTTTCCCACTCCTACAGTCCTGTCAAAGCAACTCTCCATAAATAGTGAGAAAAACTTGAAACTAAAGAACATACTGTGGGAAAAGTGAAGTGCCAGCAAGCAGAGAGTAGACAAAGGAGACAGACAGTGAGCTGTGCCAGTTTAACTGATGACTTGATATCCAAGAATTCCGGGCACAGATAAACGAGTGAGTATATGTGCAGATTAGTTCAGGTTTATCAGACAACTCACTACTAGTTGCTCAGCAGGTCCGTCTTTCAACGAAAGCTTGGAAGATTGCTGGGACCACACAGAAGACTCTGAGAAGGAGCGATGCCTCAGGACAGGAGTTTCTGGTACTTGGGCTTGTTCTGCTTCTTCGTTTTCGTTATTTAAGAGTGAACCAAAATCTATTCCAGATTTTTGGAATTCGGTGTAAGTACCTTTTTCCATCACTTTTCCCTAAAATTACAACGACAAAAAAACAGATCTTAAGCGGGGGTAGGAAGGGTGGAGAGGGAGGGAGGTAAATCTGTATTTGTTTATTCTACCAAAAGACACTGACTAAAAAACAGCTTTGATCTTCTCCAGAGAAAAGTCTTTCACTTCTACAACATTAATTCCAGGCAAGTGTCTAGGATAGCAACTATTATGGGTCTAGAACTGTGACAAGCACTATGGGACACAGAAAGGAACTGGAGAACACAGGTTAAAAAAACCCACAGATAATCCAAGGCGATACAGAATAAAATACTGAAATGAATACATCAGAATAATAGGCTCGAAATATACATTGATCTGATTAAATGGAACAACGACTTCTTACACATCTATGTGCAGGGTACTCTGACAAGCACTGAGTGGTATACAAAGAAATGCAAAAGTGTGGCATGGTGGATATAGTATTTTAACTTGAAGGCAGGAAGTCCTCAGTTCAAATCCTGGTTCAGACACTTACAAATTTCATGACTTCTGGCAAGTCATTTAACCTCAGGGCCTAAGTTTCTTTACCTATAAAGTGAAGGGGGTTAGAATTACTAACCTTTAAGGTTTCTTCTAGCTCTGAAAAGTACTATCCAATGATAGTGGAAGGAGCTTGTAATACACTTGGAGAAAGGAGATATCAAGTGCTATGAACATTCAGGGAAGGGAGAGTCCCATGATCCCTGGAGTTCCTAGAGAAGGAAGGACTCAAAGAGAAAGGGTGGATAGGTTGGAATAGTAGGGAAAGGGAGATGAACAGTGGGACAGTCAAGGCAGAGAAGATGGCAGCGAGGGAAGAATGAGCATGCCCTCTGTGATGCAATTTTTCCAACATTTAAGGGTGTCTGTTCTAGACACTGAATTAAAAGATGACTATGGCAGGTTACTATCCAGCAGAAATAGTACTGGTAACAAAAATACCAGGTTACATTTACAAAACACTTTGTGGTTACAAAGGCCTTTATAACTATTGTCTTATTAAAATTTTATAACAACCTCATGAAACAGGCAGTGCGTTATTAGTCCCATTTTTACAGATGATGATACCGTGAATCAGAAAGTATCTCTCATCTGTCTTTCCCCTCATACTTCCCCAAACAACAGATCTACTAAGTTTCAGAGAGAACCCAAGCCCAGGGACTCCAAGTCCAGAGCTCTTTCCACTATCTTTAAACTTATCAATTGCTCTACAACCTCCAGAGATTTTTAAGTATCAGCCTGACAGTAAGGGTAACCATACCCAGGGCTGGCAGTTTAATGGAAAATAAAGGAAAGACCGATAGATCTGTCATTGGAAGACATTCATTCAAATCCAGTTGTGTGATCTTGGACAGTCAGTTTTCATCTTTTAGGGATTCAGTTTCCTCATCTGTAAAATTGCTGAAGTTAGATTATATGACTCCTAAGCTCCTATGACCTCTAAATCTCTGCTGCTAAGCATTTGAAGCAGATAATAAACAATACCAATTTTTGAAATACAGATGTAATGGATTGAAAAAATCAAGGAAAAAAACATGTGAAAATTTTTCCTAAACTCCTGTTACACCTATGGACCACATTCTTTCTATGATAGAGCAGAGTCCAGTTCTAATTAAAGATAAGAAATACTATTCAAAAAGCAACATAGAAAAGTCAAACCCCATGGTGTGGAGCATCTTTGCTGAGGGAAAAAACTGAAATCAGTGATTATGAATGAGACATCAATTCATGAACAGCAAATTTGACCTTGGAGTTGATGAAAATTCCAAATCAAATTGGGTTCAATGATTCTTTAGGAAAATGGCTAGCTAATTCCTAATTATGAAAACAAATATTTTGACCTAAAGTAGCCTATAAGTAAAATAATAAAAGTGCGTTCTTTTAATATAATTAATATAATATAATTAATATAATTGTGTAATTGGCATTGAAACCATAGCTAATTCAATTTATAAATACTATCTCATTTGAGCCTCATAATAACCTGTGAGTCTATTACAAATATTATCCCCATTTCATAGATCAGAAAATTAAGGCCAAGGAAGGTTGTCCGTTATCATACAGCTAGTGTCAGGAGATATTTGAACTAAGGTGTTCTTGACCCTAAATCCAACCATTTCCGCAGCACACCAGATTTTCACCCTAGACTTGTGTCTTCATGGGCCCTCCAATTCAGCCAAACCAGTTTCTTTACTCCTTCTGGACTAACACCTTAAGGTTCAGCTCATGCTGCTCCACCAATATGGAATGCCCTGCCTGACCTCTCCAGTCCACCAATCCCAACTCCTCCATCTTATCTGTTAAACCATTCTTAAAATATCCAGTTTAAAGAGTCTTTTTCCTCCTCTGAAGCCCTGGAGGAAAATTAAAATGGAATAATTCCTTTGTCAATTAATCATGCAGGCCTTGTGACAGCTCTTCTGTTATTGGGGTGGGGTGAGATGAGGTAGTTATTTGAATATGTTGCCATTATTTCGTTTTCCACACTGAGGTCTCAACTCCCCAACTAGACTATAATCCTCTGGATGGCAGGTACCAAGACTTATGCTTCTTTGTCGCTCCCATGGCACCAAAATCAGAACTTTATACGTTATCTCCAAAAACATTTGTTGATCTGACTTTTCATCCAAAGAGCAGAATGCACATGACAAATGGTATCTTATAACCTCTGCCTGACATGATTCCATTTGCCCAAAGTAATGTGGAAAGGCCCTAGATGAATACGAAGGAAGTAAAACTTCTCATCACAAAGGGAAAAGTCACTAAACTTAAAGAAGAGCTGGCTTCAGGGTTTGATTTGAATACCTAGTGCTTACATGTTCTTGAGAAAGGCATGTAACTTCTCTAAACCTCAGTTTGGAGTTTAAACAGTGAGGAATAGATTAGACAAAGGTACCTCTTTTAAGGTATCTTCCAGCTCCAAGTCTATGATCCCAGAAGCACAGCTAACACAGAACGTGACAATTCCTAATGGATACGTCATAACACTTTCAATTTACATGTAGCTACCACTATACCCCGAAATGGATTTTGTTGCCATTTTCCTATTCTTCTGTTATTAGCATATTAAGCATCTCATGTCTAATTATATTTGGTGATTTTGCCAAATCAACCTCCTCTCTGTTCCTCAATCCACCTCTCATCCTGGTACTTTGTACCCCTGCCTAACATGTGCTTCCTCCTCTCTTCTTTCAAGACATAACTCAAATACCACCTTTTACACAAAGCAGTTCCTGAATCTGCTCACTGTTAATGACCTCCCTCACAAATTATATTTATTTTATATTATTTGCATTAATTCTCTTAATATTTATTTAGTATGTATATTTGTGAATATACCTCTATCTATATGTACCCACTGAATATATTTATTCAGTATATACCTATACATATCTACTTCTTGTCTTCACCATTAGAATGTGCTTCAATGTTTCATTCACTCCATTCATTCATTTCACTGAATTTATATGCCCTACTCATAAACCGGCTCCTGACAAATAATTGGCATATAAAAATACTTGTTGATATAAAAGTGCCCCTTGATTACCATGTACAGATATGTCTGGCTCTTACAAGCCAACCAAAACATGTGGTACCTAGGCATATGCTCTCCAGTTGTGTTGGTAAACAAAATGGGCTCTTAGCACTCAGTTCCACCAAGTACCCTTGAAGAGTTTGGCCTTTGTTTCCTTGATTAGATTTGGCAGTTCTTGGTGAACTCCTTGCCTCAGGGGAGGGCCTAGTTTACACATGAGTTTGAGTGACATGTTTGGGACATCAGAGGCTTTTACACCACGTGGGTTTAAATCACCTCTTTGTGATGATTCTAGGTCACGTGGGTGAGTCGCATGTGTGACTCACCCTTGACCCTGAAAAAGATATAAAACCAGGGGTTGGCTTTCTCTTTTGCAGAGCTCTTGCCCACAGCCGTGGTGGTGCTCATGACTCTGGGCCAGCCCTTGTTACGAGCTCCCGGCCTGAACCTAGATGTTGGTAACTATGAATTGTATTGGGTTGGTCTGTCTATGTTTGTAATTTGTTTGTATTTGCTCCGAAGTTCAGGATGCTGGTTTTTTCCCCTGAACTAAGTGAATGGTATTTGTATGCTGAATTAAAGTAAGCTTGTCAACCCCTTAACGTTGCTTTCCTTAGCAAAGCAGATCAAAAGAACCTGGGCTTTTGCAGCGTGCTGGTAGTGGGCTCGTTGTTGGGGTTGTGTTGGTCTTTCCCCCCCACAGCAGCTGCTAGCCGGATTGTTGAAACACCAGTCTACAAACACACACAAGTGGAATATTCAATAAATATTCATTAATCACCCTCATTGATCCATCCATCCGGATGTGCTATCATGCCATATCTTTCCTCTTTTGGTGGACTAAATTCTTTGATAAGGCTGATCACAATAGAGGCTTCCACTTCCTTTCCTCTCATTCCCTTCTTGACTCTCTACAGTCTGATTTCTGATATCTCTAATGTTACTAACAATCACCTAATTGTCAGATCCAATGGCCTTTTCTCAGTCCTCATCTTTCTTGACGTATTTGCAGTCTTTGAGACTGTTGATCATCCCCTTCTTGATATTCTCTTCTCTCTAGATATTCTTGCCACTACTTATTTCTCACTCTCCTTTGCTGGATCTTTATCCAGATCATGCCCACTAACTGTAAGAGTTCTGGCTCTCTTCTTTTCTCCCTCTGTACAATTTCACTTGGTGATCTCATCAGCTCCCGTGGATATAATTATTATTTCTATGCTGATGATTATTAAATCTGTTCTCACCTCTCAGCATCCTCACTCAGGTTCCCAACCTAGGTGTCTTTCTCAACTACTCATTTTCTATCACCTACCCATATTTAATTTGTTGCCAAAGTATATCAATTTTACCTTTATAACATCTCTTCTGTATGCCCCCTTCTCTCTTCTGACTACCCTGACCACCTGATGTCCTCACACCTGGACTGTTACAATAGCCTGCTGACTGGTCAGAGAACCACAAAAATCTCTCTCCCCATTCCAGTACATCCTCCACTCAACTGTGAAAATGATTTTCCTAAATCAGAGGTCTGCTTAGGTCACCCCTCTACTCAAAAAACTCCGATGGTGTTTGGTCACATGCAGGACAAAATACAAAATCCTTTTTGGTGTTCAAAGCTTTTCATTACCTGCCCCTCTCCCTCTACCTTTCGGGTATTCTTATACCTTTACAGCCCCTCTATGTACTCTTGGATCCAGTGATGGTGGCTTCCTTGCCAACTCTGGGTTTTTCCACTGGCTTCCCCCCTATGAATGGTACTCTCAACCTTGCCTCCTAGCTTCCCTGGCTTCCTTCAAATCTCAGCTGAAGACCTACCTGCTGCAAAAAGGTCTCTCTTTCTATACATGTATGTGTATATATGTGTGTGTGTGTGTAAAAACTATTTATACATAGTTGTTTGCATGGTGATTCCCCCATTAGAATGTGAACATCATCTTGAGAGTGAGGATTTTCACTAACCTTTCTTTGTATCCCCAGTGCTTAGCAAAATGCCTGTCACATAGTAGGCAGATGCTAAATAAATGTTTATTAACTATGTGCTAGGCACCGCCCGAGATTCTGAAGATACAAATGCAATAAATGAAGTAATCCCTCCAGAAATCTTACACTTAGGAACAGACTGATCACCCACTATAACTTTCCTTGTGTCCCCTGATCAATAGTGTCGGGAGGTATGGAATCGTGGGAAAATGATTAGACTGAGAGACAGGAGATCTTGGGTCTGAAGCAAATCATTTGCCCACTTTATGACTCAGTTTCCTTATATAAAAACCAAAGGGACAGATATAAATTACTTCTATGTTCCTGTAACAGTAGGATTCTATAACTGTTGAGGCATCTATGAAAAAAGTCATATCAAGTACTCATTATTTACCAGTGAACAGTAAAAGAATCTGCATATTGAAAGAGTCAACAAATACAGTGAAAAATCTGTGTGGCTGTTTCAGTTGGCAATATCAGGGAACCATCATTTCCGATGCTGTTCCTTCTCCTAGTCTCTTAATATTTTCCACTGTTGCCCCCTCGTGTTGCAGAGGCAAACCTAGGTGCTGAGAGGCAGAGACGATTTAGGACCTATGAATGGACAGCATTCCCACAATGTATTAACAATGCAATTTCTAGAGAAATCTTTGATTTTTACGACCATGGAAGAACTGTAAAACTGGATATGATGAATATATCCATTGAACATTACAATAAATATTTATATTTTTGAAACAGTAGCAGTTTAACCTTTTTTAAGAAGGTAGAACATTTGACTACATATCCTAGTTGTAATCAGAAAAATGGAGCCTGTTCAAGTTGTTATGGGGGAAAAAAGAGGGAAATAAAATGTTCAGCTCAATTTACCCACCAATAAAAATATAACTGTAAATTGCTATAATACTGTGATGGAGAAAAATTAAACAGGTCTTTTTTTCTGAAAAGATATTTTCAGCATAGGACTCACTGTCACAGCTTGTTAATGTTTGGAATATAGTAGCCAAGATTTTTTGAGGATTTTATCATTGGTAAGGACTTAATAGGAATAACCAGATTTCCTCACCACATTGGATTTTTAAATGTTTTAATAAATGCATTTGGTTTATTCTGTTACTGACTGTGAATCTGTTACCAAACATCATAAGAGCCAGATATACTCTATGGCTATCACAAAATACCTTCAAAAGAACAGACAGGTTAAGCATTCAAAGACTACAGCACATCAAATAATTTCTCTTTAATTCTTGTCTGTCACCAAAGTCCTCCTTCAGTATCACACAGTGACACAGAGATGACAATGCCAGTGGAACATAGGCTCTGATAGGACCTACCAAGCTCAAAAACACTTGGGGAACAGGCCCTGGGACAAAAAAGAAGAACTCATACCAAAAGAAATGCCTAGCTAGATTTGGAGAGGCTTTGTACCAAGATGGCCCCCAGGTGATGAATTTTTCTAAGCACAGCTATTCATGAAGGCCACCTCCTAAGCAATACCCATGGCACAGCCACATTTGGCTCAGCTGGAAAAAAGTCCCATGCTAAGGAAAATTACAGATCTTTCTGAAGCACTAAAGTAAACAACTCTTCTTTGGAGGAATCATAGTATCCTCGATTTTTAAAGCCAGAAGTGACCTTAGAGGACATCTAAGATAACCCTCTTGCTTTACACATAAGGAAACTGAGGCAGAGACACTGGTGACATAAAATTTTTAACGACTTACATCTTTTAATATCAGAATCTGGGATGCATCCTTGAGGTACTGTAACTGATGAGTCACCAAAATCCGGATCTTCTCATGCAAAGTTTGGCTAATACAGCTAGAAAAGCCAAAGACACAGGACATGAAAACAAAGTAAGAGGAACATACCAAAGATACTTTTTTCAATTTCAACACAAAATTTAGCAAAACACAACAAAGCAGCCATGTTCTGAATGATGTCGGAAAGAGCTGATAATGAATCCGCAACCAGCTAAATGTGAAAGCCTTTTTAATATAATGGACTTTCTACAGAAATGAGCATTTTAAAGTTCATGTACTATAGGCAATCCAAACTCCAAATGTTCTTTCTCTCTGTTGTCTATCTCCCATGCAAGAAATATCCTTCCACTTTACCTCAACCTCCTAGAATTCATCGTTTCTTCGGTCTAAGGATCGAAATTAATCCTTTCCCGATATCCCAAGCTGCTTGTGCTTTCCTCTTAAAAAATTTAATAATTATTTTGCATATGTTTCATACACTTATTTAAATATATGTTGTTTTTCCTGATAGAGGGAAGCTCCTTTGAGGACATGAACTATTTCATTCTTGGACTTTCCATCCCCAGGTTCCTGGCACATGGTAAATATCTAATAAATACTGGCTGACTAGCTGATGTCCAAAACAGAAATCATTATCTTTCCCCTTCAAACCTCGTCCTCTTCTCAACTTTGCTATTTCTGACGAAGGCACCGATATCATTTCAATCACCCAAGTCCAGAATCTTTGCATCACCCTCAGCTCCTCACTGCCCTCACCCTGCAAATCCAAGCAGCTGCCAAATGTTATTATTTCTAACTCAAAAAGACATCTCTTGCATCTCTACTTTTTGCCTCTCACACCACAGAAAATAGCATATATTTCTAATTATATGCCAAATGTCATATAAAAAAATACCTGTGATAGTCAGGTGAAAATGACTTGTGAATAAGGATTCATATGAAGACTATAGAATACAAGAAACAGACGTGTGTCTGTCACCTATCGTCTGCATTAGCATGGTGCCTGGTACGTGATAGCTCATTAAGAATGCCTCCTGATTAATGTAGCAAGAATGAGAACTAATAGATGGGCAGCCTTACTCTAGTACCCTAAAAATGATGAAAGGGTTGGGGGAGGAAGGAAAGAAAGGAAGGAAGGAAAGAGAAAGGGAAGGAAAAAGAATGAGTGAAAGATAAAGGGAAGAACTCAGGAAATTTTTAAACTAAAATTTTATAGCGTTATGATTTAGTATAACACACGATCTAAATATTCTGGGAATACATGAATTCCCACTCATTCCCCGTGCCTTCCAAAGATATTAATAGCTGATAAAATGTAAGCATCCTTAGTAACACACAGTTAAAACTTTCACAACTTTCAGCAGACACGTGAAAGAAGCAAACGCAGTTAAATGGCAAGTGAAGGTAAATTTGTTTCATCTTTAAAACAAAACATTTCTGAACGACAACAAAACCACCATCCTTTATGATACATTGTTCAATCCAATTTTCTAAGTCATTGAAACCATTCTCCAGTTGCTGTTGAGCGATTTTACAAATTACATTCGTGATCTCAGCCTTAAGTTCCTACAAAGAATGTGGTTTTGATTGGCAAACAAGAGTTGGAACATGCTTACTTTTATCACGTGTATATCTAAAGTTATTAAAGCTTAAAGTTGCTCAAGAACTTTATAAATACCCCGTCTGTTCAGAGATATGCAGAAAAGGCTTTTCGATGGGCATGATAACACTGAGCAATTAAGGTACCCGCCTTTGGACACAAGACTGACCCTACAGAGCCAAGCAGGTCAGGCTATTCGAGTTGTTCTTCTGATGGCAGTAATGAGTTTGTTCTTAGCCAGTCACACTGAGGAGTGAGGTCCCTACCTTATGATCTAAGGTCTAAAGTTTGCGCGATGGCAGAAGGACTGGGTCAATAACTACTTGGAGAGGATGAGTGATCTCTCTCTAAACGTCAAGGAGCTTTTACTTTATCACCCGGCTACATAAAATCATCAATGGCTTCCCCTTTGCATTTGAAGCCCTCCACAACCTGGCCCTGATGTGTAATCCATTATCCCATTTAATAAATTCTTAAGCATCTGCCTGGGGCACAGAGTCACACAGTCTATATAAAACAAGAGACAAGACTGGAACCCAGGATTTCCTGAGTCTAAGATCAGTCTTCTATCCACTGTATTTCACTATCTCCCTAAGACTATAAATTGCAAGAGCAACTTATCCATTTTGGTAGTAGGAATTTTCTCCGCATGAGTTTCCTATACTAATAAAATCACAGGGCCAATCTAGTCCAGGAAGTCATGGCAGAGAGGACAGAGAACTGGCCTCAGAGCCAGCCAGACCTGGGTTCAATTTCTGCATCTGATATACACTGGTTGAGTGACCCTGAACAAGTCATTTAACTTTCCAAGTCTTCTTTAGTATCAACATATACAGCATATATAGTATTAATATAGTATATATTACATATGGCCATATATAATATATTATCGTGTTTATATGTTTTTATATGTCATTATATATTACCGTATTATATATAGTATATAGCATACGGAGTATTACCATAGTATAGTAAATTAGAGTATTCCCTAATACTATGGATTCAGTTTCCCACATTGATTTATATCTGTACAGGTCCTGATCATGATACATCTCCATGTATACATACAAACAATATATGTCAACACAGGTCAGCACCTTTTCTTCATATAACAAGTATATGTTAAATACAAAATCTGAATCCTGGTCTTCTTGGCCTGAGGCCAGTTCCTAAAGTAGATATGTGTGTGTGTGTGTGTGTGTGTGTGTGTGTGTGTGTGTGTGTGTACACATAAACACACCCTTCGTTCTAGGAAAACTCACAGTCATTTTAGAACCTTGCCAGTTACTGCCCCCTTGTTTCCTATGGCTCTCCCTACTTGAAATGCCCTGTCTTTTCCTCTATACTAGTCTGTCCTTCACAAATGCTTTTGCTTGGTTCCCAGATCTCAGCATCTCACGCGATGCCTCTTTGTTCTTTGGTACTCATGGGCTAGTGATTATGGCACTTATCATAAAATGGCTGTGATAACTGTTTTCATATATACATGCATTGTCTCCACAATGAGCTCCTAAGGTTTAATTAAAGTCAAAGTACTGGAGACACAAAGACAAAAATAAACTATCCCCTGCCCTCAAAGCGCTTACACTTCACTGAGGGGATACATTGACATAAATAAGAAAATACAAAACAATTTGAGGTAGGGAAAGGATTCACAACGGGGATGCCAGGAAAGATATCAAAGCAGAGGCGACCCTTGATCTGAATCTTGAAGGAATATGAGGAAGCAAGAAGAAAGGAAGGAGCAACGGCCTCTACAAAAACAAGGAGATGGGAGAAGGAAATTCGGTTCAGAGAACAACTCTTAATCAGGTTATATTACAAAGCACACAAAGGGAGTAAATCAAATCAAATGGGGTAATACATTTAAATAACTAGGTGAATCTTAAAGCACTAAATAAATGCTCTCTATTAAGTAATTATTAACATGGAATAAAGTCTGGGAAAGTTGATAGGAGCGAGATTGTGGAGGGCTTTAAATGCCAGGCTGATGAAATTGTATTATATTTTAGAGTTGAAAGGCAGCCACTGAAGATTTTTGAGCTAGGGAGTGATATGATCAGACCTATGCTTCAAGAAGATTATTTTGGTAGTGAAGACGATAGGGCAGGGAGAGCTTAGAAAGGAACAATTAAAGGGTTGAGTAGGCCAGGCAAGCAAGGGATGAGGGCCAAGACCATGGAGGTGGCCATTTGAATAAAGAAGACAGGAGGAGATATTGAGCGTGTTTGGGGAGAGATTTTGTTGTTGTTTTCTAGACTAGATCTGTGACATTATGAATTTAGAGAGCTCCTGGAAAAGATCTCTCTCTAGTATTATAGACTGACACCCCCTCTCCAACTTATAGTCTTAGAGAGATACCTGGAGCATTGAGTGATTAAGTGAACTCCTCAGATTAAAAAAGCAACTCTGTGGGACCTGAATGCAGGGCCTTCAGACTCCAAGGCCATCACTGGCTATCACACAGCATGAGCTCTTGCAAGGGAATTTATAGAGGAAGAGCTTAAAAGACTTTGTAATTGATTGGATATTTAAAGGAGGGAAAACTCAAAGATGAATATGAAGTTACAAATCTGAATCACTGAGAACATGGCAGGACTCTCATTAGTGATAGGAAGTCAGGAGTAAGGATGGATTAAGAAAGACGGATGATGGATTTTGGTACAAACATAACAAGTTTAAGATGCCAATAACTGATACAAGTAGAGATGTCCAACAGGTAGCTCTTAAGGCAGGGCTGGAGTCACACGTGCAGAAATAGATGGTGAAGACAGGAGAATGAGTAAGACTGTTATGGAAATAAATATAATAAGAGGAGCAAAGCCAATCTAAAAAAAGAACCTTATAAAATGCCCACAGTTAAGGGATCAGGAAGAGTTTAAGGAGACAGTAAAAAAGATAGCACTAAGAAGTTAAAAAGATAGGAGAGGCAGCATGGGCATTCTAAAAAAAGAGTTTCCAGAAGAGGAGGGAAGTCAACAATACAAAGATGTCAAGCAGAATGGGGACTGAGAAATGGCCACAGTTTTGGTGGTCAGGAAGGCAGTGGTGCCTTCTAAAGCGGCTGTTTCAGAAGAGTGGTATAGGTAGAAAAGCCAGATTGCAAGTAGCTAAAGGAGGAAGGAAGGGAGTGATGAAGAAACAGCCATTGCAGGTGCTGAGAAGTTTCCAAACTGTTTAGCAGTGAAGGGGAGGACAGAGATGGGATGGCATTTAGTTGGAAGAGTGGTGGTACACAGTGTGTTTTCATAACTTATTCTCACTCCAGTTATAAGTATAAATGGAAATAAATACCATTGTAGTAATTTATCCTCATTCCAATTAAAAGTTTAAGTGGAACAAATTCATTATTTTACTTCTGAAGTCTTCTTGGCTATCACTTCCTCTTTTTAAAAAAATAATATTTTATTTTTCCCCCAATGACATGTAAAGACAATTTTTAACATTTGTTTTTTTTTTTTAATTTGAATTCCAAATTCTCTCCCTATCTCCTTTTCTTCTCCCTCCCTTCGACAGTAAGCAGTTTAGGCTATCACTTTCTTAAATGGTAAAGAGATGCAAAAATAAGTGATGTGTTTTAAGTTAGACCACAAATTGTAGGTCAGACTAGAACCTAAGCTTGGAATCTATTTGCCCCTAAGGTATGCCTTTTCCATCTTAAAATAAAGAGGAAAAAAATAATTATTTGCCATCATGTCATCATCCCACAATTCTCCTAAAACAAAGGAATGCATTGTTCTTTTTTAAAACCAGACATGTCAAACAGAATGATGCCCAGATTTACTCTTAGAAGATCACTGAAACCTAAAACAAATTATTTTCGAAACAAAAACTTACTGGTCAAATAAGTGCCTTCCAACTTCTGCATCCACTGCACTGAGAGGATCGTCAAGGAGATAGATATCTGCATCTTGATACACGGCTCTAAAAGAAACAAGAGACATCAGACTCAACGATATTAAATAAATATGACTGCCTTTTGCCTAATCCATGGCAACAATTAAAGAGTAGTAAAACGTATTCATAAAATCAGAGTATTTTAAGATCTGGGAGCAAATTCTAGTTCAATCTTTCTTTTACAGATGGAGAAACTGAGGGTCAGAGAGTTGAAGTGATTTGTCTAAGACCTGAGATCGAATGAACTAATGGCAAAGCCAGGACTACTACTACTCTAATCTCCCGGCTTCTTGTCTGCTCCTTGAGCATCACACCATACCACCTGTAATCCCTATTCCAAGAAATAAAATCAGAACGATAGCTGAAGTAGCCGCAGAAGAAAGAAAATGTGGTATTGGGTCAAGAAGGCTTGCCACAGCATCAAGAAGAAATGGGTTCAAATCCCTTCTGGGACACACAAGACATGCGACCCTTCACCTCTCACTGTTCCAGTCTCAAAACCTTAAATTGGAGAATATGTGCCTATCTCCACTGGTAGGAGTTTCTTCATTCAGAGTCTCCCACAGTGATAAAATCATAGCTTGGAGTCAAAGAAAAACTGCTAACGTACTACTTACCTTGCTAGATTTATTCTAGCTTTCTGTCCTCCACTTAGTGTAGTGCCCCGATCACCTATCAGAGTTAAGTCACCATCTTCTAAAAGTTGTAAATCCTATGAGAAAGAAAGGAAAGGAATTATACATTTGGGAATTGGGAAGGGAATGAGCATTTACAAAGCGCCTACTAGGGGCAGGCACTGTGCTAAGTACAAATACCATCTCATCTGATCCTCACAAAAACCCTGTATGGCGAATACTTTTATTATCCTTATTTTACAGTTGAAGAAACTGAGGCAAACTTGGCCAAGGACACACAGCAGCACAGCCCGGATTCAAATCCCAAATCCTGAGTGTTTACTCTGTATTTCTCATGATTTACCGAGAAGCAACTTAGGTCAGTACATAGAGATTCCAATGGTTAATCGCAAATGTAACTGAAATAGAGACAATATGAAAACAAGTGGAAATTTATTACTTCTCTTCCTTCTATTTTCAAACACCAAGCCGTGAATGAACTGGCCTCCCTATCTAACTTATTATCACCTAGTCTTTTATATTGCCAGAGTGCTTTATGATCATTTTTATTTGCTATTACTCATAAAAATCAGGAGGGGGGAATGGTACAGTCATCTCTGATTCACAGAAGAAAAATTAAAAGATGCAACTGTGACTATTCTATAATTTTTTGAGGCATTGAGAAAGGAAAAATGTCAGAGTTGGCAGGAATATAGTAAATGTGGGAAGTAACACTGTACCTGTGGGGTCTCCAGAGGTGTTTCCAAATTCAAGTGTTATACGTGGGGAAAGATTAAACACAGGAACATATCAAGGCTAGATTTTTGAATATGTATTACCTATAAATCTCTGAAAAGTGCTTAGGGATGAAATATTATACATAGATTAAATATAAGATAATGTGGTGTTTTCATCTCTCATAAGAACATAAGGAATTTCAACATGGGCCAATGTTACCTAGACATATAAATCTCTCAACTCAAAAATTCAAGTAACACTAGCACATTCTTACATACTGGAATTCATTTATGTATTTGGATGCACTCAAAATTAGCTATGTTTATAATATTGTCATCTGAAATGTGTTCAGAACTTCTAATATGCTTAATTAAAAAAGAGGTGTCCTTAGCCAATACTGCTTAGTGGAAGATGTAGCACTAGTTTTCACCAAATTTGCAATAGTTTGCTAAAAATCAAAATATCAGGGAAACTCCAGGCTTTTAAGATGACTACAAAAATTATCTTAAAATAGTATTAGAATAAATGTGTTATTTTAAACAATGAAAGAAGAAAAGGAGACTATAAAGAAGTCACATAATAACTCACAATACTAATTTCCATTCATACTATTCTTGGTTTGTAAATTGTACAAGTGGAAAACAGAAAATAAAATGTGCGTTGTGTTTTGTGAGTATATGTGTTTGATGTTGGCTGGAGAGAAGAGGAGTACAACAAGTTTGTTTTGAATATGTGAACAGTATGCATAGAAAAAGTTTACACAGACATACCTAATTGCATCCAATGATAGCCATATCTAGAGCCAACGAGGGTAAAAGAAATTTACCTGATAATTTTATTATGTATGTAAAAGAAATAGTAAATTGTAAATGATTGATTTGAAGTTTCATGTGCAATCATCATTTTATTATACTATGTTATAGAAATTTTTTTATTCCATAGATTAAAAAGAAATTTTAAAAAGAAAATAGCCACAGTTTTAGAGCAAAATAACTGGTTTTCTTGTGATTATTGTCTACTAATCAGTACCATACTGCTATTTGGGAATCCTCCTAAATTAAAAAAGAGGTCAGCCGTATGGTAAGCAATGGCATTAGACTGTAAGTTCCTTGAGGACAGGGGCTATCTTTCCTCTTTTATTTGTATCCCCAATGCTTAATAAATGCTAGTTGACTTCTTTGATAGTTCAAAATGAAATGTCACTGCAAATACTAGAATAATAGCATACAATTAAATACTAAACTTTCATTTGAAAATTAGTGGATGATAGAAATTGGATCCCAGGCCCTCAAACAAATCAGGGTATGTCCAAATTCTAATGAAAGCTAAAAATAAAATGAAAAGCATTAATATTATAGGTTTTTAGTCTACATAGGCTCACATGTATCACTTCTGATCCTGGAAATTACAGGCAGGGGAAATTTCACTTTAAAGGCCTAGAAACAAAGAGAATCCACAAGTCTACATAATGTCTAGAAGGTTAAAATTCCAAGTGTTTCTTGAGTTTTAAAGCCAAACTAGGGGCAGCTAGATGGCACAGCGAGTAGAGCACCGGCCCTGGAGTCAGGAGGACCTGAATTCAAAGGCAGCCTCAGAAACCTGACACATTAGCTGTGTGACCTTGGGCAAGTCACGTATCCCCAACTGTCCTGCCTTCCCCCCTCCAAAAAAAATAAAGCCAAACAAATGAACTAAAAATCATCACTGGTGACATCTATTAACGTTTTCTGAATGCAGCACAGGCTGAGGCCTCAGTAAGAAAATAAATAAGGACAGTGGAATACTGAACTCGAGCAGTGGTTGATGCAGATCCATCCAGAGTCCATGAGTTCAGCCTGGCCACAAGCCACAAGCAGGAGCTTATTCAAAAGTAGGATAAAGGAATAATGATGACTTACAGTGGCTAGTCATATGTGATACATAAGCAGCTAGGTGGTAAAATGGACAACTCAATTCAAATCCTACCTCAGACATTTACCAGCTACAGGACCCTGGGCAAGAAACTTAACCTGTCTGCCTCAGTTTCTTCATTTGCAAAATGGTGATAATAACAGTACATACCTTCCGGTGTTATTATGAGGATCAAATGAGATATTTGTAAAGCACCTCGCAAACCTTAAAGCGCTATATAAAAGCTGTTACCGTTATTTTTATTTCAAAGAACAGAAGCTACTGTTTTTGTTATAAAAGGTAAGCTTATCTTTAAAGTCAGAAGGGTTTTGGGGTTAAAATAGACTAGAAAGTAGAAAAATGTGTCAGTCCCCAACTGTTCCCCTTCCAATTCACTTCTTCTCCCTTTCAGCCACTGCCCCATAAAATGTTCTCATGTCCTTGAGCTGTAAATCGTAGATTCTCGATATCCCCTCAGTTCCACCATCTAGAAAAAGAAGCTAATATAGCACCTACCTTACTAGATTGCTGAAAGAATCAACTGAGGTAACAAGTGTAAAATCCCTTTGTAAATCTTGAGGCATTATATAAAAGCTGGTAATTAATATTATTGGGACAAATAATTATGATGCAAAAATGTTTTTACTGCAATACAATGGCCCCAGCTCCATCTGCTCCAATATTCTTTTGCATCATAATTTTAGTAGAGTGCACACAGTTGCACTTCTCTTCAGTAAAGACAACCTATTAATTACTGATTTTTAAAAATTCATTTGTTGCTATGTTACTCTATTCCACTCATCTTCAATGATCTGTGTTGTTTATTATTTCCTCTCTTTCTTTAAAACATACTAATTATTTAATCAGAAGAAAATATCAAAGTAAATTTTGCACTGAATAAAAGAAAAAAGTCAAGGCGAACCTAATAAAATGTACGTTAAATAGCCTCTCTTTACCTCCTTAGTGTTATAAAATGCTACTCAACAGATACTCTCTACAATACTCAAAAGTCACCAGGCAAACAAAATAACTGTTTCTTCACAAAGCTAGCTTAACATCCTCTGTACTATACCTTTGAAATTCAGGCCCAATCCTTTCCATAGAGAGCATAAAAGCACAGCAGGATGTCCAGACTGCATTGTCCAGACCCAATGGAAAGAGCCCTTTAGCACTATTATTCACTGAATTTTAAATCCATAAGAACACAATATGTAAAAGTGTTAATTTGAAGAAAAGGATCACAATAAGCTAATTTCTATTTTTGCAATGTTATTTTCATGATACTTTGATTGTCATCAATTTTGTTAAATCATTAATTTTGTTAAAATTTAATTGCAACACAAAATATCCAACCTGGCCTTTTGCTATTAAACTTGATCTAACCTCTAGAAACACAAAACCTCCCTCTAGTGAATGTAGGCAGTATTACAGGATTTTTTAAAAAATGAGCTTTCATAACCCCACTTGCCTTATTTAACACAAATATAGATACTATATTTGTTTGTTACTTTTTTAAGATGGTCTTTTCAATGTTCTCAGCAATACAATGATCCAAGACAATTCTGAACGACTTATGATGAAAAATGCTATCTATCCCCAGAGAAAGAACAGATGGAGATTGAGTACAGATCAAAGCATGCATTCCTTTTTTACGTTATTTTTCTTGGTTTTGGGGGTTTTTTTGGAGGGGGGGTTCTATATTTTCTTTCGCAACATGGCTACTATGGAAATATGTTTTGTATGACTACACATGCATAATCTGCATCAAATTACTTGCCTTACCAAAGAGGGGAGAGAGGAGGAAGGGAAGGAAAGAATTTGGAACTCAAAATTTAAAAAAAAATGAATGCTGAAAACTGTTTTCACATGTAATCTGAAAAATGTTTTTTTTTAAAAAATGGTTCTTTCAACCTCGTAAATTAAAACAAAACAGTCATTCGAAATGAAAAAATGGACCTCTCTCTTTCTTTGCAGAGGTAGGAGACTGTGGGTATGGAATATTGTAAGTATTTTCAGTTTTGCTGACGTGCTTTCCCCCTCTCTTCCTCTTTTAATTTTTCTTACTAGGTATGGTTCTTTGGATAGGACAGTAGAGAGTGAAGGGGAAATTTTTTTAAATTATCTTTTGTTCTTTTATCACTTTCACTGGTGATAGAAAAACAAAAGAGAGTTAAAAAAAGAACAGTACAAAGTTGGATTCAAGCAATTCTAAATGAAATGAAATGAAAGCTTACCTTTTTTAGGGCACATGCCCTTATTACTTTGTCATACTTTTCCTTATCATAGCTTTTCCCAAATAAAATGTTACTTCGAACAGTTCCTGAAAATACCCAGGGTTGCTGAGAAACATAGGCAATTGTTCCTTTTACATTGACCAATCCCTTATACTTCGGCAGTTCACCAAGCACAGCACTTAAAAGAGAAGACTGAAAAAAAAATTAACCAAGTCATATAGTGACCATAAAAGAAGAATGACTGTATATAAATTACTGGAAAACATTAGCTCGGCTTTTTCATCTACACTACTTTTCCAGCCTGAGCACAAGGTCAATGTTTCAATGTTTACTTTCTTTAATGGTGAAAAAATGGTAAGTTGAACATTTTGAAAATGGTAATAGGGGACATATCTCGATCGACAAAGTAACCCATTGCTTGTTTAAATACAACAATAAAAATGAATTACAATTCCAAAACACAAATTATAGACTCTACCTAAAACCACTTTGCTGATTAAAAGGCTGATTTTTGCTGAAAGTAATACTGCCTGGATATTCTTGGCTAGAACCTCAGGTACATCCTGTGCACTTCTATTGCACATATTATATCTTAAGGCAGATGATACCTACTATACAAGAGTCCTTAACTTAATGTAATAGATGTTTCTTCCAAAATTGCAACCAAATCAAATGATACTTTTAATGTTCTGGGTCTACTAATTCTATAGCTATCCGCAGGACATTTTGTAAAGCAATTTAATTTTGTAAACAACAAAACTTGTGAAAAGGTACTCACAGCATAATCATTCCCTAATCTATGTTCTCTGAGTTTGGATTTCCATTTCTTATGGCTTAAAAAAAATACTGCCTTCGGTTTCCTCACTTTTAAGATGAAGAAGATTGGACTAGATAATCTCTATGACTGATTATATAATTTTAGGTGTACTCCTGGCCCTCCATATATGCTCTTGTATATTGGCTGAGCCAAACTTATAAACGGGCTATCATTCAAAAGGTTTTTAGTCAGCTGTTGGCAATGGTGATTGAGTTGTCCCACAGAAACCCTTTTGCATAGTGGCTAGGCTGTCAGACCATCTTACTGATCCTTATGTATTAACAATATATAGAATCAATCTGCCATTTGTTATGATATTTGTACAGAGAAACACTCAAACAGTTCCTATGTGGCGTGCCACACTGGAAGATGAAACACAAAGTAGGGAAGTCCCTTTCCTGGCACCCTACTGACATGCCAAGGAGCGGAAGCTGGGGTTCTGCTACCTCTAACCCACGGCTGGTAGACCCATGGTCAAGAACGAGGGCTCCAAAAGGGTGGAGGCTGTGGGAAATTGAAATGGGGAAAGGGAAAGTCACTAAAGGAAGCAGGCAAGGTCCATGGATGGCACAGAAACCTTGGGGTCAGGGCTAAAAGATTTAGGTGGTAAACTCCTAGAGATATTCATCCTGGTCTTGCTTCCCTATTACCACTTCCTTCTTCTCCCAAACAGACCTTGGGTTCCCAAATAAACCCTGGTCTGCTTTCCTTTCCATCGTTACCATCAGCGGCTTCTGATCAGTGTTTTCAATAACTTCTTGCATAACTCCTTTTTATGGCCTTGAAAGAACGACATAATCCCACTGTAGACTCAGGGGTGGGACAGAAAGGTGAGGTTCGGGGATCAAGGGAACATCGTGGATCTGCGAGGAAGTAGGAAGAGCTTTCAATAGCTCTGTTCCTCAGCTTCCTCCTTTCTATCTATAATGCTATTCCGGGCGGGTGATGAAACATGCTACTGACCTTTTGAAAGAGAGGCACCTGGGACATTGTTTTTTGTCATGACCAATGTATAAATAGATAGATAAGATGGATACGGATAAAGACTTATAGATCTATATATAATATTTTGTTGTTCCGGCTGAATCGCTTCAGTCATTTCTGACTCTCTGTGACCCCACTTGGGGCTTTCTTGACAAAGACACTTGAATGGTTTGCCATTTCTTTCTCCAGGTGAGGAACTGAGGCAAACAGAGTTAAATGACCACATAGCTAGTAAGTGTCTGAGGCCAGATTTGAACTCAGGTCCTCCTGACTCTAGGGCCAACACTCTATCTACTGTGCCACCTAGCTGCCCCGAAACATATTTTAAATATACACATATACAGTGCACAATTTATATGTGAAAATATGTGTATGTATGCGTGTATGTATATGTGTATATAACCAGAGTTTTATGTCACAATGAGTGGGATATGGAAGGGAGAGATTGATAAAAGTAAAATTTAATTTTAAAAAGTTATATTGTTCTGTTTCGAATCCAACTGGGTGAATAGAAAGAAGCATGGGTGCTGAGGAGAAAGCAGAGGGTGTGGTTCCAGGCAATAATGAGCAGGGAGAGAAAACCCAAGTGATAGCAGTAGGGGAAGAGAGTTTCAGAGACGACCAAGGGTAAAGGGCATCCTTATCTGATGACCTATCTATGTACAAATTCTAAGTAAATTTTTTCAAGCAAATGGCTCTTACTGAGTTGGATTTGTACCTTACGTAAAGAATTGTAAGAGCAGGGGTCTATTCTCCCGAAAGAAAACCCCTGAACACTTTTTATGATAGCAAGGACCTGGAAACAAAGTACATGCTCATCTGTTGGGGAATGCCTACACAAACTAAGACATATGAATGTAGTGGGATATTACTGTGCTATGAGAAATGATGAACAGTGATGAATACAGAGAAACGTGGAAAAGATTTGTACTAACTCATGTAAGATAAGCAGAGTAAGAAAGCAATCTGCCCAATGACTACAACCACATAAATTTAAAGACTATACCATAAAACAATCAAAAGTAAATATTATTAAATTACAAAGAATAAGCTTGTCCCCAAAAGATATGAAAATATACCTCCGTTCCCATTTCTCTACAGAGATATGAGTCTACAGGTGTGGAAAATTGCATACAATGTCCCTTTTTCCTATGTGCTGGTTTTGCTGGGTGAGGTGAAGGGGTAGTTTCCCAACTCTTTAAAAAATTATTCTTTTATTGTTTATTTCATTTTTACACATATTGAAGGAAAACATAATAGTAGGTTTTCCCATCAGAAAATTATGTACAACCAATTTTAAAAATTAATTTTAAAAAGTTGCTTCTGGAGAGGGGAGGGTGAAGGATACAGGAAAACACAAAACATTCATTAAAAACTTTTTAAAACAATAAGCTGTCTATAATCTCTGGGCTTCTTCAGCAGAATTTGCAGAATCACGGAATTTGAAGGTTAGGAGAGACCTCGGGCTCCTTCTAGTCCAACTATTACATGAAAGGAATGTTCACTATAGGGACTCTACCACCTAGTGAGGTAACCCACCGCACTTTTCTGACAGCTCTAATTGTAAAGAAGCTTTCCCTAATATTAAGGCTGAAGTGGGCTCTTTGTAATTTTAGAGTTGGAATGCATTTCAAAGGCTATTTAGTCTAATTCCTACCATATCCTCAACCTCTCCTACCCATGAAGACCTCCAGGGAAGAGGGACTTCCTTCAACTGGGGAGGTAAACCATAATTCTTCCATAATTTAAGCTGGCACCTGCCTTCCTCCAGGTCCTCACAGAGCAAACATGAGTCCTTCCCTGACAGGCACTTGAGGGATTCAGTTCTGGGCTAGAAAAGACCTACCTTTCAGAAATGATAACCTATGGAACAGTAGACTTTTGGTTCAAGAAACAAGAGTGAAGTAATACAGAAAACAGTATTATGACAAGCAGCCACAATACATTAAAACTCACTTTGCCAGATCCCACAGGTCCAACCACAGCCAACAGTTCCCTTGGCCGGACAGTAAAGGAAACGTCTTGGAGAGTTGGGATTTCTGATGCCTACAAATAAAAGTTGACCAAAATGTATTCAAATCAATAATCAGTCTTTTTTATGAAACTTGGGGCTATAGGGGCACAAAATATAAGAATTCTATGTTTAAAATTAAGCTAATTATCAAATAGATATCCACAGATGTCAAATATCATTAAGTCAGAGAGGACAAATTTTCAGAAACTAAATTAATTTACAGAAATATTTCTATGTGAGTTAAGTTAAATGTTAAAAGCAATGGTGTATTTCATATCCATTCTAAACAAGTTCTCTTCTTTTACTAACCTCCCACATAACCTCAGGGTTTACTCAAAGCACAAAAGTATCTAACAAATAAAACCCCTCAAAATAAAGGTTTCCTACGTAATACTTGTCACACCTACCTCACAGGACTGTTGTCAGGAAAGTTCTATGTAAAAGTCCCAAAATGGTGCAACTTGATCCCTCTACAAATTAATTATTAATAATAACCAGAGAGTTGTCATATTGACTCTGATTTTTTTCAGTCAGCTTTATATCTCAACTATCTCCACTAGATGGCAGCATGAGAACACTTTAAAGCTCTGCCTCTCAAAAGATTATAAATAATTTTAAACCAATAGATCGGCTTAAATTTTATTTATATGATAATTATTCTCTGCAATGCTAAGTACTTTACTTGTCAAAAGTGGTGATAGTAAGTAAACACCCACAAATGGACTTCTGTGATTAAAACAGAAAATCAGGTTCAGGAATGAAAGGAATCTGATAAAGCTGTCTAAATGCAGTTGGAACATTGGGTCTGGGGTCCGAGGACCTGAGTTCAAATCCTACCTCTGATTATGTACCCCTCATCAGTAAAATGAGGGGACTGGATTAGATATCCTTTTGATTTTTATTCTAAGTTTTATCCTATTCTATTTATTCCTGGGCCCCAAACATTAGCTATTGTATCTATTAATTGGTAGTATCTGTCCACGACAAAGAGCCCACTGTAAATAGGCATTCTGTAGAAATGTAAAATATCTAGAGTTGACATAATACAATCAGCAACTGGCTCCTTGATGTCATTTAGAAAAAATGTCTACTATAACATGTTTCTCAAAAAAATGGAAACACATCTGGGGTTCCTATCTAAGGCTGTTAGTTTTAACTTTGCATTAGCTAAGTCAACAAAACAGAGGCTAAAGAAAAATCTGATAATATGTTATGAAGTTCAAAGCTAAATCAATTAACAGTGCTGTTTATCCTAGTACAAAGAAAATCAGGGACCTATTGTGATATGGATAACCTAGCTTATTATTTATATACAGTATTTTATATCTTAGTGTTCCAGGTTCCAAATCGGGAACCTCTGGACTTCTTAAAAATTTTATAACTATGTGAATATAATGGGTTTCCTTTGTCATCAAATGTATTTAACTGTATGCATCTAAAAATGTTATTGTGAAAAGCGGTCCATAGACTTCACCAGACTAGCAGAAGTTAAGAACCCCTGATCTAACTAAAAGCCATTCACGCAGAGCACCCTTTTAGAATTCTGATTTCTTCACATACATTTAATAATTTGAAACTAAAACTCCAGATCATGGCCCCTTAAGAATTTCAAAACATACCAGTATGTGTGAAAATGAGGACGGTCCTGGTCTGCTAACAGCGTCTCTCATCATTATGTAATTTTTATATATCCATATGTGCATACTCTTGATGGAATGTAACCCAACTGAGAGCAGGGACTGTCTTTTGTTGTTGTTTGTTTCCCCACCATCATGGGATAAAAGGTATGTGCTTGGCAACATTGTATTTACTTAATAAATACTTACATAATTGATTGAATTGGTGTAGACAAATACCATATAATCTTAAATTTAAACTAAGAATCCTGTGTCTGGAAGTAAGCAATACCCAAAATACCAGACTTATTGGTTGACTGTGTGGCATAGATCCTGGGTCAGCAGACCTAGAGTTTCAAATCCCTGACTATCTGTGAGACTTTGGATAAATCACTTAAACATTCCTTTTTTCCCCATCTATAAGATGAGGGAGTTGGACTAGATAAGACCTTTCCAGCTCTAAATTGTAAGACACAGAAGCTTCAATAATCTATCACTCAGTCAGTCATTGGTCATCATCTACACGAATTCTAGAACTCAATTAAAGTTTTTCATTAAGTTTTTCTCCACTTTGTAGTTAGGAAAGCATGGCTGTGTAAAGTGGTCCTAAAATCACTTTCCATTCACAAAAACATTTGGCTGGGTGGTTGGGCAGACAGAAGGGATAGAAGGCTGAGAATACATTTCTAAGCAAACAATTTCATGCTGTTAGAACTGAAGTCTATGGGAAGATTATCAAAATTCAATATGAAATTAATCCATATTCTAGTGCCTAAAGGTTTAATTTCTGCTTTGTGTCCATTACCTTATCCCAATAACTGGTAAAGTCTTGAACATGAACCACAGCTTTTTCATCCTTCACTAGTTGTATGTTGGCCTGGGATATTTCATCAAGTATTAAGAATTTCTAAAGAGAGAGAAATATAGAGAAATTACCCCAAAATGTAAAAATAAAATAAGGAAAAATAATAGGAAAAAATTCTTCAAAGAATTAACAAATTTCATGAAATATGGATGTTGCCAGAATCTGGACAGATATTTTATGAATTATATAACTTTTCAAATGAACATTTACCTGTATGCTCAATTACTAAAACAAAATGACGTATATCATTCATTAATGATGACAAATATTCTCTAAGTGTACTATACAATCTACAGAAAGTATACATTTTTATAAAGGTAATTTATTACTAACAAGCACCTTCACCTTTCTGGTGTTCTACAGACAAATCATGTACAGAAGTATTTTTAATATCATTATGATTTTAAAATATATTAAGGTTTCCAATAGCATCAGAAAATTCCTCCCTAGTCAAACATAACCACAATTTAGAAATCTGTTGAAATGTTAGCTTCACTTTTTGAAAAATAATACACTGAAGGTGGTATCTAATGATTAAAATATGTACAGAAATGCAAATTGGTTGTGCTGGATACACTAAAGACAAGAAATTCAATTTCAAGTGCCTCTTTTGTGCAAGGCACTATACTAGGCACTATAGATACTACTAATTATCCTTGTTTTGCACATGAAGAAACTGAAGTCCACAGTGGTTAAGAGAGATTTATGTGTGCTGAATTGAATTAAATTAAGCAATAAAAGTACTCAGAAGAGAAACCTTCAGATGCGTATTCAGAGCTCATTTGTCTCTTCTTTGATATTTTCCCCAAGACCAGAGTAAATCAAAATTAGCAAATCAAAAGTGTAGTTAGGGGGAGGAACAGGTTGAAAAAGGTGAGTAACTAAAAATAATCAAGAAGGGAGAGCTAATAGTCAGAGAGCAAAAAAGACAGAAAAACCATAAAAGACAAAAGAATTCAAACTTCACAAATGAGCAAAACACAACTCATTAACCATTAGTATGGAGCAACATATAGCGATTTCTGTAATGGTGATGATACAAAGTCACCAAAAGATTAAGATCTATACTGTATACTCTGCTTAAGAGTGTAGGAACATGTATGATTCATCCGAGAAAGACTTCCACTAAAAATGGTGAAAATAAAGCCAGTTTTGGTATTTAACTGGATATATTTCATCTATCCAGAAAGCTGGCCTTTATATTTTATTTACATTGATCATGTATCAATGAGGTGTCATGATGTTTTAAAAATACATTCCAAAATGCAGAAAAGTTAAGACTAATTGTTCAATAAACCTTGATTCTTTGTATGCTGATAATGGCTTCGGACATTCTCTCAATGGCTGACGGAAAGAACAGTGTAACAGTCACCCTCACTGCACCATACAATGTCACAGCAACAAATACTCGACTGGCAGAGATGGGATTTCCAAGGAGCACGTAGGTGGTAAAAGTCACAAACACAATTATTTTGCTTGCAACAAAGAAGGATGCCAAATTCATCCCTCTGAGGTAGGAGCTTTTAAGAATCTTGGAGATTTCCTTCCTGAAAGAGAGAGCAAAAGATAGCTCATAAATATAATACTGATATCCACCTTCAGATATAAAGATACTCTATCTTTTTTAATGTAGCACTTTGGTGGACTGAGCATAGAGCAGGTTAAACAAATAGTTCCTTACTTGTAGAAGATTCCAAGCTAAAACAGCTATGGAAACAGTTAACAAACATTCAGCTTATGCATAAAATCAAATAAGTATTTTCTTAATATGTAAGGAAATTTCATGAGATGATGAGTAAAATGGAGGGAATAGAAAATTTAACTGTTTCCTACTTAACTTCCAAAACAGAAATTTCACATAAAAACTGATCAAATAAGAAAGTATACAATTAATATGCTTAAATTGAAACTAGGTGAGCATATCATAAAGGAATCAGATTTTGGAAAATTAAAACTTTCTAATAACTAACATTATGGTCTACCACTAAAAACAATGAGTTGCCACCATGGGAAATATTTAAGCAGAAGCTACATAACTATATAGTGGGAGGTTTAATAGAGGAAAATACTGAATGAGGAGGGAAATTATAGTGGATGGCATCTAAAGGTCTCTTCCAACTCTAAGTAAAGCCAAGGAAAGGGGAAGTCATTTTTTTAAATTGACTTTGGATCACAGGGTTTAGGACTAGAAAGGTAATAAAAATAAGTCATAAATTTAGAGGTGGAAAACTACTTAGTAAGCCATTTGGTTCAATTTTCTCATTTTGTAGATTAAAAAACCTGAAGCATAAAGAGATTAACTGACTTGTCTAAGGTCAAACAGACGGCAGAGCCAAGATTTAACCCCAGGAAGCATGGTGTCTCCTATTCAATCTACTACAACTCTTTTTCAAAATTTACCAGTAGATTAAAAAAAAGAAAAAGAAAATGAAAATATCAGGTAGGTAAAAAAAGAAAACTTAGTGAGGGCTGAAATAATTGTCTTCAAATATTTAGTGGGGATGTTATCTGGAAGAAAGTTTCTCTCTTTTTTTTTTAACAAAGCCTTTTCAAAAGGCACAGCTAGAACCAATGAGGGAAAAAAAGGATGCAGAACTTGGTTCACCACAATTAAAAAATTTCTAACTATCAGAGCTGTATTTTAAAAAAATGGAATAACGTGGCATGGCTTAAAACAAAACTCTTTTGTGTCAGGGACTCCTGTGTCAATCTGGTGAAACCTACAGACTCTTCTGAAAATAATATTTTTAAATGCATAAAATAAAATACCTAAAATTAACAAAGAAAAGCAGTCATGTTCAGAAATAAAAGTTATCATAATATTTCAAAAAAGCCCAAGTTCACTTATGCACAAAGGACAATAAAACTGTGCATACTTTCTGACCCAGCAATAACACTTCTACGTCTGTATCCCAAAGAGATCATACAAATGGGAAAAGTACCAGCCAGACATGTTCAGAAATACTTATAGCAGCTCTTTTTGTGGTGGCAAAGAACTGGAAATTGAGAGGATGCTCATCAGTTGGGGAATGGCTAAATAAGTTGTGATATATGAATGTAATATAATACTATTGTGCTATAAGAAATGATGAACAGCCAAAGCGGAAGCGGCTGGCAGGGAAACCCATGTGGGAGACAGGCTGGGAGAAAGCTGGGTGGCCGAAACCAGCAGAGATCCCCAGGCCTCCCAACACAGGACGGCAGTCTGTGGAATCGAGAGAGAGAGGCAGCAGCACAACACCACCGGCCATGAGACATCAGCTCCTGAGGCTTGCAGCCCAAAGGTATGAAACAGGTCTTCTTGAACTTCCAGGAGACATAATGGCCAGGTAAATGGCTCCAATCCCTCCCCCCCTCACCCAGAGAATTCCTTGGGAAAAAAAAGAATGCTGGAATAGAAGAGACAAAAGTGGGGCTTCAGTAGCCGAGTAGTAGGAGTTCCTGAGTCCCAGAGAGGCAGAGCCAGCAGGGGTCAACTCCAGGAGCCCAGACATACTCTTGCTCCCCCAGGGGAAGTGCCAGACACCAGCTCAAACAACAAAGAGCTGAGACCATTGCTGAAGAGCAACAGTGCTGGAGAGCAACCCTAGGGAAAGAGACATCAGGCAGCCAGAACCCTCCCCCACATCTCAGGAAACTGAAGGCTATAATTCACAAAGCCAACAACTAGACTTACAATCCCCAGAATAAGAAAGCAGAGACAGAGAGCCCTGAGCCCCAAAAGCAGAAATTTATTGTAAAGGCGGGAAAAGATCAACCAACATGAAGAAGAACACAAAAAAACCGAGGACCATTGATTCTTTTTATGGAGACATGCATGATCAAAATACCAACTTGGAAGAGGACAGCAATGACACTATACCCACATCTGATACCTCAAAAGGTAATGTGAACTGGTCTCAAGCCAAAAAAGCATTACTGGAAGAGCTAAAGGAGGATTTTAAAAATCAAATTAGGGAGGTAAAAGAAAAAATGGAAAAAATGGAAAAAAATGGAAAAAAATTCACTGATGAAATCAAGTCCCTAAAGAATAAGATTGGCGAAATGGCTATGGAGATTCAGAATCTAAATAGAGAAAATAACACCCTGAGAGGTAAAATCAACCAATTGGAAAAGGAGACTCAAAAGCAAAATGAAGACACTAACTCATTAAAAATTAGAGTTGAGAAAGTAGAAGCTAATGAATCTATGAGGCATCAAGAAGTAGTAAAACAAAATGTAAATAATGAAAAAATAGAAAAAAATGTGAAATATCTGATTGGGAAAACAAATGACCTGGAAAATAGATCCAGGAGAGACAATTTAAGAGTTATTGGGCTACCGGAAATCCACGATGAAAAAAAGAGCCTTGACAGTATCTTCGAAGAAATTATCAAAGATAACTGCCCAGAGGTCCTAGAACCAGAGGGCAAAATAGTCATTGAAAGAATTCACTGATCACCCCCTGAAAGAGATCCCAAACTGAAAACACCAAGAAATATTATACCCAAATTTCAGAATTACAAAGTCAAGGAGAAAATACTGCAAGCAGCCAAAAAGAAACAATTTGGATATGATGGACCTACAGTCAAGATCATGCAGGATCTCTCAGCTTCTACATTAAAAGACAGGAGAAATTGGAATATGATATTCCGAAGGGCAAAGGAGCTGGGACTACAACCAAGGAACAACTACCCAGCAAAACTAAGCATAATTTTTCAGGCAAGAAGATGGACATTCAACAAAATAAGGGAATTCCAGACCTTCCTGATGAAAAGGCCAGAACTCAATGGAAATTTGATCTTCAAATACAAAACTCAAGAGAGACATAAAAAGGTAAACAGGGGGAAAACCCCCACAAACCATATTAATCAATAAGGGCAAATTATTTGCATCTTTACATAGGATTATATCATCTTATGTATGTTTTATATATATACATATATATGTCAATCTTGAGAATAGTACAGCTATTATGACAACTGAAAGGGATACACATAGATTGTGAATGCCTGCATAAAATAACTGATATAAGGATAAAAACATAATTAAGAGATGTAAAGGAAGGGCTATGAGAGAAGAGGTAAGGAGTTAGTAGAAAAGGGTAAATTACATCAAATGAAGAGGCATAAAAACACATTTTAGTAGAGGGAAAGAAGGGAGGGAGAAGAGCAGTATTTGAGCTTTACTGTCATCTGATCTGGTTCAAGAAGGGAATAACATACCATGATAAGTATAGAAATCTAACTTGTCCTAAAGGAAGTAGGAGGGGAAGGGGGGAAAAAAGAGACGGGGGGGTAGTCAGAAGGGAGGGGAAAAGTACCAAGTGGGAAACAGTAAGATAAGGGAGGGGAATAAAGAGGGAGGGTAAACTGAGGAAGGCGGCGGTCAAAAGCAAAACTTTGTTGAGGAGGGGAAGGGGAAAGGGAGAAATAAAAGCATAAACAGGGGGAAATAGGATGGAGAAAAAGACACGAATAGAAACCATAACTGTGAACATGAATGGGATGAACTCTCCCATAAAACAGAAGCAGACAGCAGAATGGATTAAAAACCATAATCCTACAATATGCTGTTTACAAGAAACACATTTGAAACAGGGGGATTCACACAGGGTAAAGGTAAAAGGCTGGATTAAAATATATTGCACCTCAGCTAAAGTAAAAAAAAGCAGGTGTAGCAATCCTAATCTCAGACAAAGCAAAGGTAAAGATAGATTTAATTAAAAGAGAAAAGGAAGGACATTACATCCTGCTAAAAGGCACCATAAACAAAGAAGCAATATCATTGTTTAACATACATGCACCAAGTGGTAGGGCATACAAATTCTTAGAGGAGAGGTTAAGGGAGTTACAGGAAGAAATAGACAGCAAAACTATAATACTGGGAGACCTCAACCTCCCCTTTTCTGAACTTGATAAATCTAACCTCAAAATAAATAAGAAAGAAGTTAAGCAGGTAAACAGAATTTTAGAAAAGGCAGATATGATAGACCTCTGGAGAAAACTGAATGGGGATAAAAAGGAATATACTTTCTTCTCAGTGGTAAATGGCACATACTCAAAAACTGACCATGTACTAGGGCATAAAAACCTCACAATCTGGTGCAGAAAGGCAGAAGTTGTCAAAGTATACTTTTCAGATCATGATGCAATAAGAATTATTTGTAACAGAGAACCATGGAAAAATAAGCTAAAAATTAATTGGAAACTAAATAATCTAATTCTAAAGAATGAGTGGGCCAAAGAACAAATCAGAGAAACAATTAATAACTTCATTCAAGAGAATGACAATAATGAGACAACATACCAACACTTATGGGATACAGCAAAAGCAGTTCTTAGGGGAAGTTTTATCTCTCTAAATGCTTACATAAATAAAATAGGGGAAAAGGAGATCAATGAATTGGACATACAGCTGAAAAAGCTAAAAAAAGAGCAAACTGAAAATCTCCAATTAAATACCAAATTAGAAATACTGAAAATCAAAGGAGAGATTAATAAAATTGAAACCAAGAAAACTATTGAATTAATAAATAAACCAAAGAGCTCGTTTTATGAAAAAATCAATAAAATTGATAAACCTTTGGTCAATTTGATTAAAAAAAAAGAAAGAAGAAAATCAAATTACCAGTATCAAAAATGAAAAGGGTGAGGTCACCTCTAATGAAGAGGAAATCAAAACAATAATTAGGAATTGTTTTGCTCAATTGTATGCCCATAAATTTGACAACCTTAGAGATATGGATGAATATCTATAAAAACATAAATTGCCCAGGTTAACAGAAAAGGAAGTAAAATTTCTAAATAACCCCATTTCAGAAAAAGAAATTGAGCAAGCCATCAATGAACTCCCTAGGAAAAAATCTCCAGGGCCAGACGGTTTTACATGTGAATCAATTAATTCCTATACTTTGTAGACTATTTGGAAAAATAGGTGAAGAAGGAGTTCTACCAAATTGTTTTTATGACACAAATATGGTACTAATACCCAAGCCAGGTAGAGTCAAAACAGAGAAAGAAAATTATAAACCAATTTCCCTAATGAATATCGATGCAAAAATTTTAAATAAAATATTAGCAAAAAGATTGCAGCAACTTATCATGAGAATAATACACTATGACCAGGTAGGATTTATTCCAGGAATGCAAGGCTGGTTCAATATTAGGAAAACTATCAGTATAATTGATCATATCAACAACAAACCCAGCAGAAACCATATGATCATCTCAATAGATGCCGAAAAATCCTTTGACAAAATACAACACCCATTCCTATTAAAAACACTAGAAAGCATACGAATAAATGGAGCCTTCCTTAAAATTATAAATAGCATCTACCTAAAACCAGACACCAGCTCAAACAACAAAAGCTGAGACTATTGCTAAAGAACAACAGTGCTGGAGAGCAACCCTAGGGAAAGAGACATCAGGCAGCCAGACCATCAACAAGCATTATTTGTAATGGGGATAAGCTAGATGCATTCCCAATAAGATCAAGGGTGAAACAAGGATGTCCATTATCACCCCTACTATTCAATTTGGTACTAGAAACGTTAGCTGCAGCAATAAGAGAAGAAAAAGAAATTGAAGGAATTAGAATACACAAAGAAGCAGCTAAATTATCACTTTTTGCAGATGATATGATGATTTACTTAGAGAATCCTAGAGAATCAAGTAAAAAACTACTTGAAATAATAAACAACTTTAGTAAAGTTGCAGGATATAAAATAAACCCACCTAAATCCTCAGCATTCCTATACACTACTAACAAAGCCCAACAGCAAGAGATAGAAAGAGAAATTCCATTCAAAGTTACTGTAGACACTATAAAACATTTGGGAGTCTATCTGCCAAGACAAACCCAGGGTCTATATGAACATAATTATGAAACACTTTTCACACGAATAAAGTCAGATCTAAATAAATGGAAAAATATCAGTTGCTCATGGTTAGGCCAAGCTAATATAATAAAAATGACAATTTTACCTAAATTAATCTATCTATTCAGTGCCATACCAATTGAACTACCAAAAAATTATTTTACAGAGTTGGATAAAATAATAACAAAATTCATCTGGAAGAACAAGAGGTCTAGAATATCTAGGGTATTAATGAAAAGAAATACTAGAGAAGGTGGCCTAGCCATACCAGATATTAAACTGTAGTACAGAGCAGCAGTCATCAAAACTACCTGGTACTGGCTAAGAAACAGAGTTGTGGATCAGTGGAATAGGATAGGTACACAAGATGGAGAAGTCAACGACTATAGCAATCTACTCTTTGATAAACCCAAAAGAGGCCAGCTTCTGGGCTAAGAATTCACTATTTCACAAAAACTGCTGGGAAAATTGGAAAATGGTAGGGCAGAAACTGGGCATAGACCAATATCTTACACCATATACCAAAAGAAAGTCAAAATGGGTTCATGATTTAGGAATAAAGGCTGATACTAGAAGTAATTTGGGAGAGCAAGGAATAGTGTACCTATCAGATTTATGGAAAAGAAAAGAATTCATGACCCAACAAGAGAGAGAGAGCATTACAAAATGCAAAATGGATAATTTTGATTATGTTAAATTGAAATGTTTTTGTATAAAAAAGCCAATGCAACAAAAATTAGGAGGGAAGCAGAAAATTGGGAGAAAATCTTTACAACTAGTGTCGCTGGTAAAGGCCTCATTTCTAAAATATACAGGGAACTGAGCCAACTATATAGAAATACAAGTCATTCCCCAATTGAAAAATGGTCGAAAGATATGAACAGGCAGTTTTCAGAAGAAGAAATTAAAGATATCTATAGGCATATGAAAAAATTCTGGAAATCACTACTGATTAGAGAAATGCAAATCAAAACAACTCTTAGATACCACATCTCTCCTGTCAGATTGGCTACAATAACAGAACAGGAAAATGATAAATGCTGGAGAGGATGTGGGAAAATTGGAACATTGTTACATTGCTGGTGGAGTTGTGAATTGACCCAGCCATTTTGGAGAGCAATTTGGAACTATGCCCAAAGGGCTATAAAAATGTTCATACCCTTTGACCCAGCAATACCACTTCTAGGGTTGTATCCCAAAGAGATCACACAAGTGGGAAAAGGACCCATATGTACAAAAATATTTATAGAAGCTCTTTTTGTGGTAGCCAAGAATTGGAAATCAAAGGGATGCCCATCAACTGAAGAATCGCTGAACAAACTGTGGTATATGAAGGTAATGGAATACTATTGTGCTATAAGAAATGGGGATGATACGGACTTCATAACAACCTGGAGAAAACTACATGACATAATGCTGAGTGAGCGGAGCAGAGCCAGGAGAACATTATACATAACCACAGATATATGGATTCTGTGAGGACTAACACTGACAGACTTTGCTCGTCTCAGCAACACAAGGTACAAAGACAACTCCAAAGGACTCATGATGGAGAATGCTATCTACATCCAGAGAAAGAACTATGAAGTACGAATGCAGATTGAGGCTCACTTCATGCTAGCCTTCCCCTCCTCTTTTTTCTTTTTCTCTCTTTTGTTTTTGTTTTTGGGCTGGTTTTTTTTTTGTTTTGTTTTGCTTTTGGTCCTGTTTCTTCTTTCTCATGATTCAGACCATTGGTCATAATTCTTCTCCATAACTTGACTAGTGTGTAAATTAATTCAATGTGAAGTTATATGTGGAAGTTATATGGGATTCCATGCTGTCTTGGGGAGGGAGGGGAAGACGGAGGGAAGAAAATCTGGAACTCAAAATTATGTAGAACCAAGTGTTGTAAACTAAAACTAAAAAAAAAAATTAAAAAAAAAAGAAATGATGAACAGGCAGATTTCAGAAAAACCTGGAAAGATTTATATGAATTGATGCTGAGTAAAGTGAGCAGAACCAGGAGAACATTGTACACAGTAACAGCCACAGTCTGCAATGATTGATTTTGACAGACTTAGCCCTTCTCAGCAATGCAAGGACCTAAAACAATTCCAAAGGACTCATGATGGAAAATGCCGTTCACATCCTGAGAAAGAACCATGGAATTTAAATTCAGATCGAAGCAAACTATTCTTTTTTTGTTTTGTTTTTTTTTTCTTTCTCATGGTTTCTCCTATTCATTATAATTCTTCTATACATCACGACTAATATGAAAATATGTTTACTACGGATGTGTATGTAGAGCCTATATCAGATTGCAGGCCACCTTGGGGAGGGAAGGGGAAAAATCTTAAAACTTATGGAAGTAAATGTTGAAAACTGAAAATAAATAAATTAACCAAAAAAAGTACTTAGAAAGCCATTTGGTTCAATCTTCTCATTTTACAGATTAAGAAACTGAAGCATAAAGAGATTAAGTGACTTGTCTAAGGTCAAACAGATGGCAGAGCCAAGATTTAACCCCAGGAACCATGGTGCTTCCTATTCGATCTACTACAACTCTTTTTCAAAATTTACCAGTAGATTAAAAAAAGGAAAAAGAAAATGAAAATACCAGGTAGGTTAAAAAAAAAGAAAACTTAGTGAAGGCTGAAATAATGGTCTTCAAATATTTAATAGGGATGTTACCTGGAAGACTGATTCACCGTTTTTTAACAAAGCCTTTTCAAAAGGTACAACTAGAACCAATGATGAAAAAAAGGATGCAGATCTTCGCTCACCACAATTAAAAATTTTCTAACTATCAGAGCTGTATCTTAAAAAATGGGAATAACATGGCATGGCTTAAAACAAAACTATCTTTTGTGTCATGGACATTGTGTCAATCTGGCGAAACCTACAGACCCTTCTGAAAATATTTTTAAATGCAAAAAATAAAACACTTAAAATTACAAAGAAAACTAATTATGTTCAGAAATAAAAGTTATCATATTTCAAAAAAAAAAACAACTTCACCTATGCACAAAGGGCTATAAAACTGTGCATACCCTTGACCTAGCAATAACTCTTGTAAGTCTGTATCCCAAAGAGATCATACAAACCTGAAAAGGACCAGACATGTACTGAAATACTTATAGCAGCTCTTTTTGTGGTGGCAAAGAATTGGAAACTGAAGGGATGCCCGGCAGTTGGGGAATGGCTAAATAAGTTGTGGTATATGAATGTAATGGAATACTATTATGCGATAAAAAATGATGAGCAGGCAGACTTCAGAAAAACCTGGAAAGACTCATATGAACTGATGTTGAGTGAAGTAAGAAGAACCAGGAAAACATCGTACACAGTAACAGATACATTACGCGATGACTAATTTGGATAGACTTATCTCTTCTTAGCAATGCAAGGATCTAAGACAACTCCAAAAGACTCATGATGGAAAATGCTTTCCACATCCAGAAAAAGAACAATGGAGTCAGAATGCAGATTGAAGCATATTATCTGCTCTCTCTCTTTTTTCTTCTTTCTTGTGGTTTCTCCCAGTGGTTCTAATACTTCTTTGCAACATGACTAGTGTGAAAATAGGTTTAATATGAATGTTTTTGTTGATCCTATATCAATTTACAGGCCATCTTGGGGTAAGAGGAGGGGGAGAGATGGGGAGAAATTTTGGAACTCAAAATCTTATGGAAGTGAGTGCTGAAAACTAAAAATAAATAAATTTTTAAAAATAAATAAAAAAAGTTCATACACTCTATTTCCAGTGGAAATGTTCAGTCTAGTTCTGAGATGGTTTAAGAGAATGGAAGACATAAAAATCTGAGGTCCTTTCAACTCCAGGCTGCTACAATTCAATGTTTCATTTCACTGATGTTAATTAGTATAGGAAAGACGGTGTCAACTGACACTTCTGTTACGACTGTGTCCAGGATTAACATTTTTCAAATTTGTTTTTTATTATATGTTTACTGTCTTGACTACAAATTTATCACATTTCTTCTTTTAGTTTTGTTTTTGGGGACATTTAACCCTAAAATTAGTCTTCTGGAAGATGCAAAGAGACACCTCCTTTAATTTGGGACCATACAATATGCAACTGAACTTTATTGTCAGCTTGAGAGCAGGAGGGCGGCAGAAAGAAGGCTAGTAGAGGAATGTAAGAGAACTAATTTCTATAAACCTCCTAAAATTAGGGACACTAAGATGAGTAACTAAATATGAAAATGCAATCATTTAACAGGATACAATACACAGAACATGCACAACTTACCTTCTGAGATACATAACGAGGTCTGCAAACGGCTTTTCCCAGGCATACATTTTTATTATTCTTATGCCCGTTATAACTTCATTCATCGTTCTAATTCTGACATCTGTGAAAGCAGCAGTCTGGCTCCTAACATACAGAAAGATGACTTATTCTCCACGGTTATCATGGATATCAATGCCTAACTGGCAATACTACCACCATTAATGAGCAGAGATGATGGACCAAAACCAGGACAAGATCACTCTGCTAATCTCTTAACACAAATGCCAAAGACTTCAATGGCTAGTATCTACTGATGGTTTATGGGGAACCGAGTACAAGCAGATGAGCAGAGCCAAAGAGAATTCATTAACAGGTCTAAAATCAGAACGGTACATAGATTGGTCCTTGGGCCTACGCTATTCAAATATGTAAATGACACAGATAGAAAGAATAGCTAACACATTAGATGAAAGAATCAAAAATTAAAATGGCTTTGCTAAACTTGAACAATTGATCGACTCTAATAAGGTATCATTACTATAAGTTAAATAAGGATAAAGATAACGTTCCACCCTCGGGTTTGACAATTGCACACAAAAAATGGGGGAGGCATGGACAGACAATAAAAGCTCATGAGGAAAATATCTTTAGGTTTTCTTGCAATTAAATTTAATATGTGCAAGATGGAGCCAAAAAAGCCATTATATTGTTAAAATAAATTAAGATTGTCAAGAACATATTATACAGGTCAGATGACATCAGGAATGCCCATTTCAGTTTAGTAGGAAAATACACTAAAAAGCTGGGATATATCCAAAAAAGAATCATTATCACTATCATAATCACCCAGCACACTTATTGAGGGGCCACCTGTTTACTTGGCATTCTATTAGACACAGAGTAGAGGTGCCCATAAGCAGAGTACACAATCCCTATCCTCAAGAAGTTAATCTTATAAAGGTGACAGAACAAAAACACAGAAATAATTAACAATATATATTGCAGAAACATGACTAAA
Source organism: Trichosurus vulpecula (assembly GCF_011100635.1). Classification (NCBI taxonomy): domain Eukaryota; kingdom Metazoa; phylum Chordata; class Mammalia; order Diprotodontia; family Phalangeridae; genus Trichosurus; species Trichosurus vulpecula. The sequence goes on from NC_050576.1 coordinate 366,397,559, forward strand.
CATACAATCAATTAAAGCAATTCAGTTCTCATTATTCTAATGTGTACATTCTTATTTCTATATAAAATCATATTTTTATAAACTGTATAAAAATATATTCTCTTTATATTTAAGATGGTGATCATGAAGTATATAAAAATGAAAGCAGTTTTTAAAATGCATTCCCATGGTCTTTTCCACTGTGTAGGCACTTAAAAATGGCCTTTGGTTTATAGGCAGTCATAAGTAACTCAGCCAGGGGCAGTTTACAACACATACAAAGAATAAATAACATAGGGATTTTTAAAAAAAAATCATCACACAAACTACAAATGCTATCACACATACATAGTCAATGCAATCAATACTGATCTTACCTAAAGGAGGAAAACAGTTTCCCAAAGCAGCTTTGTAAAGGCAGAAGGATCAGCAGGACTGCCATTCCTGCAAGGCACGACACTCCTATTTCTAGCCAGAGAAGGACAGTAACTACTATGGCCTGAATTGGGCCAGCCCACAAAAAGTGTAAGAATATTGTCACCTTCACAAAGAAACAAACAAACAAAAAAAAAAGGCCATCAGGATCGAGTGATGTAAGAAGAGCCAGGAATCATAAGGACGAAAGAAGCTAAAAACAGCAAAACAGACCCATTCTGCTAATGAAAGAGACTGTAACCTAGACAAAGACCCTTACAAAGTGCTTCAACAAAAAAATGGCAAATGGTGCTTCAGATTGCCCATTTCTGGCAAAGAGAGAATATGTGTGTTGTTTTCTGAAATGAGAAAAACCAATTACCCACTTTGTTAAATTCCCCCTCCTAGAGCAATTTGAAACTATGCCCAAACAGCTATCAAACTGTTCATACCCTTTGATCCAGTAATACCGCTACTAGGAATGTATCCCAAAGAGATTTTTTTAAAGGGAAAAGGACCTATTAGCACAAAAATATTTAGAGCACCTCTTTCTGTAGTGGCAAAGAATTAGAAATTGAAGAGATGCCCATCAATTGGGGAATGACTGAACAAGCTGTGGTATATAAAGGTAAAAGAAAGCTATTGTGCTATAAGAAATGACAAATAGGCTGATTTCAGAAAAACCTGGAAAGACCTAGATGAACTGATGCCAAGTGAAGTAAGCAGCACCAGGAGACCATTGTACACTGTAACTGCAATACCGTACACCGACCAACGGTGAATGGCTTAGCTATTCTCAGCAATACAATGATCCACGACAATTTCAGAGGGCTCATGATCCACCTCCCCTTCCAGAGAAAGGACTGATGGAGTCAGAATTCTGATCAAAGCATGCTATTTTTCATTTTTGAATATTTTTTTCTTTTAGTCTGTGCCTTCTTTAACAACATGACTAATATGGAATTATGTTTTGCATGATTGCACATGTATAACCTATATCAAACTGCTTACTATCTCAGGGAGGGGGAAGGTGAAGGAGAGACGGAGAAAAATTTGGAACTCAAAATTAAAAAAAAGAATATAAAAATTATCTTTACATGTAATTAGGGAAAAATATATTCTTTAAATAAATAAGTAAATTCTTCCTCCTATCCAAAAGTCCCTTTGTGAATGAAAAAAATGTTTTGAACAAAGGATAATAATATTTTATAGCGCTTTAAGATTTGCAAAGCACTTTACATATATTATCTCATTTGAGCCTCACAGCAAACCTGTGAGGTACACTGTACCTCACATGAAGAAACTGAGGCTGTTATTAAGTAATTTGCCCAATCATATCACTACTTTAATGATATTGGAGAAAATATTTATTCTACAGAAAATGAGCCCTTTACCTTTCCAGTTATCTGCTATAAAAACTTTACAGCTAAGTCTGATCACATAGATATGTACCAAAAGCCCTAAATGAGGAGTCAAGACCTCTGACTCTTCTTACTCATTGGTCATGAAAAGAACACTAAGAAACAGTATTTCGAAAGACCTAAACTTCCTTTCTTGTTTGTTTGCTTGTTTTTAAATTAAATGTCCTTTCTTGCACTAGGAAAAGCACTGGGCCAAGAAGAAGGCAAACCTGTCCTCTTTCCCTGCCTCTGCCAGTAATTAATTATGTAACCTTGGGAAAATTACTTCATGTCTCTGGATTTCAATTTCTTCTTCTGCAAAATGAGAGACAGCACTAGATGGTCCTTTCTAAACACTCTCTGGAAATTAATTATAGGAAAATCATACACAGTCCCTTTATGGCAATGTACAGGGATTGTTTTGTTGTTATTTTTTTTTTAAATTGCGGTCTATTCACACTTGATCACAATATCACTATCTATCTATTGTACCACTGGTATATACGGACAAGCAGAAAAAATGATGCGTCACTCATATGTGCTACAAATGAATTTTAATTAAATCCCACGTAACAACTGTGGGGGAAAGAACAAACAGTATTTGCCATTCATTAGCAGGGGAATTTTGTTTTTACCTGATCAAACTTGTTCACATCATTGGACAGAAGATTCACTATTTGACCTGTAGTTGTCTTTCCCATGGCAGCATTACTAAGACGAAGTGCCTGGCATAGGGAGAAAAGGCAGAAAGAGTACTGTTGAATTGCAAGGATGCTAATGATCTCTGGTCACATTTATAAAAGAGCCTGAAAATAAAAACGACGCTATCTCAAACCGTGATTTTTTTAATAGCCCTCTCCATCCCAGAAAAAAAGAAAAAGTGACCCCTTTCAGAAAAGAAGATTTGGTGATGGGATGCAAACCAGCTCAGTGTAGATTGGTCGCTGCATACAACAGGATTGTTGTTTCAGACCTATGAGTTCATCCAGGTGGGGAACTCTCAGTGTCGAAAGTTCCTCGACTAATGTATATCTACAACTTACAGACTTAGGAAGCTACCATGATTACATGAGCATATGTGTCAATAGGACTTGAGAACAAGTCACAAAATCAGACTTCAGAGCTAGAAGGGACCCTAGAGGCCATCAAGTCCAATCCCCCTCATTTTGCAAATGAGGAAAATGAAGCATGCAGTAGTTAAAGCAACTTACTCAAGGTCACACAGGTAGGATTTTTTAACTACCCAAGTTCATAAAGTCAGAATGTGAACCCAGATCCTCTCACTCCAAATACAGTGCCCTTTCCCAACACACCATGCTACCTGGGCCAATTTCATTACACCTCACTGCCTCTCAAAACCACTGCAGGAATTGATTTGGCTCTTTAAATGTGTTCTCCATAATTGGGGTATTAAAAAAATGCTGGAAGAATGCAAGGAAGCCTGAGTTACATTCCAGTCTTGGAAATTTTTTAGCTGTGTGATCTTCTTAAGAATCACACTTTGCCTCAGTTTTCTGATTTGTAAAGAGGATAATAACAATGGTACCCATCTCCTTGTTGTAAGGATCAAATGATATAGTGATTGTGAAATGCTTAACACAGTGACTGGCCCATGGGAAGTACTATTTAAATGTTGACTTATTATTATTTCTTTATTTGGGTGTAATTATTCCACACTTGATAACTCTATACCTTTAAGATGTGATTACTATAAAATGCCAATGGAAAAAGGAAAAGGAATAATAGCATAGGAATAATAAATCACACACAGTGGTTTCCTTAACTGTATATATCTTTTTCAATCCTAATATTTAGAATTTTAAAAAATTTTCCTTAACTGAAAAACTACCACCAATTGTACACTTTTGGGATCAAAAATAATTTTCAGTAAAAAGAACAAGTTTATTTACCAATATCACATATTTAACCTGATGAAAACTGAGCTGGCTAGATTCAATTTAACAAACAATTAGCACTTACCACATGAGAGATACAGTGCCAGGCACAGTGTGCCAACACAACTCCCCGCCCCCCCCCCACTGTAACTAAAATTAGAAATCCTGAACTTCAGTGAAGGTTCTACATTTTCTTATATGATTCAGTACATTTTGCTAGGTCTCAGTGCCCTCGCATGTCAAATGGAAATGAAAGTAACATGTTCTATCTACTTTATAAGCTTGTTCAGACAGTCAAAGGTGATAAATAATATAACAGTCACAAAACTGCATTTATGGAGTTAAAGCCTTTAATGGGGACACACTGACACACAAAAAGGTGAATGACTTGTGCCCAAGATCACAGAGGTTATGACCTACTGACCCAGGATTCAAACACAAGCTTTTCTACTCTACTATACCCTACTGGCTCCCTAACGAGCAAATGTTTATAGAAAGACCCATGGCCCTGTTTGCAATTCACTTTTTTCTGTTCCTACAAACACTTACGGCTTTATTCAAAGCTGTTATCTTCTGATGCCTTTGCTCTGTAAACAAAGACATAAGAATTCATGGGAAAATTAGCCTAAAGTTAGCACATAGATTAAAAATCAGAAGAAAAATATTACTTGGACCAGTCAATACCAAGAAAACCCATCCAATGTAAAAAGAGCTCAAAGAAGCATCATTTTCACCATCATCTCCACCATAGCCTTTAAGATTTTTTTTTTGGCAGGGCAATTGGGGTTAAGTGATTTGCCCAAGGTCACACAGCTAGTACATGTGTCAAGCGTCTGAGGCCGCCTTTGAACTCAGGTCCTCTGACTCCAGGGCCGGTGCTCTACTCACTGCGCCACCTAGCTGCCCCATCCCTTAAGATTTTAAAGCTGTTTAATTTGATACTCAAAAAAATACCATGAGGTAAATATTTATTGTACCCATTTTACAAGAAAGGAAACTGAAGGTCAGAGAGGTCCATGAATTTGATCCCAAGTCTTTACTGATTCTAAGTCAGCTTTCTTTCTACTATACCAAGCTGTAGTATGTTACATAAAGTACACTGATAAAAACTAGGTGAATAAATGTTCCCATTAAATAAGGTAGGAATTAGATTGTCCCTCTGTCATTATATGGACTCACTATAGCAATTTCTCTTGAGGTTCTTTTTGGTTACTTAACATAAAAGAGAAAGCCACAGAGAAGTGGTTGTATTGGACTTTAACAACACTTGACAAATTTGACCTATAATCTAAATTCTTGTCTAATTTCTTGAGAGGTTCCAACAGTTCCTGCTTTCATAAGAGGCTATATAAGAATGCCGTGGAAGCACAGAGTGGTTATTATTTTTGGTTGAAAGGCTAAAAGAAAAGTTCCATATTTAATTGCATAAGCTATCACACGCCAATTCTGGCTCACCAGTAACAAACAGACCATCCATGCCAAAAACAAAAAACTACACACCTCAGCTCCACTAACCAGACTATATGTATGTAAGATGGAGAGATAACAGCAAGATATTACGAAGTAGCTGCCAAACAACAGAGTAAAGCAAAGTGATCACAAAAACAGCAAGGAGAAGAAATCAATTTTTAACAGTATGCTAAAGAAAAGCTTCTAGATACAGTCCCAAGTTCTTGGGAATCAACACAGGTACCTACTGCTAGGGCCATCAGATGACAGAAGGTGTCTTCCTAACCAAAGAATAAGCTTTCACACAAAATTGTAGGTTTTTTCAGTCATACATAATTTTTGTCATAAATGACATACATTTAAATACCATTAACAATACCATATTAGCATACGGGATACAAGTATTTATGTAAAATGTTTTAAAATACATTGATTCATCATGTGACAAAGTAAGATTTTTATTCATTCCTTCATTTAATAGATATTTATTATGAGCCTACTATGTCCATCCTTCTCTGGGTTCAGTAACAGAGATACAAAACCAAAAATTACATAGTCTCTGCCCTTGATAAGCTTACATTCTATGAGGAAAACAACATACACATAGATGTATGGTGGCTTTAAAATTTCTTTACAAAGGTTCTTTACCTTCAGACAGTCATTTTTCATTATTTTATATATCTTCTTTCCATTTTTATATTAACATTTTACATGAACATTTCATAAAGATTTAAACTGCTACATCAAATTAACTCTCAGTTGTCTGCATCACTGAGGAGGGTCAGTGGTCCACAGAACTTAAATCTCTGAACAGTCTTCCCCTCCTCCCCCACCTGTTTTGCCCTGCTTAGTTACACAGTAGACAAACCCACTGAAGCCCCCACTTCTCCCAAGATGGGCCTTCTAAGCCTCTAATCCCTTTTACCCCACCACTGTCATATAGACTCAGGTACGGAAGGAACATCGAGACAAGGAAGGCTCCACTCTTCCCACCAAAACTCCCTACGACCCAAATGCTACAATATCTAACTGGCAGAGAACTCAGTTCCTTCTCCTGCGCTGACAGGTCTGCCAGGTTCTGTCATAATGTAGTTAAGACAAAGAATCCAGAGACAGATCATCGGGAGCCTAGTTTAAGTTCTCTGGAGGGACAGAATAAATTTTTATTCTCAATTGAAGTACATATCATAATACTAAAGATTTAGAGTTGGAGGGTATGTGAAAGAGACACCAGTCCCAACCCCCTCATTTTAAAGATGAAGAAACAGGCCCAAAAGAGATAAGGCAAGATATAAAAACAAGGCCCCTGACTCATTTGATCTGCATAACTTCCCTATGGAGTTGTTATTAAATTATAGCATACAGCTATTAAGCTTTAAGGGGCCAGATCCAAACTCTGGTCTCTCCTGATTCATAATTTAACACTTTCTTGATGACTGAGGAATATTATGAATCTCAGTTTTGTAAGATCATGATGCCCTTACGTCAATCAGTCAACAAGTACTTATTAAGTACCAAGAACTGCCCTGATCATTGCTAGTTATCTATCTATCTATCTATCTATCTTTATCTATATAGATACAAACATATACACATACATATAACTATATTTACATATAAACAATTTCTATAAATTAAATATATAAAATAAATCTATATATACCTACATACAAGTATATGTGTATATGTAAATGCATATGTATATGTATACGTATTTGTATACTTGTATGTGTATATATACACACACCATATAGGATAAATTGGGAGTAGTCTCATAGGGCAAAGCACTAAGGTTAAGGAAGACTAAGAAAGGCTTCCTGTAGAAGGTACCTTAAGGCCTATTAAAATATGTAGGACAGTTCACCCCTATGCTAAATAAGCCTAAACTGCTCGTATTTCTTGAAGTCTTATTTCTATTTTTCTCTTGTTGTCATGGTATCTGTGGCTCCCAAGTAACCTGTAGATGAAGGAAGATGTTATTTACCTAAGGCAGAAAATTGTCCTTATAATTTTTCTGGCTGATGGTACTGCCACACCTTGTTTCAAAAACCTCAACCATTTAATCTACTGCAATTAATCAATGTTTGTGAAGGGAGGGCCTTCAGATTCTATCCAATTTCTCCTTCCTTCCCTTTCGCCTCATTGAACATTCTGGGAATTGATTTCAGAAAATGAGTCAAACGAGTTTCTATAGTTCTTGGGAGATGAGTCAAACTAATAAAGTGAGGATACCGGTATAAGTCCTAAATAGAATAAAAATCACTGGGGTTAACAAATGGAATAAAGGAAAGAAAACAGGGTGGTAGTGAAAACTAGCATCAAAGGAGAAGTTCCAGGGAGATAATTCAACAACATGATGCTGTACCTTCATGTAAGGCATTATGCTAATTGCCTCTCTCCTAACAAACTTATAATGTACAATATGGGATAGGACACTGGGAATCCCAATATGAGGAATGAAATTTTGTGTACTGTCAAGGAATAAATGAGAAATTCTGACCAAAAAAAATGCTTTAGGAAAATTTAAGGGAGTGATTATTTTTAGATAATGGGATCAGGGAAAGCTTTATGGAGGAGACAATACCTGAAACAGAAATTAATGAATGGATAAATGAAAGAAGGAATGAAAAGCTAGGTGCCAGATACCACGGGAATACAAAGATTAAAAAACAAACAATCTTTGTCATCAAGGAGTTTACATTCTATAGAGGGAGGTGGTATTTGTGTGTGTGTGTGTGTGTGTGTGTGTGTGTGTGTGTGTGTGTATGAAGAAAAGGATTTAAACAAGCAGGGATGAAGAGGAATATGGTACAGAAGTATGGAAGATAAAACTTATAGCTAATTATTCCCTAAGATTATAACTAAAAAACCCCTAAAAGATAGATAGATATAGATACACACAAATGTATTTATTTGTTTATTTATTTAAAGTAGTCATCCTCTCAACTAGTCACTAAAAAACCTCAACCATCTCTTTTATAGAAAACAATGACAGCTGCATTTAAAACTAATCTAATAAAATCTTTAATCATTGTGCTCATGAATGTACATGGCTAGCTTGCAGTCTGAAAAGCAACAGAGCCAATAACTTCCTTAAGGCTTTGACACTAGTCTTGAGAATTCAAGCCATAAATGGAACACTTTGTAGAATGCAAAAATGTAGCTTTTCATTTCCAGAATTTTAAAAATTCAAATATCTGGTGTCTAGCAAAGTTACTGATGTGGTATACGCATATACTATATAAAACAAGTCCAATCCCTCCTTCCCCTTTGAAAATTCTTACTAAGGCTTTTAGACTATGGGAGAGTACTGTGAAATAACAAGAAAAATTAGAAAACTAAGGCAAGAATCTATAATCATACCCTACAAGATCCATTCAGGATATTAAACCTTACCAAAAGCAATTCTGCTTATTTTTCTGGCATATAATTTTAAGGGGGTTAGGAAAAAAACACCCACAGTGTACATTTCCCAACCCAAGTGCAACAAAGGACCTTTTCTCTCAGATGTGTTTTAAACCATAATCATTCCTCCTTTTAACTTTCACGAACCTTAAAATTCTATCTCAAGCCCATTCTCTGGGTCCCTGTAGTACAGAGGATCGCAACAACACGGAGGCTGTAGCCAATAATTCTTTAACCACAGAGAAAACAAGGAAAGAAAACAACTGAGTGAATTGTTTTAAAGGATCCCAAATGGAAGACACAAAAAGAAGCAGAGGCTTAAACCATCAATAAGAGAACTTCTCTCTCTCAGCTATGTGCCAGGGACTCCTTAAAAAACGTTTCTAAATAGGGATTCTGGGCAGGTAGCGCTACTAATGTCTAATACTACCCAGTGGGGACACAGGTCTTGTTCCCCGATCAGACAGTCCACTAAAACCAGTCAACCCATGCACAGTTTCACTTCTGGTGTGGTGAAACACAAGATCTTGTTACAGTTTCACATTCTAGCCAGTTCTTGCCCTTATTCCACTCCCAGCCCCCCAACAAAAACTCCCTACCCTGTTCACTTCTCCCTTATATGTGCTGGCTTCGCTTATTAGAATGTAAGCTCTTTGAGAGCAGGGATTTTTTTTTTTGGAGGGAGGAAGGTAAAGCAGTTGGGGTTAAGTGACTCGCCCAAGGTCACACAGCTAGTAAGTGTGTCAAGTGTCTGAGGCTGGATTTGAACTCAGGTCCTACTGATTCCAGGGCCGGTGCTCTACTCACTGTGCCACCTAGCTGCCCCCAGGCAGGGATTTTTTTTTAAATCCTTGTATCTCTCACACTTAGCACAATGACTATGACAATTACCCAATAACTAGATGCTTTTTCATTCGTCCTCAATATCATATTTGCTGTTGCTCATTTCTAAAATGGACATAGTCCCTTCTTTAGGAAAATTAAACCCTTTATTAAGAGAAAAAAAAACTTAAATGAAAATATTCTATAGTTTCTGAGGATTTTATGATTTCTTAATATTCTTCGAGGTTTATCAGTCAACATAAAATGTTAAGTCTTCACGAACAATGCTCTCACAGCAGCAAAAATGTTGTCCCTCGATCACAATCATTTCGGGTGCAAACCCTCCTATACCACAGACTGGAGAGGTACATGTTGCTTCACAATAGATGGAAAGAAGTCTGTTATGATGCTACACACCTACTCACAACAGCGTGATTTTATGCCAGGCTTTAATTTTCCCAGTCATGAATAATAACAAATCATGGGGTTTTTGGTACTTTGAAGAACCCTCTGAGGTAATGAGGAGTGCAATTTAGTATTCTATCCATTTTGTTCATGAGGAACTGAGGCTGAGAGATTCCAAGATTGATGACTCAGCTAGCAATGCCTGAGGTACAACTGAAACTGAGCTGGCTGAGAGCTGATTTATTAGCCCAAGCTGCCTCGCATCAAACAATGAATAAATCCATCTGGACCACATAATCCCATACAGTTATTAGAGGAATTATCTAAAGAGACTGAATATACTCTCAAATAGAATAGAAGTAAAATTTGATAATGTAAATTTACTAAGACTACTAGAAATAATTTCCTTCTTACCTTAAGAAAGTGCCAAAGTTTGAAGTGGGTGCTCAATGACCAACTGGATGTGTGGGTTTCTACCTGAAATAAGCCTTCCTAACAGCACCTTTCTTTCCAATTCCTTAGGGAAGACTTCTTTCTAGTCTTCCTTCCTCCATCTGGCATGAATTTTTACAATGAACTAAAAGCACAACATATTCATCATCCTAACATGCGTAAAATATTTACTGTGCTTATAAACAATTCACCTGCGGTGGACAAAATAGGGCAACTTCCTGTTTCCGAAACCAATTACAACCTACATTTTTCAAAAGCCCAAAACTCATAACCACCAGATATTCAAGATGGTGAAAATTTCATGAAGGATTCATAGCACTCTTCACAATATATTTCGCATTCTTACAGCGACCATGTTAGTTAAGACCCCTTTAACCTTCTACGGTCAAAAGCCTCCACGTTCTTCTTTCCAATCCATCTGACACTTTACTACTGGATGCATCTTTCCTAAAGAATCACTCTTATTGTCTCGTTTTTCTAATGAAAAAATCTTCAATGGCTCCGCTCTACCTATCCAATTAAGTTAAAACGTCTTCCCTTGGCATTCAAGACCATCCAATCTTGCTCCAACTTCCCTTTCCAACTCTATCTCCCACAATTCTAATACATTCTGTGCCCCGACTATCCTGTACTATTCATTCACTTTCCATAATCACATGAACGTTCATTGTGTTCTCCTACTTGCCTACCCTTCGCTCAGGGTCTTCTTGATGCCTACCATACATTCCCTTTGCACTCCTTCCACCCCCATTTCAACTACGAAAAATCCTGTACATTATTCAAAGCCTAGTTCAAAAGCCATCTGTATCAAGATGCCCTTCCTAACCACCCAAGCAAAAATGAACCCTCTCTTTTCTGAACTACAACATTTAATTTATACTACTTATATGGTACTTATTATATATTTCCTAGATATATGGAGCTCTGAGGACAGGAATGATTTCATTGGTGACTTTGGAAATCAATAATTACTTTTGTCTTTCAGTCATTTAATCGTGTCTGACTCTTCCTGACCCTGTGGAGCATATCATACCAATACGGTCCATGGGGTTTTCCTGGCACAGTTACTGGAGCAGCTTGCCATTTCCTCCTCCAGTAGATTAAGGCAAACAGAGGTTAGGTGATTTGCTCAGGATCAAAGAGCTGTCTGAGGCTGGATTTAAACTCGGGTCTTCCTGACTTCAGGTCCAGTACTCTATACACTGAGCCACCTAGCTGCCTCCAATAATTATATCTGAATAATAATAATAATAGCTAAAATTTATTTAAAGCTCTAAAGTTCACCATTTACTTTATGAATGAACAATCAATATAAACTTTGAATACCTGGTACAGTATATGTTTATGGGAGAGCTATTTGGCCTATAATAGTAGAGGCTGAAAATGGCATCTTATGTTATCACCATAGGGGTTATAGTCTAAGTTTCTTATTCATTCAAAGAACTGACTCCAAACTGGAGAAAAAAGTCACCAAGTAGTGGAAAGTATCTTAAATGCAAGGTCTGAATTACTGGAAATAAGCTATAAGGTGCATGTTTACCTGTTTAAAACACAAATTTGACTTCTGTTTCTTAAAATGAAATATTTTTAAAAATAAAACATTTTATTAAAAAATTAAGTGGTAATATCTATGTTAAATATAATATAAAAATACTTTTAAAAAGAGACAGAATCTAAGGTACAATTCAGCACCTTCCTCATTAATATAAATATAATTTTATCCTTTGCCTGTACTAGAATGACTTTTGTCTACCTTGCTCTTCTTTCCTTGGAGTCACAGCCTTTCTGGACTTAATTAAAAGTTCTACTAGTTTCAAAAATAATGGCTCCTAGTCACTGCCTCGATTATCGTTCTTCATAGCCTACAGATAAATAATCTCCCGCAGGTTTCAGGTACTTCAAAGTTAGTCTTACTTTCTTTCCACAGAGTAAATGAAGACAATAATAAAGAAATGCCATTTCAGAGAATGAATTCTACCAAAAATCTTTTCTCTCCAACTGCAGTAGAGTTTCTCCCTCTGAGCATTAGGATAAAAATTTAGACTGTCTCCTTCCGCTGTTCAAAGGAATTTAAAATTTCTAGCAACTTCTTAGAAATCTGGAACTTTTACAAACTGTCTTTGAATAGATCTCCTTCCTTTGTGGTATTTATGGATTAAATCCAAACATGCCAGGATGGAAATATACAACATTGATTTTTAAATAGAGATTTAAGGTGGGATGGCACATTGTTCATTCTCATTTTGTATTATAGGCAGGCTCTCATTAGACAATTTAATCAAGATTCATGCATGGGTGACTTAAGGCAAAAATGAAATCAAGCTGTCCATTTCATTTGTTCAGCACCTTGTTGCATTGCAGTAGAAGTAATATAGACAGCATTACATTCATCTAAAACCATGGTGTACCCCATAGCATCTCAAGAAAATCATTACTGAACAGAAGTAGAATGAGAAAAAGGATAAATAAAAAGATCAAGAAGAAGAAAGGGGCTGCCACAAGAGGACAGGCCAAAAAAAAAAAGGTTCATTGTCCAAAAAAATGGGAGTCTTTATCTAAAAAAAAGTGAGTGAGAGATATAAATAACTGCTATCAAATCATGAATGGAATGATCCTAAAAGTCTGAGGAGATACAAGTGATCAAGTCTAATCCCCCATGGTTTAGATATGAGGAAATTTAAGACCCAGAGTAACAGAGGGGCCAGGGTCATGTAGATAATAAAGTTGCAGACTAAAGATTCAAATCCAGGTTTTCTGACTTCCAGTCTTTCTTTTTCCACTACAATACTAAAAAAAAGGTAAAAACAGCTGTTTGTCAAATTACAGAATTCTAGAAATAGGATAAGGGAATAGGTAAATTATGACATATGAAAAGGACTGCTCTTTACAAGGCAGTAAATTACAAAGTCACCACCTCAGGGAGGCTAGATGGTGAAGTGGATAGAACGCTGGCTCTGGAATCAGGAGAACCTGAGTTCAAATCTGACCTCAGAAAGTTATTGGGCAAGTCGCTTAATCCCAATTGCCTCCCAAAAAAAGTCACTACCTCCAAGTATGTTTCAGACATCTTGAAATAGCATCAAAAAGTTTATATAAATGGATAGAAGCCAGATGCAGGAGTTAAATATGGAAATTAGGAAAATTAGGGGCCTATCTTTGACATTTGATAAATGTTGATAAATGTTTACTGATTGAGATTGATTCAGACTAATGTTAAGAAGGATAATTGTGCTGCTTTCAACAAACCATCCCTTGCCATCATTGTCACAGATGGAATAAATACCAGGCCAGATGAACAACTGACCCTACCCAGAATGGCAATGCTTATGTTTTGGGCAGGGGAGAATCTAGTCAGATTTACCAGGCTGTGCAGGTGAACTCCACTCTGCTTCCTGCTCTGAGTTAAGTGTTACCTGACAGTTGCTGCAGAAACTATCAAATGACCTCTGTTGTGAGACATGCTGAATGAAGGTAACAACTGCAGCTTAACTGTGCAAACCAGTCTAACAGGGCAAGCAGTAAAGGTCTATGAACTGAACACTAAGAGTTAAGAGACTAGGTTCTGATGATCCTACCTCTGCCACCAGTTCACTGAGCATATGAACTATGCCATTCCCCTGTGTCAGGTATTTTCTTTATATACATACACACACACATATATGTATGTATATACAGACCTGTATGTGTATATAGGCACATTCACACACACACACACACACACACACACACACACACACACACATATATGTATTCACACACATATATACTCACATATATGAATATATACATTATTTATAAATATGAACAATAGTATATATTATTTTATCCCTGCATGAGCTATAGTTTAAATTTTTATTCATTCCAAGAAATGAATCTAAAACTGGCAAATAAAAATGAATCTAAAACTGGAGAATAAAAAACTACCAAGTAGTAGAAGGCATCTTAGCGTATTATACACGTGTGTATGTATATGTATGTGCAAACACATATATACATATATGTACATATGCATATGTGTATGTATACACATATGCATGTGTATCTGTGTGTATATATGCATGTATATATGTATACATATATACATACATACAAACATATCTACATACGTATAAAATTTCTTATCTATAAAGCAGAAGTGGCATTACCGTCCTATTTTATTGGGATCAGGCACCCATTAACTGAATCCACAAACGTGGAATGCCCTTCATTGTACTCTCCGTAAATTCCAAATACAAGACGTGTAGTCAAATGAATGGGCTGTAACACTACTAATTCAAACTAAATTAATAGTGCCTAGTACATTGCTCTTCATCCATGACCCATTTATGTTTGCTCAACAAATTTTTTAACTCATAATCTACTCGTCTGTTTCTTTGTTGCTATCACTTTTATTTTTACCTGCAAATGTTTTTATTAGCGATAGTTCAGTTGCTGACATTTTGATCCACTTTATTTCAGATTTTAAAAGGTAAGTATTTCAATACTCCATGCAGGTTTGAGTATGGTATTATAAGCTGCCTTTATTGGCAAGAGAAGTAGGAAAGAAGACTCCTTGGTTGATTCAAGCAAGATGCTTCAGGGAACTCCTACAGACCCATCACTGGCACACTGAATGACTGAACAAATGAGATCTGAAAAAAACTACGAGTCAAACTAATTTAACTTTCCATTCTACAACCCACAGGTAGCAAAGAAATGGCAAAAGATCAAAAAAGGAAAAAGTAGTCATAGATCAAAAACTGAAGGTGAATGCCAAGGAACTCTTGACATGCTAACGTGTTCAATAAGCTTAGCAAGGTACATTTCCCACGATGCTATTCAAAACCACAAACTACCAATAATTTAACTGCTACTCTGTTGATGTAATCCAATTTAATTATTTCCCAGACATCAGGATTAAGACAAGGTACCACTGGAAAGTAAAGCCACAAACACCAAGGCACAACACAGAAAAAGGCCTTTATGGTTTACCATGACACCAGTTTTCAGCCCTAGGCACTGACCTATGGGAAAGGATGAAGAATCTTATTTCTCCATTTTCTGTATGTTACTAGAAGCAAGAATTTAGCTCTTAGGGAAATTTAGTATTCCCATGTTTCTTGTATTTCAAGTGACTTTTGAGAGCATTTTCTCTACTTCTTAAAGAGACAATTCTGTTATGATAAGCTACCCAGCAAATTAATACCTTGGGGAGGTGTTTACATTCAAGTAAGCAAATACGCCAAGGTTGATCAGATTTCCCAGAGGCTAAAGGACTACTTTCCAAGGTATTAGTGGAAACAGGAAGAAAAACAGGCCAACAACAGCTCACTAGGCCAGAGAGCCTTGAACAACTACAATCTCTATCTTGTCTCCTTTACTAAATCAGTATAGCATACCAAGAATTATAAAACAATGTCACACATCCATATTTACGGAGGCCAGACCTGGATATACATAAATGTGGATCATTTGAAAAAAAAAATATATATATGTATATATGTATATATGTATGTATTATGCCCCTTTACCTGCATTAAAAAGGCACAACCTAAAGACAACCTCCCTTGAATTGCCACTTGACATTTTTACATACATCTTGAAAAATTTAACCTTATAATAATCTTGTAAGTTAGCCAGGAAAGGTCATAGTACAAAAACCTCCATTTTACATATGATCAAACCGAGGCTCAAATTAAAGTGGTTTGTCCAAAGTTACTCAAAGAGTAACAGTGCCTGTTGTATGAAATGACATATTTTTTACCACTTCATCTTGAATATAATTCTCAGTCACAAGCCCTTTGCCAAAGAGAAATGTCTTTATACCAGTGCTAGTGCTCTCTCTCTCAAACTGTCTAGTATTTAATTATTTTATTTGTATTTGTATTCTCTTTATATTTCTTATACCCGTCCTTGTTGTCTCCCCTATTAGGATGTAATCAATTCCTTTGCAAGTAGGGTTTGAGGCATTTTTTGTATTTGTATCTCCAGCACCTAGCACAGTGCAAGAACATAGCAGGGTTTAATAAATATTGATTGGCTGATGTGTTACAATGGTTTTGTTTTTCTTTCTTTTTCAAAGGGGGAATTTAAAGGTGGAGGGGGAACTGGGATAGAATTACTTAAAAAAAAAAAGAAAGCAAAGAAAAGGTCATTAAGCATTTTTAAAGTACAAAAGAGAACAGAAGAAAGGTGAAAATCATAGACAAGCCAGACAATATATACTTAAAAAAAAAGCTAGCTGGACCAAACATATTCAGTCTCACATACAATCCTATTTTTTTCAGTTGTACTGTATAAATGGAAATGTTCATTTTAGTTGGTATTTGTTAGTATCAGAATTTTTTTTAAAAAGCAAGACAAGTGAAGATAAGAGTGATTTCCAAAATCAAGCTTTCAAACAATCTGGGATAAGCTTCAATGACCAAGATTATAAACAATAAACAAATTCTAATACTATTAACAATCTCACTGAAACTGGTTGCATGTAACCTTGCCATCATTTTCAATAAACAGGACTAAGAAATTACCTCCTTGTAACATAGATAAGAACTTGATTTGGAAACTGATAAGTGGGAGGCTGACACTTCCAACTTTATCCTAGATGGTTGTGAATCTACTACTACACTGCATAATCAGATAAAGGAAGAGATATTTGGACAAAGAATCTTACATAGAAAGCAAATCAAGAATTTAAGATGTAAAATCCTTAACCTCTGAAGTGGGCAATATTTCTTAAAGCTGTGAATGTGAAAAATGATGTTCAATTAAAAGTATTAGCCTCATTATCGAATTACAGAAACAATCCATCCCCCTGCCAAAAGAATTTCTTATGATCATGTTGGGGTGGGGTCCATATTTTTTCTAGTTGCCATATGCTCCAATGATTTTTTTAATAAGCACAAAATTAATTTTGTGCCATTTACTGACTCATTAAAAATTAGCCAAATGATAGAAAATGACCTTCACAACTATTAGTTCATTTTATACATAAGCTTCTTGTGTCACTGTAATCCAGTGTCTTTTGCCCAGATTCATTTTTAAACACAGACTTTATTGTTGGGTTTTTTTTGGGGGGGGGCAGGACAATTGGGGTTAAGTGACTTGCCCAAGGTCACACAGCTAGTACATGTGTCAAGTGTCTGAGGCCAGATTTGAATTCAAGTCCTCCTGACTCCAGGGCCGGTGCTCTACTCACTGCACCACCTAGCTGCCCAACCACAGACTTTATTGAAAGAAAAATATACCACTGCATCATATATTGGCATGAAATCATCAGAAATATAATTTACAATTTACTTTCAACCCAATGATGGTAAGAGCTTCTAGCAAGCCTATGGACAGACATATTTAGACTCTCTAACTGGGCTTGATCTGACCTCGTAATGGGAAATATACCATATCCCACAATAGCTTCCTTGAAACAAATGTAATATAATGTAATTGTATTTCCGAAAAAAAGAAAGATTAGAGGATTTTTATAAATTTTGGCTTTACAAAATGATTCTTTGATTTTATAGAAATATTCATAAGATGATCCTTTTAAATACGAAGTCAACTTAAACATAATGTATTATACAAACAACTTACTATTAATTGCATAAAGTAAGGAATATATAAATTCACTTACCTTCCGATAAATCATATGGCACATGGCTACTCGCAGTTTCATTCCTGCACGCTGTACATGATAAAAATATAGGTGATGCAGTGTGGCCAAAAAGACCGTGCAGATGGTCAGAGCAGCAGCATAGCCATAGGCCCTATTCAAAGCTACGCTATCATCCGGATCATAATGTTCAAAATATTCAATAACCTTCCCCAAAAATAATGGTTGCACTATTTTGGCGCTTTCCTAAAAACAAAAGAAAAAAGAAAACATAGTTAAGCAAAATATAAATCACAGAATCCAACATATCAATTTTTTCCTACTTTGTTAGAGCAAAATCTTACTCCGACGATTCATGATTCATCATAGCATGGAGGTTACTGATTTCTGAAAGGCTATGCAGCACGACAGAAGCTAGAAAAGATCATCAAATCATAGATCCAGGAAACAAGAGGAGACCTCGGGGGTCATTTCATCAAACGGCCTTGTTGAATATGAGCTGGGTTATGAGTGTGTGTAGGATTGGAAGACCTAGTTAGCCAAGTGCAGAGAGCTCACCAAAAGGTCAGCTTCTAAGTGATGACATTTTTCACCCCCTACAACTGAAATAATGTGGAGGAGGAATTGCAGTCTGGATATATGGAGGCTGTACACCCATAATGCTGGAATCATAGATCTTTCAATGTCGTGGGCAGTTGCCCTGGGTGCATGGGAGGGGAGGTAGTTAGTGGAGAGGGGGCTAAAAACAAAAAAACAAAAATTTCATTTTATTAGGAGTTTTAAACAAAGTCTTTGATCAAGTTCGAAATTTAATCTTACCCTGGGGAAAAAATTCTAGTTTCACTAAGAAATCCATGCCGTCTTTATCAGAGGTTTGGAACATAAGCTATAAAAGGCTAGAAACTAGTAGGTTTTTTTGTAGTTACAAGGACACTGTGAAGGGTAAATATTGCCTCCAGTGCCTGAAAAACTGGCAGATCTCTTACATCATAGATTTTGGAGATGTAAGAGAGCAGAGGATAGCAGGGAAGGAAAGGGAGTTGTCCCAAATGAGCACAGACCCACTCTCTCTCCCTTCCTAGGTCCTTTGCACTCCCATCTTCAATTTGGGTCTTCATTTGTCAGTTAGTTTAAATTCATGCTAACCTCAGAATAAGAGCATAAGCTACTGAATGGCTCTGTACTGGGTATTCTCCCCCAGTTCAGACCATGCAGTATCCCAAGACAAAGAGAACACAAGTCCAAAAATTATTTTAAAACAACCACCAAGTTTAGAAGGTTCTTGTTTCAGATAATTCATTTGAAAGAAGAATTGGTTAGCAGGTGAGGGACAGGGGGATGGACATTTAGCCAACTACACACTACATATGTCAACAGTAACACAGCAGCCAAAAAAAGTTGACTGAACATTACATTTCAGTGTGAACTCCCAATAACAAATTCACACTGAAGAACAACTAGGGTTATACTATTCTTGTATTCTCCTACGGTCAGATTACACCTGAAATATTTCATTCAGTTCTAGATACCACATTTTTGGAAGGTCATTAGCAAGCAGAAGTGCATTCCAAGGATAGTAATATGGTTGGTGATGGAACCAGAAATCATAACATACTAGGACTGGTAGGAAGAACTGGGTAGATCTGGCATCTCTTTTAAAAAAAAAAAAAGACTTAATTGCCCTAAATATCTGAAGGGCTGTGATACAGAAGAATGCTTAGTACTTGTTCTGCTGGGTGCCAGAGGGCCAGAACTAGGAGAAATAGGTAAAAGTTTCTAAAAGGCATTTTTCAGATCAATACAAGGAAAAGTTTTCTAATAATTAAGTGGAATAGACTGCTTCAGGAAGTAATTAAGATCCCTATCAGGAGAGGTCAGCAAGCAGGGGCTAGACAACTTGTCGGGGATTTTGTAAAAGAAGTGCATATTCAGGCATGGATTGGTTCTATGACCCATGAGTTCTCTTCCAATTCTGTAATTCTGTGTACAACACACACCTAATAATTAATTAGGCAGCTAAGAAAAAAAGTGTAAAATGTTCCCCTTTGGGTTCGAGTCAGACTAAAGGCAGCAGCTAATAGGTCAAAATTAACAATAGTCCAGACATGCTATAAACATGAGATTCTAATTAAATGAAATGTTAATTACAACTAGAAACCCCAAATAAAGAAAAGAGATTTCGCTCACTAAGGCAAAAAAACCAAAATGTCTTTCCTATAACCTAGACTCAAACTCTCTTTAAGCTGCCAGGACCATACTGGCTTTCTAGTATTTTACCACAAATCCATCCTATCTTAAATAAGCATGGCCACTTATAAAAAGATTCTTCTGCTATTAAGGAAGGGACAATGAAAGTCATGTATAAAAAGAAAAACTCCACTTCTACATGTGTTCTACAACTTATACACTAAATAGGTCTTAAAATGAATAGAAGTAGAAAGTAGTCTCTTTCCTAATGCAAATATCTTCCCTCTGTTGATTATCTCAATTTATCCTGCATTTAATTTGTTTGTACCCAAAATGCTAGCCATTAGGCTGTGAACTCCTTGACAATGAACGGCTTTTTTTTCTTTTTTTGCCTTTTTATTGTAACCCCTGGGTTTAGCACTATTCTCAACCCATAGTGGGTACTTAATAAATGCATAATGACTGACTAGTGGAAATTCTTAAAAGTGAAAATAAATGCTTGCTGAGACTAATTTATTTAGGCAAAAAAGTATTAAATGGTATGTATATATATCCAAACATAAAATACATATTTAGAATATATATGTACATGTACATTCTCATGTGCACATGAACATTTAGGGTTGAATACACAAATGTGTGTGTAGCACGTGCAGGTACACACGCACATTCACACACACATTCACACACGGCCTGAGACTCATCTCACTTGAACAATGTCATCGAATTTTTGTCTGCTACATAGAGAGGAAAAAACAGCTATCCAAAATGGAAAGTTGGGTAATATTGGTGATATGCATTTCTAGTATCATTGGACCTCACTTGAGGTCTTCTAGGAAAGACTGAATGATCATGTCTTTGGTTTGTTATAGAAGGCATTCTTTGTCACTAGAGGAGCTCTGTATGAAATATCTTCTAACTCTAGGATTCTCTGTGTTATCTGTGGTCTCCTGGCAGAGGCCAGGCTACCAACAGTCAATGCCCAAAACAACTTCTATAGAGGAAAATAGTAAGTAATGTCAGGGGATGACTGGCTACGAGCCACTAGTCTCGAATAAACAGTTCTTAATTAAAAATTAAAAGTATGAAAACTTTTCACATCAATGTGGGAAGACAGAAGTAGAAGCCTTTCCCACATAGCTGCTTGTGGCCCTGTAGGGAATATGATGGAATATTCAAGAGTCTCAGAAGGAAAAACAAAGTCAAAGAATGGTAAAGAAAACAGATAAACAAAGCTGTGATATCCAACCCTTGAACTTTACTCCTGCAATGTAAGATTTTTAATCACTCAACCTCCATAAAAGCATAATAATTGATAATGACATCTCATGCTTGATTATGCTCTCTTTCAACTACTCTACCAAGGATGAAATAAGCAAACCTGAGATTTGGCAGAAAAACATCCGTAATTCAATGAAAACTTCCTAGATAGTGAAAATAAGGTCAGACTACCTTACTGGAGACCTCTCCTCTTCGGTTTAACCTCTGAACGAAACCTGAAATGTCTTAGAAGGTGAGCAAGGAAAAATGTCTGTCTTCTTATCACAATAAAATGTTTATCCTGACTTGAAAACGAAAGCAGACAAGGGAAGAGAACCAAGTGACTCCTTTAGATACCCTGAGTCCTACAAGGAATACAACCTTTGTGAGTATCTATCTATTTGTTCTCTACAGTATAAGTTTATCATGTGATTCAAGGTCAGGATTAGAATTCTTGGACCTTTGGGGGTAAAGTACACAGGTGTTCTAAAAACCTCGAAGCCTTTTTTCCCACCTGACCTTGCTTCTAGGTGCCTTACGGACAAGTTACGAATGTGAGAACTTTAGCTTTTGGTCAGCTCCAAAGATGGTTTTCTCCTATCCCAACCTCAAACCCTGCACCAAATCAAAAGGATAAGGAAGGCAGTGTCTTTATTATCTCTGTTCTACGTGAATATAAGACATGCATTGCTCTCAGCAAATTGAAGACGAAGATGTGCCCATTTTGTGGCAAGCACCTTTGGAAACAATAAATTGGCTAGAGATCCAGGAAAGTCAGTTTGACATTTAACATAAACTGTCTATGTGCCTTATCTTAGCTCTAAAAGAGCAAGAGTCTCTGGACTATGACGCCTTGAAGTTACGTTTGGAATTGGCTCTTTTAAAAAAGTTACTGTTTCTATAGGTAACTGAAGTTCCTAGTTTCATATACAATCCTCTTTTACTCTTCTTTGTATACTGAAATGTTTGTGTTTGTTGATGATTAAGCTCATAATAAAAAGGAAAAAAATTATTTTTTTCTGACTACGTTTTAAGGTTTTGTTAAATCACTGCTTTTCCCTGTGAGGGCTCTGAACAGATTGAGACTTTCAAAATCTCCATCATATCTTCCTATTTTGTATACAAGGATATGTTAGCTGGAGTACAGATCTTTTCTGAATCCTTACCTAAGTGACTTTCGCCTAAAGAAGGAAAAATAAAGTTCATGATTATTATTATATCTGTTTCACAAAGCTCTAAATTATTTATATTTTTTTAAAAATCTGTAGGTCTTACTAGAGGAATTGAATATTTTGATGCTTAGTTCTTAATTCTAGTGTTTATTTTCTGTGTGTCCAGTCTATTGCTTGCTTTGTATGTATTTGTTTGTATGATGTCTCCCCCTATTAGACTGTAAATTCCTTGAGGGCAGGGACTGTCTTTTGTCTCTTTTGTATCCCCGGTCCTTGGCACATCCCCAGTTCCTGGCACACAACAGGTACTTAATAAATGTTTATTGACTGATGGATACTTGCAACAATAAAGGTTATTATTCGATATTTCAAATGATATAAATGTTGAAGAAGAATTGGTTCTCCCTTTTAACAACTGGATTGCAAAAGAAAAATGAAGAGATTTATAATGCAGAATGTTTCACAGAATTTAGGCTCCCAGAGCAAACAAATGGTGTGACTGAATTGAAATCTGTTGTTTCTTTTGTGAAATCCCTACGTGAAAGATCAGATGCAGGGAACTGGCTTTAAGAAAATGTAGCTGGCCTGTTCACTCACAGGTAGTGGTAGCTTGATGTCACTGATAGTCCCGAATGTTACTCTGTCCTAGTTTTAGTCTTTCAATTTTAGAGTGCTTAAGAAAAATGGTTAAACTGAATATATATATTATATACACACATATAATACACACATGAATATATGTATACATGTACACTATATATGTATATACTTCATATTGTATACATACAAATATGTATATGCTTCATACTGTATATATATATGTGTGTGTGTATGCATATTCTGAGTGCATAAATGTATATGTGTGTATGTTAATCAGAATTTTACATTAGTATATGCAAAACATACATGCATTCATAGAAACATACATACATACATTGTATGAACTAATGTAAAGTTCTGGGAAGTGTAGTCCACAGTGGAAATATGTACTTCACAAGACATGCAATCCTCAGCTGAATTAATTCTCCAAAACATTTAAGTGCAGCAGAGTTACAAAAATCCCAGTGAGACTTTAATTAATCAATCACAGTCTTGCACTGTCCATTCTACAAAGTTTGGGAATCTAATCCCTAGCAACTTAACTTTAAAGCTAGCTAAAGTTCCGAAGCCACAGATGAAAATTACTTCTTTCGAAGCCAAGCAAAGGCTTCTCCTTCCTACATTCGTCTTGAGAAGGTTAATATTTCTTTCCAATTTCTCTAAACCAGCAAGAAACCAATAGCCAAACTGGAGAGATTATACAGGAAGAATATAAGACTTAAGGTATCCTTTCTGCTAGAAATTAAAATTACCTAAAACAACCAAGCCCCACATTTACATCATTATTGTATTAGGGTCTTTGTCTGGTGTGTGTTGTCCAAAGACACAAAGGAATATCTGTCAAAGGAATATCTGTTCATACATCAATGTGGTCCCTGTCAAATTTCAAACTAGGACCAACTTAAATGCCCATCAAAATAAAAAAATGAGAAGCCAAGCACCCTAAATGATTATCTTATTCTGTTCTTAGTAGCTCAGACCAGGGTGTTACAGATGATCTTCCCATTTCTGCCTCCAAGTAGGGAAAACATTTAGACAACTCAGCAAGATAGAATCATCAGGCTAACAAAATATTTACAATCATCTACAACCATGCTGTCAAACTCAAACAGAAAGGAGGGAGGAGGGTGAATAAACCTTAGATGAAGATCCTCTGATACTGACTTAAAAAACCACACCTTTTTTATTAACACATCAGCACATTAAAATTTCATTTGAACCACATTCAGGAGTTTTAGGGGTCACGTGTGGCTCATGGGTCATTTGTCTGAACCTCTGACTTACAAACTAAGGGTATTCTAAGCACTGACCCCAAAGAACTTGCTCCAAATCCTGGGGCAAATACTGGGAAGTGGAAAAGAACTCAAAGATCATCCAACTCCCTCACTTTACAGATAACGTGACAACCTCTAGAGAGGTTGAGAGACTTGGTCAAAAATCACACAGGAAGTCCAACAGCTGCAAGGATTTGAACCCAGTCTTTCTCACCAAATCTACTACCCTTGGCACTACACCAAAGGTATCAAACCCAAGGGCAGTCTGAAACATTAAACTATAACTGGGAAATGTTTGACAAAATAAATAAAAACACAACACACCAGAGATAATGTCAATATATGGTTTTCTAAGTCAATATGCAGGAGTTCCACTTCTATTTGAGTTTGACACCACTTATCTATGGCTATTCTTGGTATCACTGTGAAGTTCTTAACTACATTGTACCTTTGACTGTAAGCAGATAAAAAGTATGAAACTAAGCGTGTAAAGTTCATAGCATTTCTTAAATATGACTTAATTTAAATTCAGTGCACATTATTTTAAATGCATATATTTTAAGGTTAAACAATCCATCTCTGCTGAAGTTTTGTGATAAGGCAAGTTGCATATGTTATGTCTGCTGGGCAATAAGAAAGGGAAAGGGGGGAGAAGACAGGGGTAGGGGGGTGGGGGGGCAGAAGAGTAAGGGGATGACAACTGTAAACTCTTATCTAGGGTGCAAGAAAGGACCATGTCCTAGCTGGTGCATTTTCATCTGAACATGTCACAGTAGTTCTCACAACACAACTGACTCTTTCACACAATCGTACGCCATTCCCACAAGTCCACTCTGCATGCTACCTACCCTCCCAGGGTTGTTGTAAATGAGGTGATAACTGTAAAGCACTTAGCATATAGTAAGCTATATAAATGTTAACTGTTATCTTTAGCTTAATGTTTCCTTTGTAACAAATGCATACCCCCAAATTGCCCACATTTAAGAAACATCACCTCAATCAGGGTAACAATTCCCAAAATTAAATAGGATTTCCAGTAACACTTTATAATTGCTTTGGTTAAAGAGGGTTTTCTTGCTTCTTTTTCTGCTTTTAAGACTTCTTTATCCCAGTATCTAGGAAGCAAAACAAAAAATCAGGAGTTACTGACTGGGGTAAAGAAAGAAGCAGTTAGAAAAGCTAAACAAAAAGTTGTTTCAATTGGTTGTCAAGGGCTCATCCAATAATGTTTTGATGATGAGGAAATCTCCCCCGTTAGAAAATAAGAAGGTGTCAATATAAAGAAAAACAATCAGCTTTAAGTCTTACAGCTGGGAAATTCGAAACTGTGTACAATCCCAGAACAGTAGATTATACCATGAACACAAGCTTAAATTTGTGAGAGAGCAAGGCAACGAACCTCTCCACTGAATTTTCCCATCCACCTTCATTATTATACAATTTTCTGGGCACGCATATCCTATTAAATTAGAGCCTCTTTGGGGGCAGGCCCTATATATCATTCTGAAACATTCGTCTTCCTGGGCCTAGCAATGTCATATCCATAGGAGGCACTTCTAATTGACTGTAATAAACATTTATAAGAATGCCCAATTAAGGTAGTAGTAAGCAGGGTGTTTTCAAGTGCTTCTGGGATCACTAGGAAACTCCAACTGCTCTGTTCCTCCTCTTCTTAAGGGACAAGAAGTGACCCCACAGGCCACTGCACTGGACTGTCCTCCAGGGTACTAAAGTAGGTCGAGCTTGAGCATAAGCCTTGAGGGTGTGTGGCCATGGAGCATGACAATTTAGGTTTCAGTGAACCCAGGCCAATAGAGTAGGCCCATAAAGAAACAAGTCAATTGCTATTTTTTAAGTTTTCAGAAGCCACTAGGCATAGAGTCACTCTTCTGTCCCTTCTTTTTTTTTGCTCCCACTTTCTTACCTTTGCAACTCTTCTCCAAGTACTTTTGAACGATCCTCGGGAAGCACTGAGTACATATCATCTTCTTCTAATCTCCGTTTATGACCAGTTTGAAATAAGGGATTTAGCCACCTGTTAAATTAAGAAGAAAAAAAAGGGATGGGGGGGGATAGTTAACATTTGAAAACAGTAGACTTTATCTAGACACCTACCATCACGGACAATTCATTTTTTCTAAACACACAACCACGTGGTTTGGATTTTTCATTAATCACTATCCAGTGCCAGTTACTGACAGGCCAGTAATCACTACTTGTACCTCTTCTCAAAGAGTGGTTTCATTTTTACACATTTTGAAAGATTCAATAATATTAGGATATGGGGCTCTAGTCCCAGGTGTATCACTAACTGGCTAAATGACAGTGGGAAAGGTGCCAAAGCCTCTGTGGGACAATTTTTTTATGTATAAGATCAGGGAATGGGACAGGAGGTTCTCTTGGACTCCAGGATGCAATGATTGTTATAGTTTCCTTTATATTTCATCAAAGGAAATATAAGATCCTGAGAGCTTAGCAAACTTCTAATTTATTTTACAGAATATTTGGAAGAAATAATGCAATTTTCAGAGGAAGAAGTCAAAGTTATCAATAGCTATATTTTTTAAATGCCTTAAATCACTGAAAATTAGAGAAATTAAAATTAAAACAACTCTGAGGTACCACTGCACATCCATCAGACTGGTTAACATGATATAAGAGGAAAATGATAATTACTAGAGGGGATGTGGGAAAATATGGGCGCTAACACACTGTTACCATTTAGGGGAAACAACTTGGAACTACGTCTGAAGGACTATAAACTATATACCGTTCGACCCAGCAACACCACTACTACATAGGTCTATATGCCAAAGAGATCAAAGAAAGAGGGAAAAACCCATATGCACAAAAATATTTACAACAACTTTTTTTAGTGGTAACAAAAAATTGGAAACTGTGGAGATGCCCACAAAGTGCGACTGGCTGAATAGGTTATGGTATGTGAATGTGATGAAATAATACTGCACTATTAAAAAAATTATAAAAGGGATGGTTTCAGGAAAAACCTGGGGAGATTTACATGAACTGATACAAACTGAAGTGAGCAGAACCAGGAGAAGAATCTACATACTAAGACCAATATTGTAAAGATAAAGAGCTGTGAAAGACTTATTAACTCTGATCAATCCAAGACCTCCCACAACTCCAAAGGATTAATGATATAAAATGCTATCAATCTCCAGGTAGAGAACTGATGGAATCAGACTGCAGACTGAAGAGTATTTTTCCTCTTTCTTTATTTATCTTGCTTTTTTTCTTCTGAATACGGCTAATAGGAAAATATGTTTTGCATGAGTTCATCTAATGCATATTTAATTTTTTGTCTTCTCAACAGGTGGGAGAGAATAGAGGGAGGGAGAGAATTTAGAAAGAAAAATTAACTTAAAAAAAAAGAATCCCAATGTTTTCAAAGAATGTTAAACAGTTAAATAAGAAAACAGAGGGACCAGGAGCAAAATGATTCTGTTCTAAGGGGTTTTAAATGGAGAAAGAGAAGGGAGGATACCCTAGTATCAAAAGAGAAAAAAAGGTGGGAGGTGGAACCTGCTATTGACTCATAACTTGGATGAGGCAAGAATAAACAAACACAGAGGAAGGGATGGGGGGGAGAGAGCATCATTCTCATCTGAAACAGAAGGAGCAGCAAACACATACATAGTTGTGTTGTAGGAATGTGTCAAACTCACCTAGGAAACAAGCAGGGATAGGGAAGGAGTGGGATTAAAGGGAGGATAATACTGTAGTGGGAATAGTAACAAGGAGAACATACTTCTTATTCTTGAAGGGGAGGTAAGAAAAGGACTAAAATCTAGGAGTGAGCCTCTGGAGATAATCATCACAGACAATTAAGGAATAACTGAACAAATTGTAGCATATGACGATAATGAAATATTGTTAAACTGTAAAAAATTACAAAACAGATTGGTTCAGAATTCAGGGATGGGGAGCCTGCAGCCTCCAGGCCACATGTGGCCCTCTAGGTCCTCAGGTGCATCCCTGTGACTGAATCCAAGCTTCACAGAACAAATCCCCTTAATAAAAGGATTTGTTCTATAAAACTTGGACTCAGTCAAAGAGCCACACCCAAGGATCCAGAAGGCCACATGTGGTCTCAAGGCTGCAGGTTCCCCAGCCCTGGTTCCGATGATTCTGGGTGGTATTAACTGACACAGAGTAAAGAAAAAAAAACCAGAAAGACAATTTACAGAAAAACAGTAGAATTCTAATTGAGGAGGTAGGTGCTATAATTGTGCCCAACTTATACTTGAGAAAACTGGGGCAAGTAGAGGTTAAGTGATCTACCCAAGGTGACATACCTTATAAGTGTATATAAAGCAAAAACTGAACTCAGGTCTTCCTGACTCCAGGCTTAGTACTCAATCTTCTAGGCCACCTAATTGCCACCAGACAATTAATGTAAACTAGTTAATATCCCAGATTCTTCCAAATGAGAAAGCAGAACACATCAGTAAAATAGCAAAATGATATTTATTTTTATAATAGTGTAAACTTGTGAAGATGTATATAAATTATATCTGTATATGCACACAAGATACTTTATGTCTCTAAGTTACCTATCTTTCTAGAAGTCCCAGGATCTTTAACATACAGTATTGTGTGACCAAAATCCATCCATTTCTAAGACAATATTGCATTTCAAGTTCCTCTTCCAGAAAATGGAGTAATAACTTGTGTGATTAAGAAGCGATGACAACATTAAGTAAATAATGTCCTCGAAACTATGGGGTCCTTTCCAGATATTACAACTCAGCATCTGTTCATCATCTCCCTAACTTTTTAAATTTATTTATTTATTTTTAGTTTGCAACATTCACTTCAAAAAGTTTTAAATTTTCTCACCCTCCCTCCCCAGGACAGCATGCAATCTGCTATGGACTCTACACATACACTGCTGTTAAACACACTTTCACATTAGTCATGTTGCATAGAAGAATTATAACAAATGGGAGAAACCATGAGAAAGAAAAACAAAACAAAACAAAAAAGAAAATAGTCTGCTTCGCTCTGCATTCAGACTCCATAGTTCTTTCTCTGGATGTGGATCATCTCCCTGTCTTTTCCCTTCACACTTCCATTCCAAAAACTCAAATGCCATCTGTTCAAAAGTGACCCTCAAATCTAATTCTTCCATTTCAAGGCTGTTCTCCTATTATATGTGTACTTTCTAGATAAACATCTCAAATTGGGTCATCTGTTTCACAAGGTCTAAAATTTAGTAAATAAAGTTACTAGAGGCAGCTAGAGGTGTCAGCAAATAGAATTTGGTCTTCCTGAGTCTGAGCCCAGAACTTCATTTTGCAAATCTGATTTAAACTCAGGTCTTCTGACTCCAGACCTGGCACTCTTATCCACTGAGCCACCTACCTGCCCTATGCTTCATATACTATCCTTCTTCATATCCAAGTCTGGTTCTTTTGCCTCTCACAATATCTCCTTCATCTCTTTCCTCACTGTCTGCACAGATAGAATCCAAGTTGTTTCATTTATTCATCATTTGTCTTAACATCTCACCATAACTCTAGCATAACACTCTCAGAAGAGTGTGTGTTTGACATATAATCCAACTATATATCCTAGCTTCTCTCATAGGCCCAACTTCAAGTCATTTGTCCTGTTGCTCCCATAATATTAAAGTTCTATGAAGAGATTAAAAATATGAGAGACAGAGAAAGAGAGAGAGAGAGAGAGAGAGACGAAGAGATAGAGAGAGAGAGACAGAGAGAGAGAGAGACAGAGAGAGAGAGACAGACAGAGAGAGAGACAGAGACAGAGAGAGAGAGAAAGAGAAGGAGTCATGTAACTGTTTAACCACTTCCTCACAGACCCTTATGTACACTGTAAAGAAAGGCCTAAAATGAACAGGAAAGCTTATCTTTCACCCAGACTTCTCTTTTTGTTTTGAAATGTTTATTATCATACAGTTATCCCTTCCACATTGTGACTTTCCCCACTGAGGTTTCAATATGTCATGGGTCGGCATAAGAAATTAAATGGAAATTTTGGGGGAGTTTTGCAGAAATCACAAGCAACACGCGAAGACCAACCGACGACACAGAGCCTATGACCAAATACTTAACAATAAGGCAATATAAACATCCCAGAAAAGAAAAAGAAAATCAGATTTTTTTCTCTAGTATGAGAGAGCCAAAAAATTTTACCCAGATTTTCCAGATCACCCAGACTTCTCAATCTCATCTCCCTTTTCTTCTACTGCTCATAAACCCAACCTTTATATTCTCCCATACTGTCCCTAACATATTCAAAGCCCCATTCTCTGCTTCTTCACATGCCCTTTTCTTGTACCTAGAACTTCCTGAAAATAACAAATAGGCCTACTACTGCAAAGCAAACAGTCCAACTGCCCTACCTTCTCTCCCCCACTACTTATCCAGCCCCACAAAACCCACTGACATCGACACTGCCAACTGACATTGCGAGTCACAGGGCTTAAGAACAGCTGTTGGGAAACCTGATTTACAGTCCAGATCTGCCACTAACTTTATCATGTGTGAAACTGGGATTAGAATCCTTATGATTTTGTGATTTGGTCCTATTCCAAAATCTCTGGCCATCCACTAATGCCTATTCTAAATTCAAACTTTTCTTCCAAAACATTAAATTTCGTCCCTCATGAGGAATGACAGAACGTCTCGTTCCCAGACTATTCTTATATTCTTAGGGCCTTGAACACTAAGGAATAAATTTGTTATTCAGTCATTTCCAACTCTGGGATCCCATTTGGGGTTTTCTTGGCAAAGATATTAGAGTGATTTGCCATTTCCTTCTCCAGCTCATTTTATAGGTGAGGAAACTGAGGCAAACAGGGCAAAATGCTTGCATTAGGTCACACAGCTAGTATAGTGTCTGATATGAACTCACAAAGATGAGTCTTCCTGACCCCAGGCCTGGTGCTCTAACCACTTGGCCACCCGGGTGCCTCAAGGACTAGTCAAACAAAGAAACCCATTTAAACCTATATATTACAGGCATATCCCTATACTACTCTGAACAACCTGCTCCAACTCATTCCCTGACTAAGAATTCCTTCTACACCATTACCAAATGGTTATAATCAAGTCCACTTCCTTTTCTGGTTATTCATCTCTTGAGTAGGTTTGTTCAGTCATTTCAGTCATATTCAACTCTGCATAACCCCATTTGGGGTTTCCTTGGCAAAGACACTGGAGTGGTTTGCCATTTACTTCTCCAGCTCATTTTATAGCTGAGGAAACTGAGGCAAAAAAGGTTAATTGACTTGCCCAGGGTCACATGGCTAGTAAGTGCCTGAGGCCAAATTTGAACTGGGGAGGGCGGTCCTGACTCCACCTAGTGCTCTATCAGCACCACCCAAGCTGCCCTTGAGTAGGTAGTAATTAGATATCTTTTATTGACTATAAGCTGGCACTGGTATCCTTACACCTACCATGGGTCTTTCCATTGCCCTTTGAATTGTTTCTAACTGTAAACACATAGTAAGTACTCAAACACTGGCTGATGTAATCATGGTTGCCAGGCACAAAGGCTTATCATAATTGTATTTTCTCTTCTCCTCCATACTCCATTCAACACCCTTTCTCCTGGAATCCAAAAATACACATTCACTGTGAAGCTTATTCATTCTTAGCAAAAACAGAAACAAAAATATCATTTTACACAAATGCAGAGGCAGCAAGATGTCCT
Organism: Trichosurus vulpecula; assembly: GCF_011100635.1. Classification (NCBI taxonomy): domain Eukaryota; kingdom Metazoa; phylum Chordata; class Mammalia; order Diprotodontia; family Phalangeridae; genus Trichosurus; species Trichosurus vulpecula. The sequence goes on from NC_050576.1 coordinate 366,429,566, forward strand.
TAGAGGATACAGTCCTGGACTTGGAATCTGGACAACACAACTGGAATACTTAGTCATGTGACCCCCCCCCCCCCACCGAATTTACTTAATCTCACCATGCTTCAGCTTTTCATTTATAAAATGAGGGGGTCAGATTCAATGATCTCTAAATTTTTGCTCCTTTGTGATAATATTCTTGGGAAAAATCAAGGACACCCCCCGAAAATAAGTTTAATAAAACTACAGGATGAGTTAAACTCACAAAAAACAATTGCATTCTTGGGAATTTGCTTTGATTGACTGCATTTTCATTACAAGGGTTTCTCTCTCTCTCTCTCTCTCTCTCTCTCTCTCTCTCTCTCTCTCTGCCTGCCTCTCTCTCTCTCATTAGCAGTTGAAGCAAAATAGAATGTTAGTGATAGGGATAAAAATAGGGTCCCACTCCTCCTAAAAAAAATAGGAAAAAGGAAAAGAAAGATAACTGAAGCATTATTTTAAATATACAGAAGAAAACAGAAGGATGGCCAGAAGAAAACACAGACAAGTAGGAGAGTAGTTTCATTATTTATTTATTAAAAATTAAATTCATTCTATTAAAGCAAGCTTTACATAATAGAAATTCAGTTTTATTTTCAATCCACTTTTTCTGCTCTGGTTGGTTGATTGGTTGGTTAGCTGGTTATCGCCCGTTTCACTCTTGAAGAAGACCACAACGATATCACTACGTTGGAGTCAAGGTACAGTGTGTCCAACTGTGGCTGATCAGACCAATACAAGCTCGGAATGCTCTACCACAGGTCAGGCACAAATAGTCCATGTGAACACTTGGGGTGGATTCTCTAAATTTGTGCACACTGCGTTTCTTTAGCGCTCCTTCAATTCTGCTTTGCTCACAGAGCACAGCACCTTCTTTGATGTAGGCACACCATGCTGGGTCATCTTTTACCAGTGTCTCCCACGTCACACAATCAATTCCAAAGTTCTTTAGAGAGACCTTGAGGGGGTCCCTGTGTCTCTTCTTCTGACCACGATGTGAGCCCTTGCCTTATGTGAGTTCTCCAAAAAATAGTATTTTAGGCAAGCATACCTTTGACATTCAAACAATGTGGCCAACCCAACAGAGCTGTGCTTTCTGCAGTAGAGTCTGACTGCATGGCACTTTAGTTCAAGAATGGACCTCAGTGTCCAGTATCTCATCCTGCCAGGTGATCTTCAGAGTCTTACTAAGACAATTCTAATGGAAGTGATTCAGTTTCCTGGCATGGCGCTTGTAGACTGTCCAGGTTTCACAGGCATACAACAATGAGGTCAGCACCACAGTACTGTGGTACGGTAGTCAGTCTAATACCTCTTCTCTCCTATACCTTCCTTCAGAGCCTCCCAAACGCTGAGCTAGCTCTGGCAATGCGTGCCAGAGCTCTTTATCAATGTGCACATCCCTGGAAAGTATACTCCCAAGGCAAATGAACTTACCCACGGTATTCAAAACTTCTCCATCTGCTATGACCAATGATTTCTCATATGGATGGGATGGTGCTGGCTGGTACAGCATCTGTGTTTACTTTGTGTTAATTGCTAGGCCAAAATTAGCACAAGCAGCAGAGAATTGGTCCATACTTTATTACATCTCAGCTTCACAGGCCTCATTGAACGCACAATCATCTGCAAATAAAAAACGATGTACCAACTCTCCCTCTACTTTACTCTTGGCTTGTAGCCTTTTCAAGCTGAATCATTTACCATTGGTAGCTGACCTTGATGTCATGTTCGTCCTCATTGAAGGTATCTGACAACATAGCTGAAAACCATGGGAGGAAGCACGCAGTCTTGTTTCACTCTATTGGTGACTGGGCAAGTGAGAGAGCATTGCCCATTATGTAGAAGCCAGGCAAACATGATCTCGTGAAAATGATGTACAATACTGACAAACCTCTCCTGGCAACCAAACTTTGACACAATTTTCCATAAGCCCTCATGACTGACAGTATCAAAGGCCTTGGTCTGATCAACTCTTTTGCCCTACTTTGCATATGGAAACACTCTTTTTATTTGGTGTTGGTCAAGTTCTGAATAAAAAATTAACTGCATTTTCATGGTAGCTATAGACAGAAAATACAATAGATTCAATTTACAAAAGAAATAAATACTAGGCACTTATTAATTCACTACTAAAAGACCTGTCTAATCAGAGAATATAAAGCTTAACTTAATATAAAGTTTAAAGAATCAAGAATTAAATAAAGAAATATACCTTGCTCTTATAAAGATCACATTACTCCCTAAATTATCATACAGTATAAATTAACTACCAATTCAAATTCTTATGGAATATGTCTTTGCACTTGACTAAATACAAAGACTTAATTGAATTAACAGATAAAATGATATAGAATATTTTTTTCAAAAACCAAATTAGTGAAAGTAGCAGGCCTATCAGATTTTTCAAGTATATCATAAAGTGGCATTTATCAAAACTGTATGGCCGGGCTAAAAAAGCAGAGGGAATGATCAATGAATCAATCAATGAATTCCAGAAAAAAATGTAAGAACTTAATTTTTAAAAACTAAAAGCAGGGGGCGGAGCCAAGATGGCAGCTGGAAAGCAGAGACTTCCATAAGCTCTCCCCCAAATCCCTCCAAACACCTGTAAATAATGGCTCTGAATAAAATATAGAGCTGCAGAACCCACGAAAAAGCAGAGGGGAAGCAGGGCTCCAGCCTGGATGGTCACTGGGAAGGGTCTATCACAGGGAGCTGGGAGCGGAGCAGAGCACAGCCCAGCATAGGCCGCACCAGGACCAACCAGACCGGGAGCCAGGCAGAACATGCCATAGGGCCCTGAATCATTGAGCTGTGGCAGTTACCAGACTTCTCACCCCACAAACGCCAAAGACAACAGAGAAGGTTAGTAGAAAAAACTGCTGGAAAGGAGTGAAAGGAGTGCACAGTCGGCCCCAGCCCCGAGGGCACAGAAGTAGTGCAGCTCTGGGACTGCTCCCAGAGCCCCAGGTGGGGTTGCTTCGGGCCCCAGGCCGACCTGGTGGGAGGAAGTAAGCAGCAGATCAGAGTGGGAGTGAAGAGCAGGACTGGATCGGGGTCGAAGTACAGGTTGGTGGTTCTTGGGGGAGGAGCAGTACTGGGGTGGCAGAGCTTGCTGTGTAGAAGCAGGTCTGAAAACAGAGCAGCCCCTAAAGCTTGGGACAAAGTACTCTCTACTTGACAAGCAGTCATACCCTAACAAAAAACTCAAGGGTCAAGTAGTTGGATGGGAACATGACCAGGCAGCGAAAACGGACTCAGATACAGACTCAGACTTTGGAATCTTTTTTTTTTTTGTGACAAACATACAGCCAGAAGAAGTCAACAAAGTCAAAGAGCCTACAACAAAAGCCTCCAAGAAAAACATGAACTGGTCTCAGGCCATGGAAGAGCTCAAAAAAGGACTTGGAAAAGCAAGTTAGAGAAGTAGAGGAAACATTGGGAAGAGAAATGAAACTGATGTGAGAAAATCATGAAAAACAAGTCAATTACTTGCTAAAGGAGACCCCCCAAAATACTGAAGAAAATAACAACTTAAAAAATAGAGTAGGGGGGGCGGAGCCAAGATGGCAGCTGGTAAGCACGGACTAGAGTGAGCTCCGTACCGGAGTCCCTCCAAAAACCTATAAAAATGGCTCTGAACCAATTCTAGAACGGCAGAACCCACAGAACAGCAGAGGGAAGCAGGGCTCCAGCCCAGGACAGCCCGGATGGTCTCTGGGTGAGCTCTATTCCACACGGAGCTGGGAGCTGGGAGCTGGGAGCTGGGAACAGAGTGGAGCAGAGCCCAGCCTGAGCAGCGTGGACGATCCAGACCAGAAGCTTGGCGGAGGGGGCCCTAGCGCCCTGAATATGTGAGCTGTGGCAGTTACCAGACCCCTCGACCCACAAACACCAAAGACTGCGGAGAAGGTTAGTGGGAAAAGCTGCGGGAGTGGAAGGAGTTCGGGGTTCGGCTTCCAGCCCCGGGGGCAGCGGAGGTGGGGCAGCTACAGCTGTTGTTACTTCCGGCTCCAGGCCCACCTGGTGGGAGGAATTAAGTGGCGGATCACAGCAGGGTGCACAGCCTGCCGAAGATCTGAGCCCAGTCTGGACTGGGGGTCCTTGGGGAAGGAGGAGTGCGGCTCTGACAGAGCTGGCACCTCCCCCCCAAAAGTAGAACATAGAACTCTGTAATCTACAAGCAGTCATACCCCACTGAAAAACTCAAGAGTCAAGTTAGTTGGTTGGGAATATGGCCAGGCAGCGAAAACGCATCCAGATTCAGTCTCAGACTTTGGATTCTTTCTTTGGTGACAAAGAAGACCAAAACATACAGCCTAAAGAAGACAAAAAAGTCATAGAGCCTACAACCAAAGCCTCCAAGAAAAACATGAACTGGCCCCAGGCCATAGAAGAACTCAAAAAGGATTTGGAAAAGCAAGTTAGAGAAGTAGAGGAAAAATTGGGAAGAGAAATAAGAAGGATGCGAGAAAACCATGAAAAACAAGTCAATGACTTGCTAAAGGAGACCCAAAAAAATACTGAAAAATACACTGAAGAAAACAACACCTTAAAAAATAGACTAACTCAAATGGCAAAAGAGCTCCAAAAAGCCAATGAGGAGAAGAATGCCTTGAAAGGCAGAATTAGCCAAATGGAAAAGGAGGTCCAAAAGACCACTGAAGAAAATACTACTTTAAAAATTAGATTGGAGCAAGTGGAAGCTAGTGACTTTATGAGAAATCAGGATATTATAAAACAGAACCAGAGGAATGAAAAAATGGAAGACAATGTGAAATATCTCATTGGAAAAACCACTGACCTGGAAAATAGATCCAGGAGAGATAATTTAAAAATTATTGGACTACCTGAAAGCCATGATCAAAAAAAGAGCCTAGATACCATCTTTCAGGAAATTATCAAGGAGAACTGCCCTGATATTCTAGAGCCACAGGGCAAAATAGAAATTGAAAGAATCCATCGATCGCCTCCTCAAATAGATCCCAAAAAGAAATCTCCTAGGAATATTGTCGCCAAATTCCAGAGCTCCCAGATCAAGGAGAAAATACTGCAAGCAGCCAGAAAGAAACAATTTGAGTATTGTGGAAACCCAATCAGAATAACCCAAGATCTGGCAGCTTCTACATTAAGAGATCGAAGGGCTTGGAATGCGATATTCCGGAGGTCAATGGAGCTAGGATTAAAACCTAGAATCACCTACCCAGCAAAACTGAGTATCATGTTCCAAGGCAAAATATGGATTTTCAATAAAATAGAGGACTTTCAAGCTTTCTCAGTGAAAAGACCAGAACTGAATAGAAAATTTGACTTTCAAACACAAGAATCAAGAGAAGCATGAAAAGGTAATCAACAAACGGAAATTGCAAGGGACTTACTAAAGTTGAACTGTTTTGTTTACATTCCTACATGGAATGATGATGAGTATGATTCATGAGACCTCAGTATTAGGGTAGTTGAAGGGAATATGCATATATATATATGTATATATATATATATGTTTATGTATATATATAAGTGAATGTGTATGTATGTATGTATCTATGTGTATATGTATGTATGTGTATGTATGTGCATATATATATATGTAAAAGAGAGAGAGCAGACACAGGGTGAGTTGAGGATGAAGGGAAGATAGCTAAAAGAAATAAAATGAAATTAAGGGATGAGAGAGTAACATACTGAGAGAGGGAGATAGGGAGAGATAGAATGGGGTGGATTATCTCGCATAAAGGTGGCAAGAGGAAGCAGTTCTATGGGAGGAGGGGAGAGGGCAGGTGAGGGGGGAATGAGTGAACCTTGCTCTCATCAGATTTGGCCTGAGGGGGAATACCATACATACTCAGTTGGGTATCTTACCCCACAGGAAAGAAGAGGGAGGAAGATAAAAAAAAAATAAAAGGCGGGGGGATGATGGAGTGGAGGGCAGATGGGGGTGGAGGTAATCAAAACAAACACTTTGGAAAGGGGACAGGGTCAAGGAAGAAAATTCAATAAAGCGGGATGGGTTAAAAAAAAATAACTTAAGCCTGAAGAATGAGTCAGGCAGAAAAGAAATCACAGAAACAATAAATAATTTCAATGAACATAATGACAACAATTAAACAACAAAGTAAACTTTGTTGGATGCAAGCTAAACAGTACTTATGAGAAAACATATATCTCAACACATAAATAAAAGAGAGAAAACAGGATGAACAAGCTGCACATGCAACATTAAAAAAAAACTAGAAAAAGAGTAAATTAAAACCTCCCAATTAAATACCATAATTTGAATCTTAATTTAAAAGCAAGAATAATAAAATTAACAATTTAAAATTATGAATCTAATAAATTTAGAAACTCATTTTATGAAAAAAGACAAATAACTGGTTAATTTTATTTTTTTTTTTGTAACTGCTAGTGCTATCTTTTATTCTTTTTTTTTTTTTAAATGCAATTTATTTATTTAACATATTTGGTTTTCAGCATTGATTTTCACAACAGTTTGAATTACAAATTTTCTCCCCATTTCTGCCCTCCCCCCCCACTCCAAGATGGCGTATATTCTGGTTGCCCTGTTCCCCAGTCAGCCCTCCCCTCTATCACCCCCCTCCCCTCTCATCCCCTTTTCCTTTCCTTTCTTGTAGGGCAAGATAAATTTCTACGCCCCATTGCCTGTGTATCTTATTTTTTAGTTGCATACAAAAAGTTTTTTTGTTTTTGAACATCTGATTTTAAAACTTTGAGTTCCAAATTCCCTTCCCTCTTCCCTTCCCACCCACCCTCCCTAAGAAGTTGAGCAATTCAACCTAGGCCACACATGTATTATTATGTATAACCCTTCCACAATACTCATGTTGTGAAAGGCTAACTACATTTTGCTCCTTCCCAACCCATCCCGCTTTATTGAATTTTCTCCCTTGACCCTGTCCCCTTTCCAAAGTGTTTGTTTTGATTACCTCCACCCCCATCTGCCCTCCACTCCATCATCCCCCCGCCTTTTATTTTTTTTTTTTATCTTCCTCCCTCTTCTTTCCTGCGGGGTAAGATACCCAACTGAGTATGTATGGTATTCCCCCTCAGGCCAAATCTGATGAGAGCAAGGTTCACTCATTCCCCCCTCACCTGCCCTCTCCCCTCCTCCCATAGAACTGCTTCCTCTTGCCACCTTTATGGGAGATAATCCACCCCATTCTATCTCTCCCTATCTCCCTCTCTCAGTATGTTACTCTCTCATCCCTTAATTTCATTTTATTTCTTTTAGATATCTTCTCTTCATCCTCAACTCACCCTGTGTCTGCTCTCTCTCTTTTACATATATATATATATATATATACACATACATACATATACACATAGATACATACATACATTCACATTCACTTATATATATACTTAAACATATATATATATATATATGCATATATATATATATGCATATTCCCTTCAACTACCCTAATACTGAGGTCTCATGAATCATACTCATCATCTTTCCATGTAGGAATGTAAACAAAACAGTTCAACTTTAGTAAGTCCCTTGCAATTTCCGTTTGTTGATTACCTTTTCATGCTTCTCTTGATTCTTGTGTTTGAAAGTCAAATTTTCTATTCAGTTCTGGTCTTTTCACTGAGAAAGCTTGAAAGTCCTCTATTTTATTGAAAATCCATATTTTGCCTTGGAACATGATACTCAGTTTTGCTGGGTAGGTGATTCTAGGTTTTAATCCTAGCTCCATTGACCTCCGGAATATCGCATTCCAAGCCCTTCGATCTCTTAATGTAGAAGCTGCCAGATCTTGGGTTATTCTGATTGGGTTTCCACAATACTCAAATTGTTTCTTTCTGGCTGCTTGCAGTATTTTCTCCTTGATCTGGGAGCTCTGGAATTTGGCAACAATATTCCTAGGAGATTTCTTTTTGGGATCTATTTGCGGAGGCGATCGATGGATTCTTTCAATTTCTATTTTGCCCTGTGGCTCTAGAATATCAGGGCAGTTCTCCTTGATAATTTCCTGAAAGATGGTATCTAGGCTCTTTTTTTGATCATGGCTTTCAGGTAGTCCAATTATTTTTAAATTATCTCTCCTGGATCTATTTTCCAGGTCAGTGGTTTTTCCAAGGAGATATTTCACATTGTCTTCCATTTTTTCATTCCTCTGGTTCTGTTTTATAATATCCTGATTTCTCATAAAGTCACTAGCTTCCACTTGCTCCAATCTAATTTTTAAAGTAGTATTTTCTTCAGTGGTCTTTTGGACCTCCTTTTCCATTTGGCTAATTCTGCCTTTCAAGGAATTCTTCTCCTCATTGGCTTTTTGGAGCTCTTTTGCCATTTGAGTTAGTCTATTTTGTAAGGTGTTGTTTTCTTCAGTGTATTTTTCAGTATTTTTTTGGGTCTCCTTTAGCAAGTCATTGACTTGTTTTTCATGGTTTTCTCGCATCCTTCTTATTTCTCTTCCCAATTTTTCCTCTACTTCTCTAACTTGCTTTTCCAAATCCTTTTTGAGTTCTTCTATGTTCTGGGGCCAGTACATGTTTTTCTTGGAGGCTTTGGTTGTAGGCTCTATGACTTTGTTGTCTTCTTTAGGCTGTATGTTTTGGTCTTCTTTGTCACCAAAGAAAGAATCCAAAGTCTGAGACTGAATCTGGGCGGGTTTTCGCTGCCTGGCCATATTCCCAACCAACTAACTTGACCCTTGAGTTTTTCAGTGGGGTATGACTGCTTGTAGATTACAGAGTTCTATGTTCTACGTTTGGGGGGGAGGTGCCAGCTCTATCAGAGCCGCACTCCTCCTTCCCCAAGGACCCCCAGTCCAGACTGGGCTCAGATCTTCGGCAGGCTGTGCACCCTGCTGTGATCCGCCACTTAATTCCTCCCACCAGGTGGGCCTGGAGCCGGAAGTAACAACAGCTGTAGCTGCCCCACCTCCGCTGCCCCAGGGGCTGGAAGCCGAACCGCGAACTCCTTCCACTCCCACAGCTTTTCCCACTAACCTTCTCCGCAGTCTTTGGTGTTTGTGGGTCGAGGGGTCTGGTAACTGCCGCAGCTCACGTATTCAGGGCGCTAGGGCCCCCTCCGCCAAGCTTCTGGTCTGGATCGTCCACGCCGCTCCGGCTGGGCTCTGCTCCACTCCGTTCCCAGCTCCCAGCTCCCAGCTCCCAGCTCCGTGTGGAATAGAGCTCACCCAGAGACCATCCGGGCTGTCCTGGGCTGGAGCCCTGCTTCCCTCTGCTGTTCTGTGGGTTCTGCCGTTCTAGAATTGGTTCAGAGCCATTTTTATAGGTTTTTGGAGGGACTTGGGTACGGAGCTCACTCTAGTCCGTGCTTACCAGCCTCCATCTTGGCTCCGCCCCAATTTTATTTTTTTAAAAAAAGAAAACTTAATTACCATAATAAGAAATGAAAAAGGTGAATGCACAACCAATGAAGATGAAGTTAAAGTAATTATTAGGAGGCATTTTTCCAATGAAACTGATATATATATATATAAATTTCTTAGATTGACAAAAAAGGAAACAAAATATTGAATAACCCTGTCTTAGAAAAAATAAATTTAACAAGCCATAAACAATATCCTTGAGGGGGAAAATGTCCTTAGGACCAGATTGACTTCTGAGACAATTCAATCATTGAAAGAATAATTAATTCTAATGGGATAAAACCATGGGGAAAAATAGATAAAGGTGTGCTACCAAATTCCTTCTATGATGTAACTATGGTGCAAAAACAGAGAAAGAAAATTGTAGACTAATTTCCCTAATGAATACTGATGTAAAAATTTTAAATAAATACTGGCAAGGAGACTATAGCAATATATCATAAAAAAAAAAAATAGAGTAACTCAAACGGCAAAGGAGCTCCAAAATGTCAATGAGGAGAAGAATGCCTTGAAAGGCAGAATTAGCCAAATGGAAAAGGAGGTCCAAAAGAACACTGAAGAAAATACTACCTTAAAAATTAGATTGGAGCAAGTGGAAGCTAGTGACTTGATGAGAAATCAACATATTATAAAACAGGACCAAAGGAATGAAAAAAATGGAAGACAATGTGAAGTATGTCATTGGAAAAAAACACTGACCTGGAGAATAGATCCAGGAGAGCCTAGATATCATCTTTCAAGAAATTATCAAGGAGAACTGCCCTGATATTCCAGAGCCAGAGGGTAAAATAGAAATTGAAAGAATCCACAGATCGCCTCCTCGAAAAGATCCCAAAAAGAAAACTCCTAGGAATATTGTTGCCAAATTCCAGAATTCCCAGGTCAAGGAGAAAATACTGCAAGCAGCCAGAAAGAGACAATTTGAGTACTGTGGAAACACAATCAGGATAATACAAGATCCAGCAGCTTCCACATTAAGGGACTGAAGGGCTTGGAATATAATATTCCAGAGATCAAAGGAGCTAGGATTAAAACCAAGAATCACCTACCCAGCAAAACTGAGTATCATGCTCCAAGGCAAAACATGAACTTTCAATAAAATAGAGGACTTTCAAGCTTTCCCAGTGAAAAGACCAGAGCTGAATAGAAAATCTGACTTTCAAACACAAGAATCAAGAGAAGCATGAAAAGCTAATCAAGAAAAAGAACAAGAAAAAGAAATCGCAAGGGACTTACTAAAGTTGAACTGTTTTGTTTACATTACTACATGGAAAGATGATGTGTATGATTCATGAGACCTCAGTATTAGGGTAGCTGAAGGGAACATGCATATATATATATATATATATATATATATATATATATATATATATATATATATATATATGTATATATATATATATATACACACACACACATATATATACACATATATGTATATATGTATGTCTATATATATGTATGTGTGTGTATGTATACATATGTGTGTATGTATATGTGTGTGTATATATATAAAATATACATATATATATATATATAGAGAGAGAGAGAGAGAGAGGGCACAGGGTGAGTTGAAGATGAAGGAAAGATATCTAAAAGAAATAAAATCAAATTAAGGGATGAGAGATATATAATATATTGAGAGAAGGAGATAGGGAGAGACAGAATGGGGTAAATTATCTCGCATAAAATTTGCAAGAAAAAGCAGTTCTGTAGGAAGAGAAGGCAGGTGAGGGGGAATGAGTGAATCTTCCTCTCATCAGATTTGACCTGAGGAAGGAATACCATACACACTCAATTGGGTATCTTACTCCAAAGGAAAGAAGGAGGAAGAAGATAAAAAAAGAGGGGATGATAGAAGAGAGGGCAGATGGGGGAGGGGGTAATCAAAAACAAACACTTTCAAAAGGGGACAGGGTCAGGGGCGAAAATTAGATAAAGGGGGATAGGTTAGGAAGGAGCAAAATATAGATAGGCTTTCACAACATGAGTATTGTTGAAGGGTTTTACATAATGATACGCATGCGGCCTATGTTGAATTGCTTGCCTTCTTAGGGAGAGTGAGTGTGGAGGGAAGAGGGGAGAGAATTTGGAATTCAAAGTTTTAAAATAAGATGCTCAAAAAAAGATGATTTTGCATGCAACTGGGAAATAAGATATACAGGCAATGGGGCATAGAAATCTGTCTTGCGCTACAAGAAAGTAAGGGGAAAAGGGATGGGAAGGGAGGCAGGGTGGGGTGACAGAAGGGAGGGCTGACTGGGGAACAGGGCAATCAGAATATGTGCCATCTTGGAGTGGGGGGGGAGGGTAGAAATGGGGAGAAAATTAGTAACAAGTAATCTTGTGGAAATCAATGCTGAAAATTAAAAAATATTAAATAATAAAGTATGGAATTAAAAAAAACTAAAAGCACATAGAACAGAGAGAGTATCTATTTGAGCTGTTTGAAACTGAGGTTGTTTTCAAAGGTAAATAAATGAAAGATGAGATGAAAAACTTATTCACAATTTTTACTCAAGGTTAACAAGACAGACCTCAAAACGAAAGCAATAGAATAAGAAATCATGTAACAAACATCACTAATAAAATCATCCAAAATAGAGAACTTTTTAAATATGTAAGGCATATCAGATCCCAGACAATGTAAGAGGTCAGTAAAGATATGATGGAAATACATATTAGGAGACGGAAGGGCCCTTAAGGCCAAACTATTTGAATCCTTAGTACCTACCTTCCTTCTAAGGAAACTAAAGCCCAGAAGTTAAATAACTTTCCAAAGGTCACAGAGATAGGAAGGGAAAATGTTTAATTTTGCTATAAATTAAAGGAAAGAAAATCAAAACAATTTAATCATCAAATCAACAAAAATAAGTTTGAAAAAAAATCATGAAGCCCACTACAGGGAAATAAAGTTACACTCACATGAAACATGGTGAATGCACAGAAGATCAATTTAATTTTCCTGTTAAATACTGGGGGGCACCAAAGCTTTTGAGGGTAAGCTGTTTGGCCTTAATTGTATGGCTAGGCACTCGCAAAGCACTTTTAAGGTTTATAAAATGCTTTCTTCACAAACATCTCTGTGGGGTATGTAGTGAGTGAGCTGCAAAGCTGTTTGGGGTAGGTTTTTTTTTTAATTTGTTTTAATATTTAGTCACATTCTCCTGCAGCTATGCTTGTAACATTCCAATATTCCAGCCGGCCAATAAAGAAATCCCTCTTGGGTACTTCCCTCCTTGCCCTTCCATTTGCCAAGTTTACACTACAAGTCCAGTTGGTTGATTTACTGGCATTGCCCCCCCCCCCCCCCCCCCCCCCCCCCCGCCAAAGAGCTTATTTTAACAAGGCATAAACTGTTGACAAAAGAGTAAAGCTCATGTGTTTAAAAGGAAGACTGGATGTGTCATGTCTTCCTAGGGAACAGGATTATAAGAAGGCAGTCGGGGGTGGGAAGCAGTCTCTGGAGCACTGGAGCTAGTGGCCTATGGCCTGTGTGTCACCTGGCCTTCCAAAGCTGACTCAATCTCCAGGGAGAGGAGTCTTGGAGTCTAGAATTCTAAGCACCCGGCTTTCCAAGGCCTTACAAACAGAATCTGAGCAGAAGCCTTCCAAGGCCACACAAACAAAGATATTTTCTATTTTACTACAAGCCTAGCCTTGCTCTTGTAAGCCTTGTTGACAACTTTCCAAGGCCATGTGAGATATCAGAAACCTAAACAAGAGTTAATGAACCAAAAGACAAAAGTTTATGGCTTTCCTGTTCAGAGTGAAAAACTGAAAGTAACCCAAATGATAAACAGGGCAAGCGTATTGAATGCAATGGAATATTGGATAGACAATTAAAATGGCAAATATGTGGGCCTTGTTAATGAAGAAAACTGTATAAAATTATGTTATGTGTATGTATTTATGTATATATTATGTGTATATTATAATAGTAATGTTACATTTTTAAAAAATCAGAATACAGCTATAAAAACATCTAAGAATATCACCAAAAGTTTGAAAGGAACAAAGAAGAATGTATTTTAACACTGACTTTTCTTTCTTATGCGGACTTCTTTTAAATAAAATCAGTCCACCATTGAACTTTTCTAACAACTCACCTCTCATTAACTCCTCTATCAAATTCCAGGCCGTCAATGATTGACTGCCGTCACAGCAAACAGCGGCCTAAGAGATTTGATATGGCCTAGCTGGGGGTGAGGGAAAACACTGCACATCCCTGTGAACCAAGGACAGAACTGTAAGCAGAAAGCCCCAGGTCAACCGAACACCAACAGTGTCATATGGAACGGGAAGGAGAAGGAAAGGGAGAGGTAGAAGGAGAGGGAGAGGGAGTGAGAGAGAAAGAGAAAGAGAGAGAGAGAGAGAGAGAGAGAGAGAGAGTGAGTGTGTGTGTGTGTGTGTGTGTGTGTTCGAGCATGCGCACTAGAGATTGGAAGAGCTAATTCTTGCTACTAATTGGGCTGGATGGTCTCCCAGGTTCTTGATAACTCAAACATACCATGAATCTAAAGCCAGCAGTAGAGGCCCATGAAGGACAGGACTAATAAATCAATAATAATAATAACTTACATAGTATATTACATATTACAAGGGCCCTTAGAGGTCATGAAGTCCAACCCCTATACTTTACAGATGGATCTGCCACAATTTTGGCTTTAGCAGAATTACACAGATCATTAATGGATTTTTTAAAAAGCTAGGCAAATATTTGCTTCAGCACAACCTCCTACACCTTAGAATTCTGTGGTTTATCAAACTGTATTAAAGCCTCACAGTATCCTTCCAAAAACTTAAGGAAGCAGCTATCAATCTGGAAAACTCCTCCTGAAATTTACTTGAAGCTCTCTGATTTGTAATGGAAACCAGTTCCTGGAGATTATCCTTTAGGTTTATTTTGAGGTTTTTACTCCAGTTCTGTTGGCAAAACAGATAACCATTCTGACAAAAATAAAATGTCATACAATGTGTCACGATGTCCCAAGACCTTGGATGAAACTGAAGAAGGAAGGTAAGTCTTGAATCCCAGAAAAAAAATCACATTCAAAGCAAATCTTGCCTTTCCATTCTACTGATGAAATCACAGTTCTTCCTATACATAGCTTGAAGTCACTGTGGTCATGTATAACCCTTCCCTCTCCCGATAGTTATCAAATATAAAATGTTCTGTTTGGTTTTTAAAGCCCTTCACAATCTGGCCCCTTCCTACTTTTCCAGTCTTCTTACATTTTACTTCCCTTTATGTAGTCTATGAGCCAGTAACACCCACTGGCCTTCTGTTTCTCCACCATGACAATCCCAACTCTCTGGCATATCTGGAGTACTCTCCTTTCTTGTCTCCCCACCTCTGGGCTTCCCCACTACCTTCAAAGCTCAAATCCCGCCTTCTCTAAGAAGTCCTTCTATCTCTCCCAAGGTAGTACCTGTCCTGAGATTACTTCTCATTGACACTTTACATAGCTTGTATGTACGTAGTTGTTTTGACTGTTTTCTCCCCCACTAGACTGTAAGGTTCTTGAGAGTAGGGACCATGGTTTGGTTTTTTTTGCCTTTCTTTGTATACCCACCACTTAGCATAATATACTTACTATGTGCCAGTCATTAAACATTTATTATATATGCTAGACTTCATTTGCTCACTATTTAGACCCTCAACATCCTCCAACACCACCACCACCACCACACCATCCCTTGTACAGCCCTAGGAGACTTCTAAGAGAGTGTTGTATTTGATGTAAGAAAACCTGAGTTCAAAGGCCAGACCCAAGATCTATGAATTGTGTGACCCCAGGTAAATCGCTTAATGGCTCTGAGCTTCCGTTTCTTCATCTATGAAATGAGAAGTGCTGTAAAATCTAACTACTTCAGAGCGCTGTTGCAAGGAAAATACTCTGTAAAATGTCAAAAGGATATGGAATATTATTATCTCAGAAATCAATCAACAATTAGAAGCCAGTCATTTGGCCAATGCGAGTTGGTTAAAATCAGTTGTGCATACAAGATGTAAGTTGTTGTTTGTCCTTCGTTTTCGAAGAGGACCATGACATCAGGAAGATGATGCCATGACTTGCAAATGAATTGGATTTAAGTGAGGGAGGGCTGTGCAAGGGCACCAGACTCACTTTCTCCTCCAGAGCCATCTGGGTCCAGTGGCAATATATAGATCAGAACAAGTGGAGATGGGCCTGGATAAACAAGATATATACAGTGTCAATGGAATGTCATCTCAAAGGATAGGGGGTAGCAGGGGGTTGCCAGAAAAGATACCTGCTCTGTGCCAGACATTGTGCAAGGAACCGGGAATACAAAGATAAAGGAAAGAAAGAAGAAATACCTCTCTACCCCAATTCTACCGCAACTTTTCCACTCTCATACTACCACCCTAGTTCAGTTATACTCCTCACCCTCTTAGCTGGTTTCCTTGTCTCTGGTCTTCTTGTTGTTGCTGCTGTTCAGTTGTGTGTGACTCTTCACGACCCTATGGACTGATGCACACCAGGCCCTTATGTCCTCCACTATCTCCAAGTCTGTCCAAGCTCATGTTCGTTATTTCTATGACACTATCTATCCATCTCATCCTCTGCTAACCTCTTTCCTTTTACCTGCAAACTTTCCTAACATCAGGGTCTTTTCCAATGAACCTTCTTATTATGTGACCAAAGTATTTAAGCATCAGCTTCGGTATTTGACCTTCCAATGAATAGTCTGAATTAGTCTCTAGTCTTCCCCCTCTCTAATCCATCCTACATAGTGGTGTCAGCATTCTCCTGATGCCTGGATCAGCCTTTCTTGCTTAAAAACAATTGGTTCCTCCATTTTAAAAGAAAAACAAACTCCTTAATCCATCATACAAGGCTTTCCACAATCTGGCTTCAACCTATCTTTCCAAGTTTATTGCAGGGCATCCCATTCACCCTCTCTGCTCTGGCTAAAGCAGA
The DNA here is from genome assembly GCF_011100635.1 of Trichosurus vulpecula. Lineage (NCBI taxonomy): Eukaryota > Metazoa > Chordata > Mammalia > Diprotodontia > Phalangeridae > Trichosurus > Trichosurus vulpecula. The sequence continues at coordinate 366,445,893 of NC_050576.1, forward strand.
CTAGTCAACATTCCCTGAACTTGTCCTGGCCGCCAAGACTTTATACAGACCATCCCCATTGCCCAGAATAGATCCTTTGCACCACCTCCACCTACTGATTTCCTCCTTCCCTTTGGCATGCCAAATCAAGTGCCACCTCCTCCATGATGCCTTCTCTAACCCCACCTTCACCCCAGCTACAGAAGACAGCCTTATCTCCTTTACATCCATCCAGCCATTGTATTTCTCTCTCCTATGCACAGTTACTTGTGTACCTCTCATTCCTATTAATCAAGTACTGAAAGATAGAAACTCTGTTTTATTACATCTTTATATGGACAGTGCCTGGAACAGTCTTGAATAAAATAGGTGCTTATAAAGTGGTAGAAACAGATCTACCCACCCTCCCATTGAAACCAACCAGTACCTTTCTATCTCCATCGATCAATTAATCAATCACGTACATTCAACACATCCCCACCCCTCTCATCCCCCTGCGTTCTTATTCTTTCTTCAAAGAGTTCAGTGTATAACTCAAAGTCTTTCTTTCCACTCCCAATACCTGCCCTCATTCTAGGGGACTTCAACATACAAACTGGATCACTCAACCATCTATAATTTGCCAATTCCTAACTCTACTCAGTTCCAACAACTTCCTACTCCACTCCACCTCAAGATGGGCAAGACCTTGATCTTGCCATTAACCACAAGTGTTCCATTTCCACATTCATGAACTCTGCAACCTCTTTATGGGACCATAATCTTTGACACTGCATCTTCCCCATGCCCTACAGCTCCTAACTTTAACCCCATTCTTCATCCTTACTTTGACCTCCAATCCCTCCCCTCCAATCCTTCCACCCCACAGTTCTTTTCCAGACTATGACCCCTACAGCAGATAGTCTTTCCTTCCTTCCCCGTCTCAACCTCTTGACAAATCAATTCATCACTACACACTTTGCCGATCTCTATCTTTGGACTATACCCTTCCTTCTCAATCATATCTATTAAACTGAGCTAGAAGAAAATCATGAAAATCTGCTGATGGGATACACTGCAAACCTATGCTATATAATCTCAAATAAACCCTCACAGAAGAAAGGCAATCCTTTTAAAATTCTCTAATCTACATGTCCCTAACTCCCACTCACTCCAATTCCCATACAACTCCTCAAATTTCATCCCTCCTGAAGCTTCTCATGGCACACCTTCCCTCAACTTCTCCACTAAGGACTAAAAATTTGAGGCTATCTGCTGACAGCACCCCCACTTCTCCCCTGCTCATCTCATTCGGATACTTTCCCCTCCACCACCCTCTACTTAATTAGCAACAGGTGGCCCTTCTCCTTATCAATTTCTTCCTATCTACTGTCTCTTTTCCTAAAGCCTACAGGGGTGGGGAACCTGCAGCCTCAAGCCCACATGTGGCCCTCTAGGTCCTCAAGTGCAGCCTCTTGACTGAATCCAAACTTCACAGAACAAATGCCTGTAATAAAAGGATTTGTTGGGGCAGTTAGGTGGTGCAGTGAGTAGAGCTCCGGTCCTGGAGTCAGGAGGACCTGAGTTCAAATCCAGCCTCAGAGCTGTGTGACCTTGGGCAAGCCACTTAACCCCAATTGCCTTGTCTTCCCTCCTCCAAAAAAAAAAAAAAAAGACTTGTTCTGTAAAACTTGGACTCAGTCAAAAGGCCACACCCAAGGACCTGGAAGGCCATATGGCTTAGAGGCTGCAAATTCCCCACCCCTGGGCCCTACAGACATGTCTCCTTCATCCTTAAGAAACACTCAATAGATTTCAATTATTATTACAAAAATACTTCAATAAAGAGGGGGAGAGGGAGTGTGGGGTTCCTATTGGGAAAAGGACATAATATACAGTAAGAAGTAAAAGACATTAACTAAATATAACTTAGATACTGAATCATAACTCGGACCCTGAGTCATAAGTTAGATACTGTGACCAATACATGACCGGTACATGAGCAGCAGCCAGCTTGAGTGCCTGGGCACTCACCCAACATCGTTGGGTAAAAGCCCAGATGTCTGAGAAGCGGGTTCAACACTAAGTATAAACTAAAAGAATAGCCAAAGCACTAAGTAAGCAGAAAAGCCCAAAATATCCACCAATCTGCAGGGAAGCACCCTGTGGCTCCTCTTCCCTTTGTCTGAATTCTATAATGATCACTGGGCTTTCCTGGGGTCTTTGCTGGGGTCCTATGTATCATCTGGCAGCCACCCCAGATTGTCACTGCTTGTGAGTCGTTATAGTGATTGATGACACTCCTATCATCAATCTGGAGCCCCCTGGAGCCTCTTCCTGTGTTATGAAATGCACCCCATGGTTATGGGGGAGATATAGGGTTCTGCAGCCAGGGACAGTGGGAGAGTGAGAGGAAGAGGGAGGTGGGGGAGGGGGGAGGAAGAGAGAGAGACAGAGAGAGAGACCTTTAGGTGGTACAACAGATAAAGTGCTAGGCCTGGAGTCTGGAAAACTCATCTTTCTGAGTTCAAATCCTCAATTTAAACTGCCTCAGACAGTTATTAGCTGTATGTCCCTAGACAAGTCGTTTAATCCTATTTGCCTCAATTTCTCATCGGTAAAATGTGCTGGAGAAGGAAACAGCAAACTCCTCTAGTGTGTTTGCCAAGAAAATCCCGCATGAGGTCATGAAGAGTCAAGAACCAACTGAACTCTGTGTGTGTGTGTGTGTGTGTGTGTGTGTGTGTGTGTGTATCTTCTCCCCTTCATAATAACAGCTCGTGTGACTCTGGGTGAGTCACTTGATCTCCCTGTGCCTCTGTCTCGTCATCTGTACAATATAAAGTTACAGCTAGCACTCACCTAGCACTTTAAGGTTTACAATTCTCACAACAGCCCCGTAAGTCAGGTGTTATTGGTATCACTCCCACTTTAGAGATGAAGAAGATGAGGTTGAGAAACAGGTTAAGCGACTTGCCCAGAGTATGGGTAGGATTTGAACTCCAGCATTCCTAATTCACAAGTCCACCGCTCCAGTCTACTGCACCACCTGAGCGGTCTCTACAGCAGGTGCTTCCACTTCCTCTGATTCAAGTTTAAACATTCTGCAATCTGGCTTCTGACCTCATCGTTCAACTGAAACTATTCTTTTCAAAGTTACCAGCAATCTCAGTTGCCAAGTCACTGACAACACCTCCTCCTGGATGCTGTCTCTTTTCTAGGTTTTCTTGATAACCACTCTCTCTGCTTTTTTTCCTTCCAGCCACTTGACTGTTCTCTTTCACCGGATCTTCATCTAGGTCATGGCCACTAATCAGGGATGCCCCCAAAGACTGTCCTTAGCCCTCTTCCCTTTACACTACTATCTTATTTGATGATCTCATCAGCTTCCAGGGATCCCAATCAGCATCTATGCCGATGATTCTCAGATTTCTTTATCCAACCCTAACCTCTTTCCTGAGTTATAATCACTAACTGCCTTGTGCGCATCTCAAATTGAATGTCCTACAGACATCTCAAATTTGACATATCTAATATAGAACTTATCTTTTCCCCAAAACTCTCCCCAAACTTCTCTAATATGGTCATAGGTACCACCATCCTCCCAAATGCTCTTCAGTGTCACCCTAAACACCTCATTCCTCCTCATCTCACATATACAACCTGTGGCCACATCTTGTGGTTTCCACTCACACTGCCACCATTCCAGTACAGGCCTTTATCATCTCTCACTCTACTACTGCCATAGATCTTTAATTGGTCCCTGCCTCAAGTCTCTCCCCACTCCAATCCATCTTCTACTCAGCTGCCAAATTTTCCTAAACTAAGTCTGACTGCGTCACTTACATCATACACACACACACACACACACACACACACACACACACACCCCACCTCAATACATCATAACGTGATCCCTTTCTGGTCTTCTTAAATTTTACTCCACTACATGCATTCTATGATCCAGCCACATTGGACTACTTGTTATTGCTTACAAACATCATTCCTTTGCATCTTTTGTCCCCAATTTGTGGAATGTTGTCCCCATTCCCCATCCCCTCACTTCCACTTCCTTCAGGACAGTTTGAATCCAACCTTCTGCAATCTTTCCTGGTTGTACTACCTCCAGGACCTTATCTCTGTGATTACTTTCCAATTACACACACCTGAGATATATAGATGGAGACAGAGATAGACAGACAGACAAACAAATAGAGACAGGTAGACAGACAGACAGGTAGATGGACAGACAGACAGACAGATAGACAGACAGAGTGTGTATATATATATATATATGTATGTGTGTCTGTATCTATATAGATATAGATATAGATATAGATATAGATATAGATATATTCACATGTGAGCTTCTCAAGGGCAGGTGCCTTCTTTTTGCTCTTCTCTGTAACCCCAACACTTAACAGAGTGCCTGAAACAAAATAAATGCTTAATAAATCTAAATATTTAACAAAAAGCTTTTTTTTTACAAGAGTAAAAACTCCACAAAAACAGACTAAAGGGAAAGTCAAGTGAATTACTAAAAAAATATAAAATTTTAAATTATAGACTCTCTTTAAATAAGGTTACTTTCATTCTAGGCAATTCAGCAAACATATTTGCTTATAATGTGCAGGGCTGTGTGTTGGGCATCAGCCATACATACGTGAAAAAGACATGGTCCCATAGAAAAAAGACAGAATCATGCCTAGCTATAGGAATCTGAAAAGGATTCAAGGCAAAGGTGGTATAAACTTGGCCTTCAAGAAAGTCTTCAAAAGGAAGGAACTGTGGAAGAAAGGAGACTGAGGAATGGATAGCAACTTCTTTATATTTTAATGAATGAATGAAATTTTAAAGCTGGTATGTTAGTTATTTGCAATAACTCTAGCAATTCTAAAGAAGTTAAGGGTGCTGTTAAAATGGTGTGAGGTCTCTAAACTTATTAATATAGCTATGCAAACCCTTTCTTCAAAACCAGTCACTGAAATAATCTTTAGTCCAAATTTTTATCAAGTTCAAATTACAATATCATTAAATTGAATGATAAAAACTGTTTGTTTACCTAATAGAATTCACTTTTCACTGGATGGTGAAAGAACCAGTGACTTGTTTTTTGTTTATTTCTCTGTAGCCTCTAGAGTGTTTTCAGACTGACACTAGGAGATTCATAAAACCTTGCTGAATTAATTCTCTGGCATGAGATAGATTCTCCCCAAAATTGTGTCCAGGTCCAGGTCTGGGGCTAAAACCAAGTCCTTCCATGTTTCTTTGTGTTCTTCCTGTCTGTCAGCTCTGATGTTCTAGTGGCTTTTCCATTATGAAGAATTTTCAGTCATATAACTCTTACTATCCTTTATGCTATTTATCCTTTGCAATTCATCCCTTCCAGGCCAGAATTTCCCTGGTGGCCTTCATGTTTGTTCAGTCATTACCCAACTGGTAAATGCACGGGCAGCGTTTTGCTAACACAAATCATGGCTGCTTCTAGGACCATTTCATGTGTGCTTGTCTATATATTTTTACAAATTAAGTTAGGCATAATGTTCCCATTTACATCTTTAAAAAAAAAGCAAAATGGAATATAAAAATAACAGCAGGTGACTTTTCTTCGTACACAAAAGACTTTCTTCAAGATAAACCTGTATGGGAATATACATCTAATTTTTCCTATTTACAGATAAAGAAACTGAAACTTAGGTTAAATGACTTGTTTATGGCACACGGCCAATAAGTTATGAGATGCAACAAAAATCCAGGTCTTAAGATGTATCCTTTGTAACTAATTTTGGCAATGACAAGCAGGGATTGCAAAGGATGAATGGTATGACGGATGTTAAGAGTTATACGACCAAAAGAAGAGGTAGCCTGGTCACACTGGCCAAAAAAAAACCCAAAAAAAAAAGCAAAAAAAAAATCTAATCGATGGAGGGGATCTTTGTTATACACACAATGTTAAGAGATCTATAGACCCCAACCCATCTCTAACAGTCATGGTATGCGACCCTTGCCTGTACCCTCCCATTAAACTTCCATAGACTCTTTCCAATTTTTGGCGGGCCTTCCTCTAGATCAGGCCTCCACAACATATGGCCAGAGGACTGTCTGCAGTGACCAAAGGATTTTGGGTGGCTGTCATGTGACCCACAGCAGTCTACTATGGCTGTGTAAGGCCAGTAACACTAGCACACAGGAAGGCTGCTAGCACAGGTTCTTTGATCTGCTTTTCTAAGGAAAGCAACTTTAAGGGGTTTACAATCTCACTTTAATTAAACATACATATATCATTCACTTAGTTCAGGGGGAAAAGTCAGCCTCAGGTCATGTGACAGCCGCCTGAAATCCTTTGGTGGCTTTGGGCCTTATATAGTGTGGGCCTTATGTTGTACAGGCCTGCTCTACATCATAGGAGTCAAACTCTTAGGCAGGCCCCCAAATTCTGGGCCAGAACCAGATTAAAATGCAATTAGGAAATGTTTAACAAAATAAATAAAAATATAATACAATGTGGGTAATTTTAATTTATGGCCACATGCATAGTCTGCAGGGATCTGTTTCTATTTGAGTTTGATATCACTACTCCAAGCTCCCCTTCCATTCCACTCTGCTGAAGAAGGTACAGCATACTCGCATAGTTGGTTTGCATTTACAACTAAACTTCCCTACAACACTAGGAAATTTCCATCAATACAGTTTCCCCTTACTGATTAGACTGATTCAAGTACCCAGACTGAATCATCCCTCCCTGGCAACTCCTCCTATTAGAAAGTGAGCTCCCCAAACACAGGTACTGTGCTTGGCACAAAGTAAGCATTTAGTAACTTTTTTTTCATGCATGCATTTATCCCCTTCCAGGTACTTCCTGTCACCACTTTCCTTTGATCTCTAGGATTCCCCATAATCCCCAGGTATGTGGTCTAACATACCTCTGACCTTTGATACCAGGACAAATTATTTCCTTTGGTGGATTCCTGTCACAGTCTTCTTCCTTCTTCTTTTTTTTCCGCAGGAAATTCTATGGTGCCCCCCCCCCCATCCTATCCCTTATTTCAGCTTTGATAATACCTCTGGCCCTCATTCTAACTACTTCCTTAAGCAAGCAATCCAAGCTCTTCATAATTCAATTCAATCCCTTAGGGCCAGGAATTCAGCCTAGATATCAGTGTCACCTTTACAATATCTCTACTCAGGGGTTCATAATACATATTTGTATATCAATAGAAATACCCATCTTGCCCAGAAAAATCTGGGAGTGCCTATATTTTACAGTTTAGCACAGAACCCTCAAGCCCCGAGTTCACAATCCCTATTTGAAGAGGAGGAAGTTTTTTTCACATTTACCAACAGCCATTTTCTTCAAATATTTAGAACAATATGGCATGCTGTGCAGTGGAAAAATTGGATGGAGTCAGAAGAACTAGTTGTGGCCTTGAACAAGTGTCATCCACTCTTCAGAGCTCAGTTTCTTTAGAATAATGTGCCTTTTCCTTTTCTAAAAATTTCCATGATTTTCTCTTCTAACATCAAAATATCTGGGGAATCTTTAGCCAATGAAATCTCACTGCATCATCTCTCCAAACTCTAAAAAAAATAGGGTTAATAAAAACAAGCATGAAATTGTTTAGGGTTTCATCTTTCTGGTACTTTTCCAAGTAGTAAGTAGCTTAGGTTTCCTAAGACTTAGACCATCAGCATGACAAAGGAGGGGACCAGAATTACTCAACATCTGTTTGTTCTCTGGAGATGAGTATGCACTATTGCTAACAAATTTTCCTATTACTCAATTTTAGGCATTTGTATACAGCCACTCCCCCTGATTGTTAAATCTCTTATCTAGGAATGCCTGTATCAGAGCAGTAGTGTGCCAATGATCACTGAAACTTTCCTATCAGCCACTTCTATTTCTGAAATTCCCCTCCACCCCACTTCCTTTCCCTGGCTTTCTGAACTTGTAGTTGCCCCATAACAGGTTAGAACTAGATTCAAAGTTTACCTAAATACTGGATCAAGGTCAGGGAGTAAGGTTATAAGATTGCCTGCCATCAAGGAAGAACAGGCCAAGGGAAAGGTGAATGGGGGAAACACAAATGCTAGAGAACCAGGAGAGAAGCGTCATGAAAGCCAAGGTTGCCATGGTTTAGATGAGAGTGAAACAAGAGGGAATGAGACACTGAGAAAAGAAGACATTTTCAAGGAGTTCAGAAAAAAGAAGAGATATAAGATAACTCTACATTATTAGAGGCATCAGCCACGCTCCCAAGTGCCCCAAGAGCCAGAGCAAGATTAAAATGTAATTGAGAAATATTTTGCAAAATAAATAAAAATACAATAAAACATAGACAATGGTGCTTGTGGTTTTCTAAGTCAATAGGCACCAGCAGGGATCCTTATGTATATTTCAGTAGCCTGTTTCTACTTGAGTTTGACATCACCTGAATCTCTTGCCAGCTTTTCTTTTTGCCAATTAGTTACACCTCGCCAAACTTGAATTCTGGGTTACTTTTCTTATCTGTCTCCTTCACTCCTAAACACATGCTGTTGGAACTGTGCTTGGGAAAGTCACAAAAATATGCTGACTGGGCTCTTTACTAATTTCAGCTGGGCCCTCACTGCCGCAAAGCAATCTGTCTCCTCCTCCCTAATCAATCCTCTGTCCCACTCCCCACTCAAAGTGGCTGTTCCAAATATTCTTGTCTCCTGTTGCACTCACTCTCTTGTCCAAGGATCTTTCTTATGTATCACTGAAAAAAAAAAACAAACCTCTGGCTGATGGGGTACAGGCCCAGAGACCTTTTCTTCCTAACCTCTAAAAAAAGCCCATTTTTCTTTAGGAATTCTCCTTGACTCTTCCCTGCTTGATTCTTATTAGGCCTAGATCTCTCCCTCTATTGCTACTTTAGATATGCATGCCTTCAGTTACTTCCCAACCTTGATATCTCACTATCTTGGATCCTGGACTCTGGCTCCACCTTATCTTCCTTAGACTTCCCCTCAGGACCATCCCAAAAGCCCCCCACCAGTCACCCCAGACAACCCCTCATTCTTCCCACAATCTTTTATGTATTTAAATCCCATCCGGCCTTCACAAGGCGCTCAGATTCTTTAGGAGTCTAGCCTATGGCGGGGCTGCTGGAGGATCTGGCCAGTGTAGCTGGTCCCTAATAAACTTTGTCTTTTTCTTTGGCTAAGAAGGCTTGAGTCGAATTCTTTCGGCAGGACCCGATGCGTCAATATTTTGGGGTGTCGAGCACCTCTCTACCTTTCGCCTCTTCATGGCCATCTCACAAGAAATCCCTCTTCTCTCCTCACCTCAAATCACTTAGTCTTCTATCCCTTTCTTTCACTTGAGTCTCTGAAAAAGAGATGAACTTTCTCTTCTTGCCAAGGCTAACCCCTGATCCCAGTATTTTCCAGAAGACTGTCCCACTATCATCCCTCCCCCCCACACTAATCTACATTCTCTCCCTAACTACTAACTACAAACTGATTCCCTCATCCTTAAAAAAAAAGTGACTTCAAGTTTCCAAGTTCAAAGTCCTTTTCCACTAACAATATTGGGTTGCCTAATTATGTTGTCATGTACCTAGAAGGGCTGGAATCTGCTTTTCATCAGAAATAACAAATCTTATCTCAGGCCTTTGCATGCCCAAAGGCCTCTTTAGCACCTCCAGTCAACTTTCCACTAAGTGGAAGCTAAGTGAGGAGGTAAAGGGAGAGAGGAGAAGGGAAAAAAAAAATAAGCAAGTGTTTCAAGAAAGTCTCCTCTTCTCTCGATATTACTAGCAGCAATGACATCTCTCCAAAAGGCCCAGGAACAGACATGAGCTCTGAGATATTGTTAAGGAGAGACCCTAGTTTGAAGTAAGAGGTAGTGATTGTGGCTGAGAGAAGGAGGAGGAAAGGAAAGAATGAGAGAAAAATAGAAGGAAAAAAGTCACCCCCTCCCCTACCCCAGAAATTGGTCCTTACCCTTCAGGGGCCAGGACCAAAGCAAGGAGAATCCATTCTTCTTCCTGAAAGAAGGAAGAGGAAGGGGGAAATCCTGGCCTCCACTGCAAATATCTGGGGAGACGCGTACCTATGATTAAAACTCCAAATGCATTTTTTACTTAGAAAGACTGTCATACATGATGTTTAAACTCTATGTCAATTATATGATGGATTAGACAATGGACTGATATCTCAAACGCTGCTTCTATGGAAAGATGTTCTCCAGGATCCAAAGGAAAAAAAAGGAACTAACCAGTATATGAATACTTAATCTTTCTTGGCCTGCTTGCAATATGAATCAACAGCTTTCCCTTCATCATCGGCAATGCTATCTGAGGAAGTATAAGTAGGTTATCAATCAACAAGCATTAATTAAGCACCTACTATGTGCCAGGTACTACTACTGCCTATTATGTGCTAGGCATTGGGTGACACCAAACCAAAACTTAAACAGTTCCTTCATTCAAGGAGATTAAATCTCACCAGAGGAGACAAAACTCGACCTTTAAGCACACAAAAAAAATAACCACAAGGTAATGGGGCAGGGGAGGTGCTAGTGACAAAATAGTCTATCCAGGCACATGTGTAGAATAAGAGAATAACAGACGAATAACAAGTTTATTCATACACAAGTCTTCATCAGGGAATAGACCAATAAAAACTATATCCTACAGTCCCCCTCTCCTGATACTACAGTATGAGAAAATGAAATAAAAACACAAACACACGAGATGCTTTCCCGGTCTTGTAATGATGGCCTTTCATGTCGCTGGGAGTGAAGTGGTAAAATTCCTGTATAACCAGTTCATTTTGTAAAGGTTTGGTCCAATTATGATTACTCATTTGCCAGTGGTTAGCTCGAATGACTGCTGGACAGAGGGTACAAAACAGTTTTGTTTGTTTTTTCAAAAACCCCTGTTACGCTTGTTATTTGGAGGGTTTTTCTTAAGGCAATAAATTAGGGGAGGGACCCCCCGCCCCGGGAAATAGGAGAACGTGTTTTAAACACTCCCTCATTGTCTTGATATTTCCTTTACCTGATTCTAGGGCCTCAACAGATTCACAAAAGTTCCCCATTTAAAGACAAAAAAAAAAAGCAGTAAGGAACAAAATACAATCAACCTTTACCGAGTTCCTCAAAGCCCAGAAAAAGCCAGTTTATTCAAATAACCAAGAATACTGATGCTGGGGGGAGAGGAGGGAGGGAGCTCACCCACAGAGCTTTCATTCCTCCTCCTTCATCTTGGCCCACAGTAAAGAGGCCAGTCCTTGGTCAGGAATGGCCTTTCTGTCCTCAACCAAAGTGCCATTTCCTCTACAATTATCAGATTCTACTCCCACCTCCTCTTCACTTCAATACAGGGTGTTCCTAAAGTCTGGACACATAGGCAAAAATGCGTATTTTCAAGAAATGAAATGACTGAAATTTTCAACAACATTTCATTTAATTGGAATATTAAAAAATAACATCTTCAACTTCAAATAACATCATATGATTTCATAATCATGTTCCAAGAGTGAATGCTAAAACTGATGGCAATGTGGAGTTGTTGCACTGAGTTCACTTGAATCTTGCAAAGCACATCAACCTTTGCATCACAAAAGGATGGAAATCATATTGAAGATGTTATTTGTTAATATTCCAATTAAATAAAATGTTGTTGACAATTTCAATCATTTCACTTCTTGAAAATATGAGTTTTTGCCTATGTGTGCAGACTTTAGGAACACCCTGTAGAAAGGAAGAGGAGAGAAGACCAGATACGCAAGACAGTAAGAGAAAAGTTTTAACCATTCCTTGAAAGACTAGAAAGAGTAATTGAGGACTCCCTCTGTCACTGTTGCTCAACCTTTTGCCCAACAAATAGTGGCCCAAACTAGTACCAACAGACTGACTGATAACCCTTGGAGTCCTAGGCTGCACCAAGTATCTCCTGGCATGTTGACACTGACACATTTCAATGCTCATGTCTTTGTCAAACAATAATCAAAATGCAGAACTGGATTGTCATATGTGTGTGTATATGCATATTTATATATACATATATGTATATACATATATACACACACATTATATATGTGTGTGTATACGTATACACACACATACACACACACGTGTGTGTGTGTGTGTGTGTGTGTGTGTGTGTATATATATATATTTAATTCAATTAAACACAGACAACAGGAAAGAACGTATACCATAAAGGATGAAGCTAGGCAGCTCAGTGGATAGACACTGGGTCTGGAGTCAGGAAGATCTGAGTTCTCATCCAACCTCAGATATTAACTAGCTGTATGACCCTGGGCAAGTCACATACACTGTGCCTCAGTTTCCTCAACTGTAAAATGAGAATGATAATAGAACCTAGATCCCAGAGTTATTGTGAGGATCAAACGAGATCACATTTTTTAAAATGCCTGGCATAGTGGCTGGCACATAGTAGGTGCTATAAAAATGTTAGCTCTTACGTAACCACTATGACATAATAGGAAAGGAAAAAATCCATTCATTCATTTATTTTTAGTTTTCAACATTCACTTTTATAAGACTTTGAGTTTCAACTTTTTTCTCCCTCCTTCCCTTCCCTCCCCCGGGCCTTTTCAAGATGGCAAGCAATCTGATACAGGCTATACACGTATGATCATATTAAATACATTTCCACATCAGTCCTGTTGTGAAAGAGGAATCAGAACAAAAAGGAAAAACCACAAGAAAGAAAAAAAAAAGAGAGAGACCAAAGAGTAGGCTTCAAGCTGCAACCAGACTCCATAGTTGTTTCTCTGGATATGGATAGCATTTCCCATCATGACTCTTTTGGAATTGTCTTGGATCATTGTATTCTGAGAAGAGCCAAGTCTATCAAAGTTGATCTTTGCACAATGTTGAAAAAAATCTATTTTTAATGAAGAGAATAGCTACCTTGGGCAGGTCGAAAGTAGACAGCTGTGGTATAGGGAAAGAACACTGTGTAATTCTGGGCAAGTCTCACTTTTCAGATTTGCATCTTCGGTCTTTCAATAAAATTCCCTTCTAACCCATTCTAATTCATTCTCTGCAATAAGACGCTCTTACCCCTCTTCTGGCTTTAAGTACCAGGTAAAATCATCCCTTCCATAAGAGGCCTTTCCCAATCTTTCATAACACTAATCCCTTACCCTTGTTGATTATCTTTATTATATCCTATAAAAATCGTGGGTAGTTATTTGTGTATTGCGAGCTCCTTAAGAGTAGGGCCTAGGTTTGGTTTGGGGGTTGATTAGGGGGTTTTTTGTTGTTGTTTTTTTTTATTTTACCTTTCTTTGTATTTCAAGCACTTGTTACAATGCCCGGCGTGTAGTTTAATGCTTACTGGCTTGACTTTAGGGGTATTCTTAATGTACAGTCAACAAACTATGTGATAGACTAACACACCCTATTTCAGCCTAAAAATTTATTTTACTGCCAAGTCAAATGCTGCATTGGTGCTACTTGTATCCCAAGAAGAACACTGTCAGCAACAAAACAGGCACATGTACAGAAATGTTCATAGCATCATTATTTGTGATTTAAAAAAAGAAACCACTGGAATTGTGTCCGAAGAATGAAGACTAGCTGGACAAATCACTATATAAGAATATAGGATTACTGTGACAAAAGGAAAGACAAATACAAAGAATTCAGAGCTATGGCAAGACCAGAATGAAATGAGACAGGGTAAAGAAAGCAGAGCCAAAAAGGCAAAGCCAATGTACAGAGTAACCACAACACTGTAAATAAATAAAGTCAACACGGAAAGGCAAACAAACCGCTGGTCAAATTAGGTCAATATTAGTGACAAACTGCCAAAATTAAAAAGCCACATGCCTTCCTCCCTCCTCCTTTCTCTTAACTGCTTTTAATCAACGTACCTCGTGATGCCTTTAGGTCTTTGGAAGTAACTACTAACTTTTGTCGTCATTCAGTTATGTCTGACTCTTCATGACCCCATTTGAGGTTTTCTTGGCAAAGATATTGGAGTAGTTTGCCATTTCCTTCTCTAGTTCATTTTACAAATGAGGAATAGTGAAGTAAACAGGGTTAAGTGACTCACCCAGGGTCACATAGCTAGTAAGTGTCTGAAGCCAGATTTGAATTCGGGAAGATAAGTCTTCCTAACCCCAGGCCCAGCGCTCCATCCACTGTAACACCCGGCTGCCCAAGTACTTTGTATTTAACACTTCTGTACTGATTTATATTTATTCTTTTTATGTTTATTCAGTACATACATGTACTTAATATAAGCCCATTAGAATGTAAGGCTCCTTGTAGAGAGCAGAAGCAGAAACTGTTTCATTCTTTTTATTCAAACCCTTACTTTCTAAAAACTAAATATGCCAACCAGAACTTTAATCAATAAAGATGGCCTTTTATTTTTTAATTATCTTATAAATTTAGTAACATTCTCAAAAAACATTAACAAGTAGAATAGGGATTAATGAAATCCAAACAATTTATATTTTGCCTGGGGAAAGAATATTATGCAAATTTCAACAAAATAATGGCTACATTTCATATTCCTGTGTCCTGTTATTACTTTTCCATCCCTACAAATTTATTTTACATATTTCTTTGCATTGTTCATAATTACCATTTTTTTAAGAAATATACAGTATTTCACTACAGAGATACGCCACAATTCATTCAAACATTTTTCAAGCGCAAAGGGGTAAGGTAAGAAAGTAGCCGGGTAGGATGGAAACTTTAGATGTTCAATCCTGACCTCCTTAGAGCGCCAGACCTGGATCTCCAACTGCCTTCTAGATATGAAGGTTTTACTACCCCTTTCCCCTACCCCAAACCTAGTCAATGCTTTCCCCAGAGGCCAGGCTCCTCCTCCAGATTCACTCATCTACCTAGGGCAGGACCATTCATTCCGTCTCCTCAGTTAGACGACCTTAGGCTCTTATAGTCCTTCCCCTCTCCCCTCACATACCTGATCAGGTGCAAAGCTTGTTGACTGTACCTATCTCCAGCATCTCTCCCAACTGCTTCTTCTATTCCATATTCCTAATCCATAAAACATACACCCTCACTATCTCTACGACCCTAGGTGAATCGCTTAACCTTTCCATGCCTCAGTTCACCCACCCATAAAATAGGGATACTAATACTTGTATTACTTAAGTACAATTATGTAGGTAAAGTGATTTCCTAATATTAAGTGCTATACTCTCAGTTATTATTGTGTATAAAAGATTTTGTAACTATAAAGAGACATGGACACAAAGGTAAACTTTCATAAATCTAGCCTTTCTTCACTCTATTGAGGCCTCTTAAAAAGGACAATTACCAAGAAAACAAGTGGTTCTTTCTTTTTTGTGTGTTTGTGAGGCTGCTCTGTGGTACTTCTTCCTGCTGCACCCTATCCTTCCTGGAATGAATTTTTAGAAAAGACAACTCCTCATTACTGGAAGTGGGTCCCTTTTCAGTATCTCCAAGTATATGGGGCAGCTTTGTGGAAATCCCCTCGAGAAACCTCAATTTGCTGCAAGGGTTGGGTCATACAGCCAGGCAATAAGATATTCTGCATTACTAGGAAAAAAGCTTCTGTATTTCTTCAGAAATGTTTTAGGCCCTGAAAAGAAGGAAAGCTGGGAGAAGAGAGAGAAAGATTTGGAACAAAGAATGCAGACGACTCATAGTATCCAAGTAATTGATAAATGGAGAAGGAAATAACAAATCACTGGAATAGCTTTGCCAGGCAAACCCCCAATGGAGTCATGAAGAGTCAGACACTGAACAACGACAATCAATATATACTTAATAAGCACCTAAATATGTGCAAGGCATTGTGCTAGATCAGGCAATACAAAGACCAAAAAAAAAAAAAAAACTTCTTACCTTCCAGGGCCTTACCTCCTTACAGCATTTATTACAGCAAGCATTTATTAAATACCTACTATATGCCAGACACTATGCTAGGTGCTAGGTATACAAAGACAAAAATCAGTGCCTGCCCTCAGGGGAAACCCTCAGAAGGTTTTGAGGTGTTCCTGCACTATCGCTTGACTTGATTTTTTTTTGAAAACTTACATATACTTTAGGCAAGTAATAAATTAAATTCAAAAAATTAGAGAGTATAATGCAAATTCTTCGAGAATGGGACCGGTTTTATTTTTCCTTTTTGTCATTTTCTATCTACAATGACTAACACAGGG
Organism: Trichosurus vulpecula; assembly: GCF_011100635.1. Lineage (NCBI taxonomy): Eukaryota > Metazoa > Chordata > Mammalia > Diprotodontia > Phalangeridae > Trichosurus > Trichosurus vulpecula. The sequence continues at coordinate 366,462,015 of NC_050576.1, forward strand.
CCTTGCATAATAGGTACTTAATATTTGATGAACAAATTAAATGTGATAAAATCAAACACTGTTTCCAAGTAATGACAAGGACTGGAAAAAAGCCACTAGATTTATAGATAAGGAGGTAATTAGTGAGTTTGGAAAGAGTAAAATCAGCAAGATGGTTTAGGAGGTAGATGACAAGGGGGTGGTGGGGGGAGGAGGAGAGCAGCATAGGGGAAAAATAGGGGCAGAATATAACAGAAATGTCTCTTTTTAAAAACTATTTACATTGGATTCACAAATTACCAGGGTAGAATTTTTTCCAAAAAGCACAACCATGTTTTAGTTAATCTGTCATTCAGAAACGGAAGGGAACATTTTGAGCACAGTCTTTGCCAAAGGATCCAAAAACAGGATCACCCTGATTGACTTATTAGAGGGCAGCTGGGTTCCAGCTGTGCTCTAGCAAGGCTAACAATTAATCTAATTCTGAGTACAGAACGGTAATGTAAAGAGTGCAAGCACAGTGCTAATAACTAATACGAACAAAAGCCTTGCACTCTCTAGGCTAGCCCAAGGAGGCTATTTAATATTTCTGAAAATCAGGAACAGGCCTGAACAGTTTCTACATGAAATGAACTTCTGGAAGACTTTGGTAGGGAAGAGGTAAAGTAATAGTGCTTCCTCATATTTATATGGTGCTTTATACTTTCCAGAGTGCTTTCATATTATAATGACAATTTTCACTTTTATTTCCATTAATTTGTCTTAATTGCATGTGTTAAAAAGGACCATTCCTCATTACACTGTAGTCCTGACATTAGGTCACACTGCCACTTCCATCAGGGCAATTCATCAATAAAGTGCCACTATGTGCCCGGCTTTGCGTTAAGGTTTGAGGATGCATCCCTGACTTTAAGGAAATAACACTCCATCAGGAGAGAGAGTACAGCGGTAATAGCAAAAGGCTGAATGAATACCAGATTTAAATTTTGTGATAGCCCGGGTTTAAATTCTATGACAAACACCAAATCACATTTGAATCTTTGGTCTCTCAATAAAATTCCCTTCTAACCAATTCTAGAGACAGATGGGTGGCACAGTAGCTAGAATGCAGGACCCGGGGCCAGGAAGATGAATCTTCCTGAGTTCAAAATCCAGCCTCATGACCCTGGGCAAGTCACTTAACCCTGTTTACCTCATTTTCCTCATCTGTAAAATAAGGTGGAGAAGGAAATGGCAAAACCAGTCCAGTATCTTTGCCAAGAAAACCCCAAATGGGGTCATGAAGAGTTGGACACAACTAAAAATGACTAAACAACAAAACCAATTCTAATTCACTCTCTGAAATAGAACCCTCTTCCCCAAGGGTGGGGAACATGCAGCCTTGAGGCCACATGTGGCCTTCTAGATCCTTAAGTGTGGCCTTTTGACTGAATCCAAATTTTCCAAAACAAATTCTTTTATTAAGGATATTTATTATGGATTTGCTCTGTAAAATGTGGATTCCAGGAGTACAACCAACCAGATTAAAAAATACTTGGGAAATATTTAACAAAATAAATAACAATATAATAGAACACGGATAGGGTTAATACCTGGTTGTATAAGTGAATATGTGGCCTTCAGGGATCCCTATGTAGCAACGGGCAATCCCTGTTTCTATCTGATTTTGACACTACTGGCTCAGGTCATTTGGCACTCAAAACAGGTAGATACTTCCAACACACTCCCTGTTAAAGAGAGAAAATAATTAATCCAAATACTAGGCTCAAATCAGTAAGAAAGAATTTTATTTAAGATTAATCTATCTATATCTAAGCTATTTCTAGTTTGGAAAGGTGTCCCAACAGGCATCATCCTCCATGTCCTTCAACATGATTTTCTACCCCAAGAGGATTTCAAGTAACATTTACAGGAATCTTGAACAAGGAAGAGATCTTAAGATACAGCCTGGGTTAACATTACAGAATGGAGCAACCCAATGACTATCTCATTTCTCTTGGGCCATTCCCATTATGTTTTAATCTTTCTCAGAGGAAAAAAATACATACTAGTTACTACTTATTGCAGAGAAGGATGGGAAAGGAATACGAAAATGAGCCAATAACCAAATTAGGGGTGGAATACGTGATGTGTTCTTGGTTAAAAAAATCTTATTTGTTTCCCTAAGAAAAGCCTTTTTTTTTTTCTTCAATCTATCACCTGTATTTTTACTGTGAGTCTCTGGGGAAAATAAAAAGAAGGGGGTTGGGGTTTTTTTTTGTTTTTTAAAATTCTTCCATATCCACATTTACAGAGAAAGTGGTAGGAATGGGGGGTGGAGTCAGAGTGATTAAGTAACTTGCCTGGTTGGAGTATCAGGAACAATATTTGACCCAAATCTCCCTCAACTCCAAGTCCAACTGCTTTATCAATCACACCACGGAGTTTCTTCTATAAACAAAGCTATCTCTAAATCCAACAGATTATATTTTGGGAATTGACATTATCAACATTAGTCTACCCTAAAGTTATCAATCGATTATTTTGCTTTCTTCTGCTAGGTTTCTGCATTTTGAAAGCTTTTCATTTTGCCCAGCTTGGAGACAGAGAGTGTTTGGTCAGTCAACATCTATGAAATTGTTCTTGGGCAATTATGGGTCACCCTATACATAAGTATTTGTAGCCATAGAGTCTGCTAAACCAGAGTGAATCCTAAGAAAAGTGTGCGTGTATGTGTGTTTGTGTGTGTGTCTAAAGTTTTCTTTCTCTTTTATTACCATTATAGGTAAAATTCAAAGCAGATGGACATCATCTTTGCTACGTGTTACTATCTCATTAGCAGGACATACTCAGAGGTGCTTTTCTGAGCAGGATAAGAACCCTCCCTTTTGTACTCATTCTTTTTTCTTCTCAGAACCCCTTTATGATCAGGTCAGGGTTTTGTTACGGCTTTGTTACAGCCCTGGAGTGGAACAAAATCAAATGGCCCATAAAAGGATCAAAACCACAACCTCACCTCACTAACACTGGGCTCTGAGAACCTACAATTCAAGAATCACAGATTCTTGGGGCAAAAGGGACCACTGAACCCAGTAGCCTTCTCACTGTACAGAAGAGGACACTAAAACTCAGGAAGGTTGGCTGAAAAACTTTTTAAAGACTTTCTAAGTTGAGCATCCTGGTAAAAATACAAAAAAATAAGCAAGGGACTGAGTTAGACTAGGGAAGGAATATAGACATCTCTCAGCCTTTGGAGGGGATCTCTATAAGTAGAACAAACTATAGTTGTTTACCAGGCAGATTATCAAAAAAGAAAAAAGTGGGGAGCTGGTTTAAGTTCTAGTCTGGGACAGGAGGAGTGGTAGACAAGAACAGTCTATACTGTTTCAAGCAATACAAATAGGGATACCTCTCACTGATGTTTTTTAAAGGAAATAATAGGTTTTGCTAGAGGGGAACACAAAATTATCATAACTGCGAATGTTAATGGAATGAGGTCATTCTTACTCATAAAATGGAAGAGAGTGGCAAAATGGTATAGAAAACAAAACCCAACTTTTTTTGTATACAAAAAATGTTCTCAAAGTATAAAAATATATACAGTGTAAAATGTGACCTTGGATCAGAATTTATTATGCCTTAGCTGAATCTAAAAAGCAGATATGGGCATTGATTTCTGACAGAACAGTAAAAATAAACATCCATAAAAGAGACAAACAAGGAAACTATATCATGAAAGAGTTACCACAGATAAAGAAATATTATCAATATTAAATATGTATGAACCAAATAGCATAGGAGTAAGCATTTAAAGGAAATCACTTAAGGTAGTGGCTAGAGTGATGAATTTAGTCAGAAAGACGAGTTTGGAAGACCTATGTTCCAATTTAGACAAAGTTACTTAAAACTGAATGATATAAAGCAAGTCACAACCTCTATGGCTTCAGTGTCTCCTATAAAATGAAAAGACAGAAGTAGATGACCTCTGGGGTCCTTTCCAGTGCTAAATCTTTGAAAATATAAGACCACAAAGAAAAACAATAATTATTTGGGTGTACAAAAAATCATCTTTCACATTTAAACTAACATGACACAAAAACAAATTAAAAAAAGGTTAGGATCTGAAAAGAATGTTAGAAAAATTAGAATATAAAAAAGAGCTCTGGACATTACCAAAAGGGATTATTAATACATTGGCCTCTTTATAAAACTGATTATATACTGGGATACATACTGGGGTTGGGTACCGTCTTAGGCAATATGGACAAAGGACACAGGCCTAAAAAAGGGTATCCTGCTTGTGAAGGCCAGAGACCATCTTGGCTCATGTCTTTGTATCCCCAGAGCCCAAGACACTGCCTGAGCACTGAAGACATTCAACATGTGCTTTTTTAATTGAAATGAATTAGTGAGGTCAAAGAACAAAACATACAAACGATAAATAAAATTATAATAATAAGACAATAAACAAATATCTGTAGGATGCACAAAGCTGGCATAATAAGAGAATTCATCAAATCATAGTTCACGAGCTAGAAGAAACCTCAAGAACCCCATTTTAAAGATGAAGAAACCGAGGTGCAGGAAGTTTACATGCTTTTATTAAGACCATACAAGCAGTACAAACATCCATCAGAAGCAGTATTTTGAACTACGCTTCTGACTCCAAAGCTATGCCCTTTCAAAGACACCATACCACCTTCTAATTAAAGTCCACTAAATTAAGCATACAACCAAAAACCCTAGTAGTGGAAACAGATCAACAAATTCATAACCACTAAATAAACATGAAGAGAAATTCTGAACATCACACAAAATTGGAGGGAAAATATGCCTGTTATAATAAGAAAATTGAGATTTGTCATAAATGCCAATAAAATAAATTATTAGCTAATCTTATCCTCAAAAAAGAGAAAGTAAGCCAAGTTATGAAAACCGAAACTTAAAAGGGGAAATTCACCCAAAAATGACCAGAAATAACTTTGCACATTAAAACAAACAAAAATGACCAATAGGAAGTTGATGGCCAAAATAAGCAAGGATCTAATAGCACCAAGCGCCCTTTGATTATTTCAAGTCACATGACTTACATAAACTACATTCTTAGGTATAGAAAGAACTAGCAGATTGTAATCCAGGAGCTATTGCCAGGTATCAGAAAGATTACAAAGTAGAGGTACCAAATTTTGGCCAAGAAAGACCAGAACCAGATTAAAATGTAACTGGGAAGTATTTAACAAAATGAATAAAAATACAATACTTGGATAATGTTAATTTGAGGTTTTCTAAGTCAATATGCTGCCAGTAGGGATACATTTCTATTTAAGCTTAAAACCACAAAATAAATAAAAATACAATGCAACATAGATATTATTAATTTGTGGTTTCCTATATCAATATGCTGCCTCCGCAGAGATCCATTACCCTTGGAGTTTAATATCACTGCAGGCAGGAAAATTAAGACAAAATGAAAAAAGGGCAAATATTGTCCCAATTTTCAAAAACAGGAATAAACAGCTTTACAAGCCAATGAACTTGATTCTGGTTCCTGAGGAAACTAGAGCAAATGATTTTTTTTAAAAAAATGTTAGTGAATATCAAGAAAGGGAAGTAAGGAATGATTACAAAGCACCAGGATGGCCTTATTGAGAACAGATGATGGCCAGAATAACCTCCTTTCCTTTTTTGTACAGTTTTACTAAACTAGCAAATGCAGAGAATTCCAATTTATAATTAATATAAATATAATTTATATATAATTATAATTCATAATTTAATTACATTTTTAGCATGCAGACAGACACCTGGCTTGGATGGTAAAACAATTATGGATTCCTGTGATCCAAGAATAAGTTGTTAATGGGTCAGTGTCAACTTGGCAAGGTCTCTAATGGAATGTCACAAAGATCTAAACTTGGCTCTGTGCTATTTAATATTTTTATAAGTAACTTTAATAAAAACACAGATGGCATGCCCATTAAATTTGCAAGTGACATTAGGGGTGGGGGCTCTGAGCCTTACACAAGGAATGATGCAGTAAGGATGCAAAAACATCCTGACAGTTTTGAGCAGAGGGTTCTCAAACTTTTTGGTGTCAGGACCCCATTACCCTTTTAAAAATTAATGAGGACCCCAAATAACTTTTGTTTATGTGGGTAAGATAAATGACTTCTCAGTATCATTGTGAAAATATTTTTAACCTTGCTGACACTCCCCGCCACCCCCCAAGGGTCTCAGAAACCCCAAGGGAATCCCCAGGCCACATTCTTGGAATTGCTAGTTCTGAGCAGAGATGTAAAACACTGTTCACTGAAGTCAAACAAATATAACGTTAATATGTGGTTTTCTAAGTCAACAGTCAGGTGGCCTCATTCTATTTGAGTTTAACATCACTAGGGCTGGAGCAATGGACTATAAATCTATGATAAAATTCAAGGATAAATGTGAAAGCACACTGTTGGTTTCAAAAAGAAACACCTTCACGTGTACCAGATGGGATTAGTATGGTTAACAAGCCGTTTGAGAAAGATCTGGGAATTTCTAGCAGACTAAGAGCTCATTGAGACAGTGGTGTAATGTGGTGATTAAAAAAGCTAATATGATCTTGGGTTGAACACTGAGAGAGGATTAGTTTCTGGGGTGTGACCACATTTGGAGTGCTGTGTTCAGTTCTGGGTACCACAGTTTAGGAAGGATGCTGAGGAGGACAACTGAGATGATGAAGAGAGGAGGGAATGTTATCACGTGGAAGAAGAATTGAACTCCCCATGAGGGCAGGAACAAATGCTTGGAAGTGCAATGGGGAAAATTTTGGTGTGATGTTAGGAGAAAATTCCCAACAATTAGAGCTGTCCAAAATTGGAATGGGATGCTTGGAAGGCCTTCAAGCAAAGGCTGGATAATCAATCACTTGTCGGGCATGTTATACTGTTAAAACGAACAATTCCTTTCAAGTATGGGTTGCTGGAGTTCCTTTCTGTTATTCTGAACTACTATGACCATAATATAGCAACTTGAAATGGATGAATATTTTTAAAAATATGAAATATCCAGATTAACAAAATAAAATGTTTCAAAAAACTTGGAGAAATTTTTGCCTTAAATAACTGATAAAAAGCAGACCTTTAAAGATCTGTAGATTTAGCATAAACAAATATTAAGAACATGTGGCTAAAGGGTATAAGAAAACTTTCAAAAGAAGAAATGCAAATGATTATGACCATTAGGGAAAAATGTTCAAAATCACTAGTACTCAGGAACTCAGAATAAAACAAACCTGAGGCAAGACCACCTCATACTCATCAAGCTATCACAAATGCTAATGGATTTTAGTGAGAAAGTTTAGTAAGAAAATTTGAGCAAAGAATTGATTCTATTATTCTGAAAACCATTTGGAATTATTCAATTCAATGGGAATTTAAGTGCCATGTACCAACCACTATATATGCAAAAGATAGAAACAAAATTGTTTCTTCTCTCAAAAAGTTTACATTCTACTGGGTGAAAACGATCGAGAGAGAGAGAGAGAGAGAGAGAGACAGACGGATAGACGGATGGATAGATGGATGGATAGATAGATGGAGAGATAGAGATAGACAGATAGATAGATGGATAGATAGATAGATGGATAGATGCATGGATGGATGCATGGATGAATGCACGAATGGATGGATAGATGGATGAGAAACAGCTTCAGAACAGGGGGAGCAGTAACAACTGGGGAAATCAGAAAAATCCTCTACAGCAGAAAGAAATGGCATTTGAGCTAAGCTCTGAGGGAGTTAGGATGCAAAAGAAGTGGAAGTGGGGAGGGAAAAGACTTCCAGATGGGAGATGGAATGCCACGTATGGGAAACAGTAAGCAGGCAAATTTGGCCAGAATATAGACTTCACGATACACAACTGTGCTAACTGGATACCCTACAAATTTATGTTACCTAAAACTGGGCCTTCACTACCACGAGGCAATCCTGTCATTGTCCCTAGTGGTTCTCTACCTCACCAAAGACGCTATTCCCAACCTTGTCTCCTCTCTTCAAGCTTCCCTCTCTGGCCTTTTATGACACTCTCCTGGTTTTCCTCCTTCCCATGTGACTTTCTCATTCTCCTTTGCTGGTTCATCATCCATAACACATACCTACCTGTGGATGTTCCCAATGGCTCTATCCCAGGACTCCCTTTCTCTACATACTTACTTACTTACTGACCTCATTTGTTTCCAGGGGCTTAATTATCAACTCCATGCAGATGACTGTATATCAATATTATCTCTCCCCAGAGCTTTAAGTCTTACACTACCAGCTGTTTATTGGACATTTCAAACAGGCTATATGCCAAAGAAACCTGAAACTCAACATGGCCAAGATAAAATTTATTTTCTTTCACCCAAACCTACCCCTCTTCCAAACTTGCCTATTTCTCTTAACAGTATGGCCATTTTTCCAGTCTCCCAGGTTTCCAACTTGAAGAGTTATCCCAGACTCCTTAAATATCTTTATCCATCTTATATTGTTTATTTTAACCTTGACATTCCTATCTTCATAGCATTTCTTGCAACCAATCCCTTCTCTCTACTCACATAGCCAACACAGTAGTACAGACCCTCATTAGCTCTCCTTTAGCTACCACATTGGCCTCCTAAGTTGCTTTGGCTGCTTCAAGCCTCTTTCTGTTCCAATCTACTCTATACCCAGAGGCCCATGTGATTTCCCTTAAGCACAGTTCTGACCCTGTCACTCATTATACTGCAGTGGCTTCCGATTGCCTCTAAGGTCAAGTATATCCTCCTGTTTTATCTTTTAAAGCCTGAACCTGTCTTTCCAGACTTCCTTTCCCTAATGGCACTCCACGTTCCACAGTCATGCCTGAATGCACTTCCTCCTCAACTCCAAATAAGATAAGGGCTCCTTCCTTCAGGACCACTCAACCACCTCTACATGAAGGCTTCCCTGATTATCACAACAGCTAACGTTTGTACGGCACCTCCTATGTGTCCAGTCTCGCACTAAAAGCTTTTCAAATATTTTCTTGTCTGATCCTCACAACAACCCTGGAAGGCAGGTAGCATTATTATGTTCATTTTGCAATTGAGGAAACTGAGGCAAAGAGCAGTTAAGAGCTCAGGGTCGAACAGCTAATAGATGTCTGGGACCAGATTAGAACTCAGGTCTTCTTAATTCCAGGCCTGGTACTCTATCCCCTATACCACCTAGATGATCCCCACAAGCTGTTACTATTCTTACTTCCTATCCTATTTATGCCACAGAGATATACTGATATATGTATATGTGTGTGTATATATATATATATATATATATATATATGTATAAAGGTATATATGTGTGTGAAAAATACACATATACACACACATCTATCCTGTCTCTTCCAATAGCCTGTAACTTGACTGTAAGGATTATTTCAACTTTTTGTATTTGAATTCCTACCACCTAGAACAGTGCTTGGAATATAGTAAGCAATTAGTGTTTGTTGACTGGTTGACTGAAACAATAATAAGAAAATTCACTGAACTGCCCATTCCCTTTTGACCCAAACACCTCACAACTAGGACTATATGAATGAACAAAAAGCACTTACTTGGTGCCAAACATGACAGTAAGCACTGGAAATACAAAATGGAAAAAAACGAGACCTACTCTCAAGGAGCTCTTACTCCAGCTGGGGAGAAAATTTGTAAAAACAGTTTAATTGCAGATGGATGGAAAGATGCAGACGTCCTAACGATGCAGGAGTAGGGGCAGATGGCAAGACCTACGGATCCTTAGCTTATGTTACGGGGTGCAGGGGGGCTTGCAGGGCACAGAGGCAAGACCTAGAGGTCTCATTCCTTAGGGGGCAGGGCAAATGGTAAGGTCTGATGGTCCTTTATCTCACCAAAAGGAATAGTGTTTGTTGGTGACTCCCATCTTATCAAACCTCTTGTGAGTAGTCAAGCAATCCTGATAGGTTCCAGGCAGTCCTGGTTAGAGGACCGAGCAAGTGATAAGAGCATGTGGAAGGTTGGGTGGAGGAGTGTGTAGAGAGCAGCAGGCCTGGAGTCCAGAAGATCTGAGTTCAACTCTGGCTTCAGACCCTTCCTAGTAGTGTGACCCTGGGCGAGTCACTTAACCTCTGTGTGCCTCAGTTTCTTCATCTGTGAAACAGGGATAATAATAGCCCCTAACTCCCAGGGTTGTTGTAAGGAATCAAATGAGATAATAACATTTGTAAAGTGCTTACCATGGTGCCTGATACATAGCCATTATATAAATTAGTTATTAACATTATCAATTACCTCTTGGGGTGGCAGGTCTCCCCACCCTCTCAGGAAAGCCCAGAGGTGAAGGGGGCAGACATCCTCAGGTTTCCAAAGGAGTCCATGAGAGCAAGAACCACATGCACAGAAATGCTATTCGTGATTAAAAAGTTAAAAATGAGATACAATACTAGTACAATAATACAAAAAAGATGGCACTTTGAATTTTGCAAAATGCTTTACATATATTTGTTTTTTGAACCTCACAAAAACAAGGTACCCATATTATTAACTCCATTTACATACAAGGAAACAGGTTTAAAAAGAGCACAAGTGACTTGTTCAGTTTTGTCATTCATAAAAGGGAGATAACAAATATAACCAAATAGTAATAATAAATGAAGAAAAAAATTATGCTCTGTGATGGCAGAGGACAAGTAGGTAGAGAAATTCTACAAAGAACACATTAAGACCCTCAAAATTAAGTCAACATATACTTTCATATTTGGGGATTTCAATGAAGAGATGATATTAGAACATAGGGTTCAGGGAGCAAGTAAGAAATAAGAGAGACCTTACAAAGGCTTATGGTCTAAGCAAAAACCTTGCACTTTTTAAGTAACTTTCCAGAAGAAAAAATAATGGAGGTGCTAGCCATAGCAAATACCAGAATAGCATCACAAAAGTGACAATGATGGTACAGCATTTTAACAGGCAGAAAGCAATGTGTTACTAACATGCAAGTCATTCACAAATGCATCGTATGCTCAAGGAACAGATTTGTTAGCAGAAAGATCAAAAAGAATACAAAACTTTATGGAATAAAAATGAGAAAAAGATATAGTATACAATTTAAACAACTCTAATCTAAACCAGCTGACCAAGTTATTAATTAGTATGGAAAATTATATACCCTGTGTGACTCATATATATTGATATTTTAACTTTTTTTCTTTTTTCATTATTTGTTGCAAGGGTTGGCTCAATGTGCAGAAAAAAGAGGAAGTCTATATTAAGAAATAAATATGTTGTAAAAAAAAGATACAAACAAAAATTAAAACTACCCCCAAAAAGGTTCTTAAAAGTTTACCAATATCTTCCCTTCCCCTTCCCCCAATATTGACATGGATTGAGTAAATACAAAACAACGCTGACCCTAATAATTTCCTAAAGAAGTTTAACTGATACAACTCAACTGATAAAAGATCAGAAGGACTTAGAAATCTCAAATGCACACAAACACCCGATCTCCTTGCCAAGCAGAGAAATGTCAGCCAAGGACAACAACAAAGTGGAAGATAAATTCTTTAATAAAATCTAAAGGAAAAAGCTTGATCGCACGAAAGAAGTAAGTCCTTCACTGGAGAGGTGGAAGATTATGAGTCTGGAATACTGCATATACTCTCAAATGTGGCATGTGTCAAGCTGTACTTAAGTCTTTTTTCCTTCTTCGTTACAGTCGGCCGGAGGGCAGCTGGGGTATATTTGGAGAGGAGTGAAAGTAAAAATGAAAGTAAAAAAGTAATCAATATAACTTTAGAAAAAAAAGTTTGTGGATAAAGATGATAGAAGACTCTAAGTGGTACCACCAAGAACAATAAAGGGAAATATGTTTTGAAGAAAAATTAGTGACCAACCAAATCATCTGGAAGGACAACAGACAGGAAAAAAAGAAAACAAAACAAACTTCAACACTAATAAGCATAGTAGAGCCACCACATTTGGCCTTCAGCATTACAGTCCTGGAGGTGCTCCATGGAGAAGTCAAAATGGGACAGAGAAGAATAAATGTGGGAAAAGCAGCTAAATCAAACCAAATATAAGACGTCCATGCTAAGGGAGATGTAATTTTAGAGTCACTGAGGGAATGATTTTCAAGTTTTCTGAAACAGGGAATGATATCAAAAATGTTGGGGGTGGGAAGAATTCAGATCTTCTTATTACTCGAAAATTCAACCATGAATATATAAAATAAATAAATAGCTCCCCCCCCAACTCAGGTGTCTACTGTCTTGCCCATATGCAACTTTTATGAAAATATTCTATATATGTATCAATGACATCTTTGATGAAGGTATTAGAAGGGAAGAATATCTTTCCAATTGCTTGAAAAATACAAAGAAGATTTCACTGTGCTAAGGAGTGAAATGTGGCCTTAAAGGCTTCCCTTATACAAAGTCTCTCCCTTGCATGTCAGACACGTATAATATTCTTTTAAAGATGTAACAGTTTTGTTCAGAGAACTTTTGATTTATATCAAGCCACAGATATTAGGGAGACATATGCACATCAACGGGGTCTGTCACTGTCAGAGGAGGTTCAATGCAGAATCCAAATAGAAGAGGGATTCTCTACAGAAGGTGAGTTCCTCTGTATGGTTATATTTGCGGATGACCTTATGCTTGACCAGAGAACGCTACAAAACATTCTAAGTGAGATCCATAATTAGTCAAAAAGACTTTGGCTTGATTACACAGAGGGAGGAAAAAAAACAAGTAAATGAAGAATGCCTATTGTACAGACTATGTTATATGTATGTGAATAGATAACTCACAAAGATTATCTATTAATACATAGATCTTGGGCAGACACTGCAAATGGACAATGAGCTGGACCCAGAAATGAACATGAAGAGGATAGTCTGGATCGTCTTTAGGAAGAGGAGAATGGTGAGGAATCATGAAACTGAAGATCACCCACAGGGCCGGAGGGGGGATCATGGTGGGTATGGACAGGATGAAATGTATTACAAAGGTGGAATTATGCAGGGGAAGCTGTGTAAAGAATGTAATCAGAGAAATATAGGACTTGTTTTTAAAGAGGAAGGGATAACTGATAAATAGCTTTAACGCTCCCTTAGTATCTATCCATGCAACTTCAGGAGAATTCAAAGAAGGAAATTCCCCTGCCCCCCAGCAAAGTTGTGTCAGTCAGACAGAAATATTCCCCTTAGCAATTTGTATGGCCTGCTTTGGCAGGATTATGAGAGATCATGGACAGAATGGGAGGGAAAAAATTAATTGCAATTGGCATCCCTGGAGGGGTTATAGACATTGAGGAGATCCACTGAGGTCCTGGAGTAAAAAACTACAAATATTAAAACATTCAGAAAAATTTACATGAAAGAATACGGAACAGAGAATATATACGATGACCACAATACTGTATAGAAAGCAAGACTGATAGCCAATTCAGATTAATGTAATGACTAGTCTTGATTCCAGAGGCCTGCTGATACAGTATTTCTCTCCCCATGAAGGAAAGGATATAGAATATGGGTACAGAATGCCTTCAGACTTGATAGATGTCTACTTATTTCGTTCGTTCTTTCTTGGCTTAGCTATTTCTCTTTGTTACCGCAGAACTATATAAGGAAGTGCCAAATTCTAAGGGGGCTTTTTATGGAATAAAACATTTTTAAAAGTGATGACAACGTGTTCACAAAATATACTTTGTAAGAGGGCTTGTTTGGATGTTTGTTACACAGTGGCCAAAACAAAGCATAACTAAAAATTTTAAATTAAAAAAAATTCTGCAGAGTTCTTTTAAGTGAGGTCCCAGTTTTATTTAAAACAATATTCAATTGATAAAATTTAGATTCACATTGAATTTTTTGATAAATAAACCAACTAGATTAAAAACACACACACACACAAACACACACAAAACACACACACACAGTTGAGTTCCTCAGAAAGGTATAACAAAAATTCAAGGTAAAATTATCATCTCTGGAAGATGTTTATTAGGGTAAACCAAGTCAATTGCCTTTAATAAACTGGTAACAAAGCATTTTTGCAAAGTTATATTATCAACTATTAACATCTTTCTACTTCCTGATCTGTTCTAAGGCATGGAATCTCTTTTATTTTTTAATTTTTGTCAGGGCAATTGGCGTTAAGTGACTTGCCCAAGGTCACATAGCTAGTATATGTGTCAAGTGTCTGAGGCTGGATTTGAACTCAGGTCCTCCTGCCTCCAGGGCCGGCGAGCTACTCACTGTGCCACCTAGCTGCCCCCAGAATCTCTTTATAAACATTTTCAAGAATTCTGTGTGTTTAGGGCTCAAATCAAGGTCACTTTTATTTAACAGGGACAGTCAGGGCATTTTATCTCCAAACCATTTGGTGAGGGGGGTAAGGACCAAAAGAGTTGTCATAAATGTGCCATTTGGGGCTCAGATTGGGAAAGATGAGGACAGAGTCCAAAGATTCAATGCTTTCAGGAAAGCTTCAGCCTTGCTTCTTAACCTCCTCCACAACCTCCTTCACCAATCACCTCGGGCATCCCAACTTCCACCTCCACCACCATCCCTTTCTTCCCCTTAGCCCCTTCCACAATATTTCTGGAACCATAAACCCATAATCCAATCAACTCTAACGAAGTTCCAGGATAGGATGTGTCAATGTTCTCCCCAATGGTCCCATCACCCAGTGGCTTTCTGAACCAAAGTGTTCCCCTATCTCCCGACCCACCCAACACCTCCCCGCCACCACACACACACACCGACAATGTGCATTGTCCCATCATCCTCCCAGAAGAAGATAAGTTCCCAGAGATTAGGTAAGTCTTTGTTTTTGTATTCGTGTCTCCAACATTTAGTATAGTGCTTGGCAAAAAGCAAGTGCTTAATAAATGCTCATTCATTCCTAAATGGGGTCATGACAGGGAATTAGTAAAAAGAGACAGGGTGGTACTCTGTGCCCTGTCACCAGCTACATTAAAACCTCACTAATCAGGCAAATTGGGAACAAAGCCAGATACAATGAGTGAAAAAATCTCAATTATATAATCTTTCAAAGAAACTCATTTTCATTTCTTTCAAATGAATACAATAACTTGACCTAGGCTAAAACACAATTTTCCAGCAGAACTGCTTTGAGGAATGATTAGTAATCTTCACCAGTATATAAATGGACAAAAATGAAGCACTGTAGAGCTCAGCTTATAATTCTTCATTTCTTCTAAAATGCTTAAAAAAAGAAAACTTTGTTCATACTCTGTTCTCTAAGTAGGTAAATGTTACCATAGAAAGTACTATGCTTACCCAACTCATTGTCTGTTCTACCATTTGAACACTGTTTTGTATAACTAGCAATCTATTTCCTCACCTGTGAAATGAAGATTAAAAATAGCATTACCTACTGCCTCAATTAAGAGATTACATGTAATAAATATCAATATTATTTTAATTACTATTACCTATGAAGATATAAATATATTCAACTCAGATCATATTATACTCACACATTTTCATCTTTTTAATATATTTCTTAGTTTGTCTCCCCCACTCTGGATATACAGGGCTTTCCTCTCTCTTCTATCCATCCTTTTCTAGAGGCCTAATACAGTAAATCCTCTAAGACACACCATAAATGCTTGCTGACTAATTACCATGCAACTACTCTGTGCTAGAACTTTATGTCTTCAGGTAGTAACTATTATCATGGGCCTCCATGACACTACTTGCAAACATGGGGAATGTTCGAAAATATTTTATAGTTTCTTCTTAT